>NC_140966.1:85897387-85934887 GCF_056783735.1 Eptatretus burgeri
TTCCCTTAGGATGCAAAGTTTGAGGCTGATAGGTTTCATGGTTTTGGAGTTCTGGAGGACACACACACACAAACACACACCATTTATTAATATAAATGTAAATCACAACCATTGTTTTGTGATAAAAACACAAGTTTTAACAGCCAACATGGGATGTGCCCCAACCTGCCTTCAACAGCCAACTGTTAACACTACGAAGGCTGGAAATATTTCCCACCTGAATCTAAAAACACAAAAACAGTCAAAATTCCTGTTTCGGCCTTCGTAGTGTTGGAAGTAAATCCATGCAATCAACATGGGGTTGAGAAAGCTCAATCCCAAGCAGTGTGGTTATACTATCCATTTTTCTACAACACACCGAGCAGCTTTGGGCCATACAATAAATAAAGCTGAGTGTGAAATGAATAATATTGAAGGAAATAAATGAATGACGTAATCGTGGTGATTTGTTGGGAGTGGAGTGTGTTACTCGTCCTCATTTCAAGATTAAATGTGGTATCCAGCTTGTTGTAGTCTGATCGGATGGTATAGAGGTAGTGAGTGCACTTACCTTTGGACATTAAACTGGGTAGTCCATCAACTAACATTAGTCGATTGACATGAGCCACCCTACTACGGTTTTTCTTTTTTCTTTTTTAAATGAAGAATAGTCGAGTTATCGCAAGCACCCTCAGCAAAGTACAAATTCCTGCCAAAATTATGTCCGGTCGAACGTCAAACCTGGCCAACTGGTTTGTGAAAGGCTTGGGCCAATCTCCTTCCTGTGACCGACTCTACAAAAAGATGTCATCAGAATACTCGACATGCATTATCAGCCAATGAGTGAAGGGACAACCAATGGAGTGCTGAACATTGTTCAATCCATGTACAATTATTAATCCACCATTAGATAGAATGCTTAATCCATATACGTATTAATTTGAGGAATGGTAATTTATCTATCAACTGATTTTAGTTATATAAAGAGATGCTTGATATCTCTCCTTTGATAAAATACTACTGTATCAATCATGCTCAATTTGAATCTGATGGGTTTGTGTGTGTGTATGTGTATATATATATATATATATATATATATATATATATATATATATATATATATATATATATATATATATATATATATATATATATATGTGTGTGTGTGTTAGAATTGTCGGACAGTCTGACATTGTGTTATATACATTGCCATTCACCATAGGCCAACTACAAATATAAAGGCCAATGATGCAGGCCGGTCGATATTTGTGACCTCAAAGTTATGACTTATTCTGATCACAGTTGTGTATTTTAAAGGAACATTTTCCCAAGTTTTCCCATCTCTGACTTTTTCCCCCCTGGAGGTTACCCATTTCATCCAGACCTTAACCAGACAGGCATCTGTTTGTCTATCCTTGCTCTTAGTCTGATAACATCGGTTTCTGGGTGTCTGCACCAAGGCTTGCGTTATCAGGAAAGGCAAGCTCTTTCCTCTCCTGTATCTTTTCCCCATTTGTCTCCTACATAAGCGAGGGCATGGTTGTTTGAGCATTTGGATCTAATGTTTATGTCTGTTTGAAACAATCGTTATTTTCGAGTCCTGCAGAGGCAGGAAGAATTCTTCAGATGTGTCTAGGATTGATAATATATTTTGGTGACTCATTTCCCTGTGTAAACATTATTTTCAATTAGAGGTTAATCCACTAAATTCTCTCTCTTGTAACTAGATTGCAAGGCAGTGCTGAGCATCCTTCAAACCTGCTGGCCTTCCTGGGGGATCAACATGCTTCACAAGCCTTTGAAACAACCATGACAGGGTAATGGAGGTCAGTTCAAGTTCAAGGGGGAAGTGGAGGTAACCCACCTGGACTGGCTCACGAGGATTCTAGTTGCCGATAACGAACTGGCAAAATGTGGATGCGGTCATTGCAAAACCTGTACCAGTTTTACTGATAATGCTTCCTTACAAAACAGTCACAGTGATAGGTAATATGACATAACTGATCCAAATGAGGAAACAAATTTGTGTCAAACATCCCATTATATCATCTATTTGCAAACCATGGGATATTTTAACCTTGTGATAAAGAAATTGGCAAGATTTAAAGTAAACAACTGTGGGAGAATCTCTCCTGTAACTTCTTCTTGCATATGGCAGGCTGGCTGTTGGGTAGCTATCATTTTGTTGGGGCATAACTATGCCGCTGATGCTGTGTCCCTATACCAGTACACTGGTACTCATTTCGCTGATTTCAGCAGGAAGACAGGCTGAGTCAACCCCACCTGGTGTTAATTCAGTGGCCATTAGGGCTGAAACTCAGGACCCTAAGATCCCAAGCCAGCCACCCTAACCACAAAGCCAACACCAGGCTTCTCCTGCAACTAAAACAATAGATGAAAATATACAGATTTGGTATCATTTGATGCTACAGCACCTTGTAGGTACAGGCAGGTACACATGCTCAATCTTGAGATCTGGAGAAAACAAGTTGTTCAGCTATATGGGAGATGCACTTCAATGTAGGACAATCCTGTGATCTCTGTCCTTCCATTACTTATCTGGCAAATCCTTGGAAAAGGTGAAAGGCTCTGAAACTCCTATCGGCTTCACTTTCAGTCTTGAGTGGACCACATTTCTATACTGGCATCAAAGGCTGGTTGACACATCTGTAATCGCCACAGAGCCAAATTAATTCTGAGACTTTATTACTGCAGTGTATAAAACCTTCAACTGATAGATCATGGAGTGAGGATGGGTTCCTAATCTGGACTGGTACAGCTGCTTTGTGTCTTGCTCTCTTACAGGGGATTGGGTTTAAGGCTCTCCTTGTTAATGGTATCTCTTATAAAGAGGCAGACTTCAAAGTCCTGCTTCTCAATTTTCTGTCACCTCACTTCTGGCTTCGCTTCTCCCATCCTCTCCTCCTCTGGCCTCCGAGCCCACTGGGGTTGCACACGTTCGTCGAGTCACACACCTAGTTATAAGGAACTTCGACAAAGGAGTAGGCGAAAGATCCATCACGCTCACATATTTCTGCCAATATTTACCCATCTTTCACCAATGCTTCAAGGTAGGTGTATCTATCAAATTGCAATTTGAATATTTCTACCGTTTCGTCTGCCACCACCCTTCCAGAGAGACCATTCTATACATGCTGTACCCTCTCCATGGCAGCTATGCCCTTCCTCAGAGATGGTGACCAAAACCGAAAACAATATTCCAGATGAGGCCTCACTAAATTCCTGAATTTTTTTTTCGTTCCCTCCATTCCTTCATCCCTCCATTCTCTCGTCTGTAGAAGGAGCGATTTTGACCTGATTAATCTCAAAATTTACAAATCGGGGCCAGATAAAGTTTGATAACAGCAGAATAGAAATGTTTGAACTGTATATCACTTGAAAGGAAAAGTATTTTTCTTCCTTATGATATATACCTCTGTATAAATAAATTTAAAAGTTGACGTGTCTCACTATTGTAAGTATTTCATTTGGAGAACATTTTGAACACACCGTGTAATTGGGGAATGCAGATCAAGTTCATTTGGAAAAGAGTTGTCGAAGAAATAAATAGCGGTATACATAAATAGACTGTGACACAAGGGAGGCTATCAGATCCAAAGGAAGAAAACCATCCAATATCTACCACATTCAGTGGCATTGTGGTTAGAGAGCCCGCTCTGAGTCTGATGGTTTGATTCCTGGCTGAGTTCTAGCTACCAACGATTTTCAAAATGGAACATACTTCACATGAATGGGGGGAGGACGGATTTCTCCTCAATACATAAATTTCAAAATGACGTAGGAATGCTAAACAAGGCCTTTTGCGTGTGTGTGTGTGTGTGTGTGTGTGTATGTGTGTGTGTGTGTGTGTGTGTGTGTGTGTGTGTGTGTGTGTGTGTGTGTGTGTGTGTGTGTGTGTGTGTGTGTGTGTGTGTGTGTGTGTGTGTGTGTGCGTTTACGTGTTTACGCATTTACGCTCGTTGATCAGACTCACGGAAATAGAGGAATATGAGAAATATCAATGGATGAGAGGTGTCAGGTTCGAAACATTTCCTGTTTGTTCAAGTGAGCAGCGGCCATGTATTTACAACACACACACACACACACACACACACACACACACACACACACACACACACACACACACACACACACACACACACACACACACACACACACACACCTTTTAACAATAGATGCAGAAAATGTTATATCGTTTAACTTGTGGCCCTGGAACCAAACAAACAATATGTATTTACAACAGCCCTCACAGCTCCTGCAGCTCCCCCCCTCCCTACACACCCAAATCAACATGACTAATAGGAAATATCATAATTTTAAACTTATGCACAAGCCCCAGATATATCATTCTTATTGGTGTAAAGAAGAACTGAATCCAGATACACAGTCAAATTCACCATTAGTGATCCGTCGGGGGGGAGGGGGGGTTGGGGGGGGGGTTGTGTCGCACATGCCCATCCACTCAGGCCTTGCACCTACATGGTCGCGCATTTTTAGTACGATCAGCTGCTTGTTTAGCAAGCTGAGTAAGTTCTCCAAATCTTTCATTGTGCAAAAGCACAGCCTTTTCTCTTGGGTATTTTTCCAAGTATTTTCGACTTCTTTTGGAGCTTTGAGTCATTTCAGGTTACAATCCTCAACCTGAACACACGATATACTTTCTTTCACCCCAAACATGCAGGTTTCCTGGGTTTCTGCGCATGTGTACCGAGCATTGTGGCGGATTACGTCATTTTGAAAGTCGCGTATTGCAACACGAACTGGGGAGAGAAAAGCAACATCACGAGATGGCATCGCTGGTATCCAGAGAGCTCCAGGAAATTACTTCCCCCAAGGACAATGACTGTTTGTGTTTACAGTCCTGTCTTGTCCAGCATCTCGGTTGTCGTGTGTCGTGGATGATGTTCGACAGTTCTTCCCTGAGCCTTAAACACTGTGGAAAAGAAACAAAATAAATGTTGGGAATGAAGGACAGAACCAAGATATGAACAAACTTTAAAAAAAAAATGTAACGCAAGATAATTGATGCAATAATCCAGAATCGGCATAATTCTGGATGCAAAATACATCTCATAGATCTGCAGGTCAAATGTGTAACCTGAGCAAGCAATAAAACCTCCAATAACTTGCATTTTTCAATAAAGGTTTCCATGTTTAAACAATTGTCGATAAACTTGATAGGTTAGTAAACAATTGTGATAAAAAATAGGCCAAAGTGACACCAAAAACAGTAATTGACAAACATATAATGTACTCCGCCTCCCTTTGGTTTTAGTATTCTGCCCGAAGGACTGTTCAGTGCAACCAAAGCAGCCCCACAGCAGGATTACACTGGGTGGTTTGCTTTTGCCTTCCCCGTGGTAGTCATTGCAGGAATTTGTAATCTGTTAAGGGTGCCCATGATACCTCGCATAGTCTTTGCGAAGGACACGAAATGATCTTTCATAAAAGTTTATTGTATCGTTTCAATAAATGGCCGATCAGGGAGTTGCAGTACACAAGCCAACGATGGCTGCACCTTCTGACCTCATGTTGTTGATTTGTGGTGGCTCCTTTATGTTGTGACATGTGTCATTCTTGCTATGTTGGTTAGAATTGTATTTTGATCTTCCTTTGATTTTGTAAAATATTTGCAATTCGGCCTCTAAAAAGGCTGCCATGAATATTACATTCATAAAGCATATATATATATATATATATATATATCTATATATATATATATATATATATATATATATATATATATATATATATATATATATATATATATATATATACACATATACACATATATATATATATATATATATATATACACATATACACATATATATATATATATATATATATATATATATATATATATATATATATATACATAAATATATATATATACACATATCTTCTTCTTCTTCTTTCGGCTGCTCCCGTTAGGGGTCGCCACAGCGGATCATCCATATGATCCGCATAGTGATTTGGCACATGTTTTACACCGGATGCCCTTCCTGACGCAACCCTGGTCGCCTCTTGCGACACAGGGATCTGGTACACCTATTTTAACCGGGGTATACACCGGCCCAGTACACTGGTACTCATTTCGCCGACCTCGGAAGGATGACAGGCTGAGTCAACCCCCTGGTGTATTAATTCAGTGGCCCAATGGGGCTTGAACTCAGGACCTTTTGGATCCCAAGCCGCTGCCCTAACCACTGCGCCAACACCAGGCTATGTATATATACACACACATATATATATATATATATATATATATATATATATATATATATATATATATATATATATATATATATATACACACATATAAATATATATACATATATATACATATATAGATACATATACATATACATACATATAAGCCTGGTGTTGGCGCAGTGGTTAGGGCAGCGGCTTGGGATCCAAAAGGTCCTGAGTTCAAGCCCCATTGGGCCACTGAATTAATACACCAGGAGGATGACTCAGCCTGTCATCCTTCCGAGGTCGGCAAAGTGAGTACCAGTGGACTGGGCCCGGTGTATGCCCCGGGTAAAAATAGGTGTACCATATCTCTGTGTCGTAAGAGGCGACCAGGGTTGCGTCAGGAAGGGCATCCGGTGTAAAAACTAAGCCAAATCACGATGCGGATCATACGGATAATCTGCTGTGGCGACCCCAAATGGTAGCAGCCGAAAGAAGATGAAGATATATATGAGGCCCCGCGAGGAGGAGTGATGTAAGCGACATTTTTTAATGATATGATGATGATGGGCTCGGATGATCGGGTAACGGTTAAAATAGTGCGATATGGCATTAACTCCAAAATGGCCGATGTGTCCCTTGCATCACTCATCCTCACGGTGGCATATATATATATATATATATATATATATATATATTAGGGTGTTTCACAAAATTTATTTTCACAAAATTTTGCCAGATCGCTTTTTGTCTTGTTCCAATTGGCATTGTAAGCATCTGTACCAAAAATGGAGTCAATTGCTGCACATTTAGGGGTGGCACACTTTTTTACAATGTTGACGTTTTTTCTATTTCCAGGAATAATGGCATCAAGAAAGAAATGTAACTTGCTCGAGAAGCCCACTCTACCTTCCATTTTAGGAGCTCGCCTTCCCTCAAAGGAGCAAGTGCTACTCCACCTCCTCTATCATATTGAAGAGGGGAAGGCATTATCAAAGGCCACAACAGCAACAATGGATGAAGTAAAGAAGATATGGGAGAGAGCCAGATAACCGACAATGACGGATGCCAATCTTCGAAAAAAGATCAAGAAGCTGTATGTGGAGTACAAGAAACTAATAAAAGAGAAAAACAGAGAGACGGATGGAGCTCTTTTACGTCGTGAAACTTGGCTAGGGGATCTTCAGGACCTCTTCGATATTGCTGCAGCAAACATATTCGACCTGAAGATCCCCGAAGAAGACAAAGAATTTCTAAGGCGCCAAAGAGAAGACCGGATGTTATGCTCTTTTGGATGTGTAGACAAGGTTCAGCAAGGGAAGGATAAGAGAAAGAGGGCAAGAGAAGCTGAGAGAAACGCAAGAGCTGAACACAGTGCAGAAACAATGGCAAAACAGAAGTGTATCCGAGATACTCACACGCTATCTCGATTGAGGGAAGAAGTTGGACAAGATTCATCAACAGCCTCTGAAGATGGTTCAGACGAAGAGTTCGCTTACAGGGCAACGCCTGCCAAGCTCAGCCATATCTCACATGCAGGATTAAAGAAGCGAGGCTCATCTGAAGTACTTGTTGCTTCATTGACAACAACATGGGACAGAGAGGGTCTATCCAATCGTCAGGCTGCTGCATCCTTCATAGTGACAGCAAAGAGCTTGGGACATGATGTTAGCAATTACTCAGTAAGTTCCGCAACTGTCCATGGAGCTCAGGTTGAGCAATAAAAAGTGTGCCACCCTTTACTGGTGTCCTATTGGCTCAATTTTTGGTACAGATGTTCAAAATGTCAATAGGAACAAGGCAAAATGCGATCAGGCAAAATTTGGAAAACTTTTACTTCTACCATTATATTGTGAACCACCCTAATATATATATATATATGTATATATGTATATATATATATATAAATATGTATATATATGTGTATATATATATATATATATATATATATATATATATATGTATATATGTGTATATATATATATGTATATATGTGTATATATATATATATATATGTATATATATGTGTATATATATATGTATATATATGTGTATATATATATATATATATGTGTATATATATGCATATATATATATATATGTATATATATGTATGTATAGGTATATATATATATATTGTTGTGGTTACCAAATTCGCAAACCACCATTCAGGTCCCTTAGGTGAGATATCTCCGTAAGTATATGTGTAGTTAGGCCCAAACCCGTTGTCTAGTGGGAATACATGTCATTCATGCGTGCTGCGACTCTTCAGGATAGCCGTTTTTCTTTTACTATCTTTATTTTGGACCAACCGCCATTGTTACCACCACCAACCACAACATCAACCACCCACCGCGGCGCCGCTTCACGTCACACCTCGCAACCGTCGCATCGGCACCGTTCTTGCGCCGCTTGTGGGTACCGGTGTTGGACTCGTGCAGGGCGCGCGCCTAACAGCGTGTACAAAACCACGGATTTTCCACTTCAAAAACGGATCAAAAACGACACACGCCCACTTTTGTTCCGTTCAATCGGTGAGCGAGGGGCGATTTGGCCCCGCCTCCAGGGCGTTGGAGGGCGATCGCGATATGCAAATTTATGGATCAAAAAGCATTCACGCCCACTTTTTCTCGGGCCAATGGGGAGCGAGGTGAAAGGTCGAAGGCAGGGGGTCAAAGATGAGAGAGCGAAGCCACGGGGCTTATATAAGCGACCGCGTTCGTCAGTCAAGTAAAAAATAAGGAGTTAAGACTTCGCGGGCGGTGGAGTTGGGAAGAAGAAGCAAGAAGGAGTTGGTCGTCGTCGTGTGCGTTGGAGTCGGAGCGAAGGGGACGGAGCTGTGGAGAGGCGGCGAGGGCAGACGAGGGGGTGCTCGCGTCGTGCCGGGAGCTGCACACCAGGGAGGCCGACGGCGCGACCTGGCCGAGGTGGAGACGCTCGTCGCGGGACTCGAGGCAGAGTAGAAATCCTCCCTTCCCCGAGCATCAGCAACCCCCTCCTGTTTCCCCCCGCGCTGAGATAGTGCGACCAAGGGGGCCCCTTTCCCACCCCCTACCAGACACTGTCCGCGAGGCCCGCGGAGTTGAGGCACCATCGCCGCTCCGCGTCTCATCACCAGACGGGTAGGCCCGACCCGGTCTCGGCCTCAGGCCGGCCTCATCTTTGAGGGTGTTCTTTTCCTTGGTTTTGGGTATGTGTTGTCGGCGCCGTCTGTGAAGTAAAATTGTATAAGTGTTGCCGTGTGCTCGCGTAATCGGTATTAGATCTGCATTGTCGCATTTGCTTTTTGTGTAAAATTGCATTGTGTTTCTCTTCTTTTCTATGTGCTTTTGGTGGAATTGTATATGTGCACTTTCCGTTTGCCGCGGAATAAATGTGCCTTATGTTGAACTGTTTTTCCCGTTTCGCTTCGTCTTTTCTTTAATTGAATCTCCATCTTACTTCACGTAAAGGGTTGGTAGTGGGCTAAATACGCCCGATAATTAATCGGAACCATCGAGATTGACGATAACACCGCTCGGTTATCTCGATAGTACGGAACGGGTCGCTTAAAGTGGCCCTTGTCCGAAGTCGACCTGCGGCGAGGTGCGATCGCCCGGTCTACTCTCCGTGTGGGTACTTAGGTAGGTCGAATTTGGCGAACAACCCTATCCCACGCGGGGGGCCGATTGGCACGATCGTGGTGAGGCCGAAAGGCCCACCCGTGACTAGTTCCCGGCATTAGTCCGAGAGGGTCACGACGGAATTGTCCGTCCGGTGGGCGACGTGCCGTGATTCGAGTTACGTGGCCGTTCGCACGCCGGCGGGCGCGAATTCGCAACAATATATATATATATATATATATATATATATATATATATATATATATATATATATATATGTATATATGTATATATATATATATATATATTGTTGCGGTCTTCGCGCCCGCCGGCGTGCGGACGGCCACGTAACTCGAATCGCGGCACGTCGCCCACCGGACGGACAATCCAGTCGTGACCCTCTCGGACTAACGCCGGGAACCAGTCACGGGTGGACCTTTCGGTCTCACCGCGATCGAGCCAATCAGCCCCCGCGTGGGATAGGGTTGCTCGCCAAATTCGAACTACCTAAGTACCCACGCGGAGGGTAGACCGGGCGATCGCACCTCGCCGCAGGTCGACTTCGGACACGGGCCACTTAAGCGACTCGTTCCGTACTATCAGAATAACCGAGCGGTGTTATCGTCGACCTCGACGGTTCGATTAATTATCGGGCGTATTCAGCCCACTACCAACCCTTTACGTGAAGCAAGATGGGGATTCAATGGAGGAAAAGACGAAGCGAAGCGGGAGAACAGTTCAACAATAAAGCACATTTATTCGCGACGAACGGAAAGCACACAAATACAATTCCACCAAATGCACACAAAAAAAAGAAAACACAATTCCATTTACACAAAAAGCAAACATAAAAGTGAAAACACAGTGCAGAGCTAATACCGACTACCGAGCACACGGCAACACTTATACAATTCTACTTCACAGACGGCGCCGACTACACATACCCAAAACCAAGGAAAAGAAATACCCCAAGAATGGGGTAGGCCTGAGGCCGAGACCGGGTCGGGCCTACCCGTCTGGTGATGAGACGCGGAGCGGCGATGGCGCCTCTCTCCGCGGGCCTCGTGGACAGTGCCTGGCAGGGGGTGGGAACGGGGCCCCCTTGGTCGCACTTTCTCAGCGCGGGGGGAAACAGGAGGGGGTTGCTGATGCTCGGGGTATAGAGGATCTTTATTATGTGCGACGAGCGTCTCCACCTCGGCCAGGTCGCGCTGTCGGCCTCCCTCGGGTGCAGCTTCCTGCACGACGCGAGCACCCCCTTGTCTGGTGTCGCCGCCTTTCCACAGCTCCGTCCCCTCCGTTCCGACTCCAACGCACACGACGAGCAGCTCCACCGCCCGCGAAGTCTTGACCCTCTGCTTCCGACTCTCCTCTTCTTGACTCTCCGACCCGTTCTTGTTTGCGACTCTCCCCGTTCCGACTCACTTTTGACTGACGAACACCGTCCTTTTATCCCCCCGTAACTTCGCCTTTGACCCCCTCCCTTTTGACCTTTCACCTCGCTCCCCATTGGCCCGAGAAAAAGTGGGCGTGAAGGCTTTTTGATCCACAAATTTGCATATATCGATCGTTCTGGAGGCGGGGCCAAATCGCCCCTCGCTCACCGATTGGACGGCAAAAAGTGGGCGTGTGTCGTTTTTGATCCGTTTTTGAAGCAGAAAATCCGTGATTTTGTACACGCTGTTCAACGTGCGCCCTACACGAGTCCAGCATCGGTGCCCATGAGTGGCGCGAGATGACGGTGATGCGATGGTGGCGAGTTGTGACGGTAAAGGTCATGGCGGTTGTGGTGAAGCGGCGTTGTGGTTGGTGGTTGTTGTTGTGGTTGTGATGGTGGCGATTGGTCCAAAATAAAGATAGTAAAAGAAAAACGGCTATCCTAAAGAGTCGCAGCACGTATAAATGACATGTATTCCCACTAGACAACGGGTTTGGGCCTAACTACACATGCACTTACCGAGATACCTCACCTAAGGGACCTGAATGGTGGTTTGCGAATCTGGTAACCACAACACTACCCCCTTCCCTTTTTACAGACTCGTCCCGAGTCGTCAAATTTTCGTGTGCCATCATGTGTAGTTTTCCCCTAGTACATTTTACCTACGGATCCCTGAGTGCGACATTCATGGTATTCGTGTCCCCAAAATAAATAACCTGAGGGCTGCGTAACTACCTAAACAAACTCACTCACACGGACGACTCAAATAAAATTGCCGGCGCTAAGACATACATGCCGGGGGCGCACTCATATTTACAGTACATCTTAACCTTAACTTACAAATTTTACACTAAACCATGGCCCAGGATCATTGAACTCTGCAAAAGAAAAGCAGTTAGCAGGGAGCCAGGCTGCCCGCATGCAGTCTCTGGCTCAAAACAATGCAGGTGACAGGGGACGTGGCTGGCTGCTCACACGCAGTCCAAGGCCTTCCCTTTTTGAACTGAACGCAGTGAACCACAACGGTGCATGGGCTGCACAAACGCAGTCTCCGTGCCAGCTCAAGTGGCACACGCAATGAGCACAACGAATGGATGCATGAACGGTTTGAACTGAATGCAGTGAACCACAACGGTGCTTGGGCTGCACAAACGCAGTCTCCGTGCCAGCTCAAGCGGCACACGCAATGAGCACAACGAATGGATGCATGAATGGATGGACGCAAAACACGGTGCACGGGCTGCCACTGCAGGCCCGTGTTGTAGCTGCCAACAGGGCAGTTCTCGCAGCTTGCAAACTGTTGCCTTGATCCTGGCGCACATGGAAATGAACAGGGGGGGGGGCAAAGCAAAAATTGAACGGGGCTGGTGAACGTGGGCAGTGGGCATGGCATGGCAAAGGTGAGCAGGCAAACACAGCCCGCAGAAGAAGGCCGCTGCAGGCAAACACAGCCGGCAGATGAACTGGCCGGCACAGGCCTTGAAGTACCACAGCTGCAGATGAAGTTGGCCGGCCTCTGCCTTGAAGCAAAACACGGCCAGCCGATGGCACAGGCCTTGCAGCAAAACAACAGCTGCCGATCAAGTTGGCCGGCCTCCGCCTCGAAGAAAAACACGGCCAGCCGATGAAGTTGGCCAGCCTTTGCCGTTCAGTGGAGGTTGGTGGAGGGAGTGCGGTGGTGCTGGCCACTTGGAAGGCGGGCTCGGACCTACCTACCTGTCTCCCTCCCACCTATCGCCTTTGCCTGTCACTGTACATACCCACTCCCTTAATTTGTCAAACCCCAATTTAGCCCCAACTTATTTTTTGTTGTTTTTATCTTTACTTCCCCTCTATAAATCGTCCCCTAACCCCCTTTATCGTCCTTGTTCGGCTAACCTATTCTGTCACCTAGCCTACTCCCAACCCCTACGTTCCCTTCCCGGAGGGGAACAAGGGAGAGCTAACGTCCTGTGCCGAGGCCCAACTCAAGCCTCAGAATGGCCTCCCCAGAGTTCGGCGATCTTAACACCAAGTGGGTCCAGCGGCCCACAACGACAGCGAGGGGATGGATGGTGCGGAGGGGTACATCTCCTAATCTACCCTAACCATTTAACTGTTAAACTACCCCGGGGCTTTCAACAAGCGCCTCTCGCTTAAACTATTGGTTCTAACAACCCAGATTCCCGTCGCCTGTGTTGGTGTCCTTACAATTTCGGGCCTCGCCCCCCAATTTTCTCTCCGTGCCCTCACACGGTCTCCTGGCTGGGACACGTGGCTCCCTTAGGCAGGCACGACCCTCTGCCGAATCTCCCGCTATGGCACCCCCGGGCACTACACTGCCTCCGAGCCTACCAGCTCCCTAACACCGGGGAGTGCCCCCCATGGCACCTCCCCTGAAACGCACACGTGGCAGGCCGGCCTCCTGGGCCCCTTTCCGAGGGTCACCCGTGCCCACAACACTGCCCACGCGGCTAATGGCGCCCCGGGCCCCCGCACCAAGCAGGCGCACCCGTGCCCACTACTCTATCCCGGCCCCCCATGGGCCCATGGCCTACCGCGGCCGACTAGCCTGGTGCCCGGGGTACCCACTCAGCGATACTCACCTTTCGCAGCCACGCTCCCAAGCCCGTCAACAGGGCTCCTGCACCCCTCCAAATGGGTCTCGAGCCTACTTTCCCACCAACAACAAAACAACCTCCATTTTTCAATTTGACTAACCCAGCAAACTCACTCTGCACTGACCCCGGGGGTCCCTTGGGCGGGAGTCACTCCTCCCCCCCAATCACTCATCGCACCATGCATTCCCCATTCACTCCACTCACACAGACCCGCTGGCCTCACTCACTCAACAAGTACTCACCTCACAACTCACCAACAACTCTTCAACACACACACCGCTGAACTCTGCCATCCTCCTAACTACATCCCCTAACTAACTCGTGCTCCCACGTCGTCCCTTAAACTACAGCACGTTCCTTTTAACACTACGTAGCTAAACTACGTCCCCTCTACACATTCACAAGTCTGTCCATGTCTCCAAATAAATCATTTTATTTCCCAACCTAAATCTGGCTACAATCCCTCTAACTAATCCATTCCACGGACTCCATGAGGACTTACCCCTGCCCCATGAAGTCGGTCTAGCTAAGCTAACCCTTCCCCCTAACTAGTTTCCATCCTGTGCCCAGGTAAGGGGGTCTTTCACCCCTTGCCCAGGAATCCTGTACACCCGAAAGTGAGGCTTGCTTTTTTTTTTTTTCATGCGCAGCACCTGCGCGGCAACTCAGAGCTCGCGCACTTTGCACCTGGCCGTGACGTCATGCAGCTGCACGTGTTCCTCGTCCCTCCTTGGACGGGACCATCCGGCAGAGATACCCCTCCTGCCGGATTCCAACCACACGTGCAGCCATGACGTCACCGTGCGCAAAAAAAAAAACACAAGCCCCACGTCTCGAGGGGTTTCCCACGCGAACACATGTGCTTTGCCCGTTGGAGCTGAACACACACGATCGCGTGGAGAACCCGTCCGGTCCAAATCCATTTACCTGCCTAAACTTTGTCCGTCCGCGGGATCGGCAAATCCACCGCGTGCGTTTCCGGACCGGGGCTTCACTCTCGCAAGCGAGCACGTGGTGGTCTCGTGCGTTGCACAGCACGGACCGCGTGCTCACTGCTGGGTGAACCCGGCACGGTCCTCGAAACAACTACAGCCGCTACTCGGCTTTCTCTCCTCTGTCGCCGTCGTCGTCTCCATTCCACCCACGCACACCTGCGTGTTACGACGCACACAGTCCACACCATCACATTCACACCGGGAGATGCGGCTGCGTGCTCCCGCATGCCAACCGACATCTCCCTCACATACCGCTCTCTCACACACACGGTCTCCCTTGCACACAGCGACCTTGCACACGGCCGTTCACTCACGCGTGCCTCACTACTCACACAAACCATACTACTCACACACGCGGGGGCACTCAACCGCTGTGCCTCATCCACACTGGCCGTTTCATCCACACACGCGGGGGCACTAACCCGCGGTGCCTCACTCACACACACGGCCTCACTCACACACGGTGCCTCACCCACGCACGGCGTGCTGGGAAGCACGTACTCTGGCACCATCGCCACCACACCACTTACACACGGGGTCGCTTCCACACACGGGGACGCACTCACACCTTGCACCACACACACAGGGACAACCACACTGGGGATTTGTGTCCCCACAAGGGTCTCCGGGGCCTCTACACCCCCCAAGCTCTCCGTGCACCCGTCCACAGCACTCGTCTCCTCAACCTCGCAAAGCACGACCGAACTCACCTGGTCGTGACTCGCCTCAAGGGGGCATACTCCCTCCCCTTGTTCCTGGAGGAGGCCATCCAGGTGCTCGCACTGGGTCCCCACACGCTCCGCGAGCTCACCCCCATTATCCTCCACTACCTCCGTGTGTGTGTGCGCGTCACTTACCCCGTCTTCCTCGTGTAGTCTTTCCTCTATTTTTTCTATCTCCCGTGTCTCTGCCAACTCTTCCCCCTTTACCTCCCTTGTCTCAACTATTATTTCCTTTGTCACGGCCTTCATGCCCGCCTGCAGGCTTCGGCCCATGTTCTGCGTCTCACCCCGCAGCTCTTTCATTTCTTCCCTCATGTTTGCTTCCATTCCGTTTATTTGCTTGTTCATTTCGTTTTTCATTTCATTTGTATTTGTATCCATCTTCTCGTTCATGTGTTGTGTATTCGCATCCATCGTCGTTTTCACTTCATTCATTTGCTTGTTCATGTCTTTCATTTCGTTTGTGTTTGCATCCATTTTTTCGATCATTTTCGCATTCATCTTTTCGTTCATTGCCGCCAGCATGGCGCATAGCTGGGCCATGTTGGATGCACTCAGCTGAGTCGTTTCGGCAAGGGTTGGGGAAGGGTTTTGGTGGAGAGGGGGGGGGGAGGTGTCATACACTGCGGCCGCTGCCGCACCCACCTCGGGCCCTGGGTTCAGTTGGGCGAGTTCGTGTTCCTGCACAATCAACATTTCCTGCTCGGGGATTCCATCCTGGACCATGGATTCTACACATTCTACATCCATTTCTAATACCCCCGGCTCCCGCTCGCCTTGAGACGCCATCTTGCTTCTCGTGAAGGGTTAATTTAACTCGCTCGTAATTTGGAGGGAATCGGGGGTCGCTTCTCTCACCCCTGGACCGATTCCCGTAAATTTAGCCGGAGACAGGAGAGCCCGTTTTCCTGTTCTCCGATACCAGTGCCGCGAGGAGGGCGATGAATTTGTATCCCACTCCTGACACCAGTGTTGCGGTCTTCGCGCCCGCCGGCGTGCGGACGGCCACGTAACTCGAATCGCGGCACGTCGCCCACCGGACGGACAATCCAGTCGTGACCCTCTCGGACTAACGCCGGGAACCAGTCACGGGTGGACCTTTCGGTCTCACCGCGATCGAGCCAATCAGCCCCCGCGTGGGATAGGGTTGCTCGCCAAATTCGAACTACCTAAGTACCCACGCGGAGGGTAGACCGGGCGATCGCACCTCGCCGCAGGTCGACTTCGGACACGGGCCACTTAAGCGACCCGTTCCGTACTATCAGAATAACCGAGCGGTGTTATCGTCGACCTCGACGGTTCGATTAATTATCGGGCGTATTCAGCCCACTACCAACCCTTTACGTGAAGCAAGATGGGGATTCAATGGAGGAAAAGACGAAGCGAAGCGGGAGAACAGTTCAACAATAAAGCACATTTATTCGCGACGAACGGAAAGCACACAAATACAATTCCACCAAATGCACACAAAAAAAAGAAAACACAATTCCATTTACACAAAAAGCAAACATAAAAGTGAAAACACAGTGCAGAGCTAATACCGACTACCGAGCACACGGCAACACTTATACAATTCTACTTCACAGACGGCGCCGACTACACATACCCAAAACCAAGGAAAAGAAATACCCCAAGAATGGGGTAGGCCTGAGGCCGAGACCGGGTCGGGCCTACCCGTCTGGTGATGAGACGCGGAGCGGCGATGGCCCCTCTCTCCGCGGGCCTCGTGGACAGTGCCTGGCAGGGGGTGGGAACGGGGCCCCCTTGGTCGCACTTTCTCAGCGCGGGGGGAAACAGGAGGGGGTTGCTGATGCTCGGGGTATAGAGGATCTTTTTTTTTTTTTTTTTTTTTTTTTTTTTTTTTTTGTATACCTTGGTCGAGGCTCGTATGAGAGCTAACACACAACTCACAGCAAGGAGGCATGAGACAAGAGGGGTGGGAGTGGAAGGGACAAAACATTGGGGAACAGACACAGGTGAACTGTGGAAGGGAGAGGGATGGGGATGGGACGGGGGACATGGCGAGGAGAAGATGGACATTACAGGGACTTTCAGGAAGGAAAGCAGGAGAATTGAAGGAAGTGGGCATGGGTGGATTATCGGGCGTAGAAAAGATCGAGGATTTGGATGGGGGAAGATAAGAGGTGGTGGTGAACAGCTGTTTTGAAAGCCTGGAGGGAAGAATGGGAAAGAATAGAGTGAGGAAGTTTATTCCAAAGGCGGGAAAAAAGAGGAATGAAAGAGTGAAGATGAGCAGTGATTCGTGATTTTGGTAGTTTTACCAGAAGGGGGTTGTTGGCGGACCTTGAGCGCCCTGTGGAAATGTGGTTGGGACAAATCGCAGAGAGAGCAGGGGGGGCAAGGCTGGAGAGGAGTCGGTAGAAGACAGAAAGACCACCGACCAACCTGTGGTGATTGAGTGAGAGGCCCAAAGACTCAGCTTCATTGCGGGAGATGCCAATGATCTTAAAAGCCCTGGTTTCGACAGCGTGAAGTCGAGAAAGGTGGGAGGCAGGAGCACCAGCCCAGAGGGGAGAGCAGTACTCCATCAGGCTACGGACAAAAGCTTTGTAAGTAGTCAGGAGCTCAAGAGGGCCGAGGAAGGACTTTGCACGACGGAGGATTCCCAGTCGGCGACTGGCTTTTGAGGCAAGGTTGGAAATGTGACTTTCCCAGGAAAGGTCATGGCAGATAGTGAGACCCAGAAGCTTGAAAGAAAAGACTTCTTCCAGAGGATTGTTGAGAAAGTGGATGGGGGGTTTTGTAAACGGTCCTTTCGAAGAGACATAGTGAGAGTGTGAGATTTGTGTGGATTGAAAGACATGTTCCACGTGTTGGACCAGTTTGTGATTTTATCCAGATCTGCAGTGAGCGAAGAAGCTGCTGCTTGCCGGTCTGAGGGATGACAGATGGTACGGCAGAGGGTGGAGTCATCGGCAAAGAGAAATAGAGGATTTTCCAGAGAGTCCGAGAGATCATTGATGAAAACCAGAAAAAGAACAGGGCCCAGAACGCTACCTTGAGGAACTCCAGCCTGCACAGGAAGAGGGGATGAAAGAACTCCATTTAGGGCCACACGTTGACTGCGACAGGAGAGGAAGTCTGCGAGCCATGAGTGGAGATGGCCTTGAATACCATGGGAAGAGAGTTTGGTGAGTAGGGCAGGGTGCCAGACTGTGTCAAAAGCACGTGATATGTCCAGGGATACGGCTCGGATTTCCTGTCTGGCATTGAGGACCTCCATCCATTGATGGGAGAGCAGTAGCAGCATATCCAGGGTAGAGTGACCTGGTCTGAAACCAAATTGATGATTGGAAATCAAGCCATTGGAGAAGAGGAAGGATTTCATGTCTGAAGCAATGATGGATTCCATAAC
This sequence comes from Eptatretus burgeri, assembly GCF_056783735.1. Classification (NCBI taxonomy): domain Eukaryota; kingdom Metazoa; phylum Chordata; class Myxini; order Myxiniformes; family Myxinidae; genus Eptatretus; species Eptatretus burgeri. Next base: position 85,916,319 of record NC_140966.1, read on the forward strand.
CTTGCTGATGATTGGGAGAAGGCTGATTGGTCTGTAGTTACAGGGATCTGTTTTTGCACCTTTTTATGCAGGGCAGTGATGTTAGCAGATTTCCAAGCAGATGGCAGATGACCTTGGGAAAATGAGAGGGTGAATAGAACAGAGAGAGGGTGAGCAAGAGCAGAAGAGCAGGCTTTGAGGACACGTGGGCTGATGCCGTCTGGACCGGTTGCAGAATCTGACTCGAGGTTTGAAAGCAAGCTCTCCACCTTGTCAGGAGAAAAGGATACAGAGTCCAGGGACAGTTGGGTGCGACTGGGTAAAGTGGGTAGAGATAGTGATGGGTTTGGGACACAAGATTTAGCTGCAAACACCGAGTTTAGACATTCAGCTTTATCACGTGTGGAATCAGCAGTGCGACCATTTGAGGTAAGGGAGGGGATGGAGAAGAAACATACACCAGAAACAGATTTGATTAAACGCCACCAGGATTTTGAGGAGGGAGAGAGGTCTGAGAGTTCAGACTTGAGATGAGAAAGATGTTGTTTTCTGGCTCTCCTGAGGGTAGATACACACTTGTTCCGAGCTTTGTGGAAAGAACTGAGATTGCCCTCAGTTGGGTTTGCTTTCCATGAGGCAAAGGCAAGTTGTTTCAGGACAACTGCCTCGCCACAAGCTTCAGTAAACCAAGGGCGGGAGGAAGGGTAAGACAACTGAACACGAGAGGGGATAAATCTGTGCATGAGGGAGAGCAAGTTTCTTTGAAAGAATTCCCAGGATGAGTTGATGTTTGAGAAAGTAGTGATAGGAGACCAGTCTGTAAGTTTGATGGCTGCTCGGAGACCCTGCCAGTCGGCTTGAGTGAAATGCCAGACTCGACGGCGGTGAGGTGGTTCTCTGATGACAGCCAGAGAGATGTCCACTTTAACAAGGACGTGGTCAGAAGAACCAATTGGAGCGAAATCTTTATTATGTGCGACGAGCGTCTCCACCTCGGCCAGGTCGCGCTGTCGGCCTCCCTCGGGTGCAGCTTCCTGCACGACGCGAGCACCCCCTTGTCTGGTGTCGCCGCCTTTCCACAGCTCCGTCCCCTCCGTTCCGACTCCAACGCACACGACGAGCAGCTCCACCGCCCGCGAAGTCTTGACCCTCTGCTTCCGACTCTCCTCTTCTTGACTCTCCGACCCGTTCTTGTTTGCGACTCTCCCCGTTCCGACTCACTTTTGACTGACGAACACCGTCCTTTTATCCCCCCGTAACTTCGCCTTTGACCCCCTCCCTTTTGACCTTTCACCTCGCTCCCCATTGGCCCGAGAAAAAGTGGGCGTGAAGGCTTTTTGATCCACAAATTTGCATATATCGATCGTTCTGGAGGCGGGGCCAAATCGCCCCTCGCTCACCGATTGGACGGCAAAAAGTGGGCGTGTGTCGTTTTTGATCCGTTTTTGAAGCAGAAAATCCGTGATTTTGTACACGCTGTTCAACGTGCGCCCTACACGAGTCCAGCATCGGTGCCCATGAGTGGCGCGAGATGACGGTGATGCGATGGTGGCGAGTTGTGACGGTAAAGGTCATGGCGGTTGTGGTGAAGCGGCGTTGTGGTTGGTGGTTGTTGTTGTGGTTGTGATGGTGGCGATTGGTCCAAAATAAAGATAGTAAAAGAAAAACGGCTATCCTAAAGAGTCGCAGCACGTATAAATGACATGTATTCCCACTAGACAACGGGTTTGGGCCTAACTACACATGCACTTACCGAGATACCTCACCTAAGGGACCTGAATGGTGGTTTGCGAATCTGGTAACCACAACAATATGTATATATGTATATATATATATATATATATATATATGTATATATGTATATATACATGTATAATGTATATATGTATATATACATGTATAATGTATATATGTATATATACATGTATAATGTATATATGTATATATACATGTATAATGTATATATGTATATATACATGTATAATGTATATATGTATATATACATGTATAATGTATATATGTATATATACATGTATAATGTATATATGTATATATACATGTATAATGTATATATGTATATATACATGTATAATGTATATATGTATATATACATGTATAATGTATATATGTATATATACATGTATAATGTATATATGTATATATACATGTATAATGTATATGTATATATATATACATGTATAATGTATATGTATATATACATGTATAATGTATATGTATATATATATACATGTATAATGTATATGTATATATATATACATGTATAATGTATATGTATATATATATATACATGTATAATGTATATGTATATATATATACATGTATAATGTATATGTATATATATATACATGTATAATGTATATGTATATATATATACATGTATAATGTATATGTATATATATATACATGTATAATGTATATGTATATATATATATATACATGTATAATGTATATGTATATATATACATGTATAATGTATATGTATATATATATATATATATATGTATAATATGTATAATTGTTGTCATTCCCCGTGTACGGTCTGTCGTGTGCTTCCAGCTATGTTGTACTGCTATCCCGTGCATTTGCACGGGTATAGCTCGTGTGTATATATATATATATATATATATATATATATATATATATATATATATATATATATATATATATATATATATATATATATATATATATATATATATATATATATATTTATATATATATATATATATATATATATATATATATATATATATATATGTATATATAATTTATATGTACATATAACTGGAAGGATCCTTCTTTTCTCCTTTCGTATGCATCCTGTGGTTGCTGGTTGCATCATTGCTGGGGCCTGGGAGTGGAGGATTACATTACATTGCATGGTCAGTTTTTCTCTTGATATATTGTATCTGAAGGAGGCCCAACACTAATACTAAGTATTGCTCTGGGGCACATTCTGCCTCTTGGCGCCCCTGTCCCTCGTTCACTCCATTGGTCTTACCTTCAATCCCGTGGTCGCTTGGTCATCCCTCGGTCGTGAGAGGTTCCTTTCCGTGTTCCCTCAATCCACGCGTTGCTTTGTAACCCATTGGGTGCTCTGGCATGCATGTTCGCAATGCTTCGTGCTCGACATGGCCGGCGAGGCATGGCGCTTCTCACGGGCATGGTGCGGTGTGACTGGGCATTTTACACGTGAAGGAGGGGGCTAGGGGCTCTGTTTGTAGCATTGCGCGGCGCATAAAGGGTGGCGGCGGGGGCTTCGTTGAAGCTTCCCTCAGAATGGTGTCGCAATTTCCACAAGTGACGTCATGCACCCGTCTCCATTGGCTGTGGACCAATGGGAGGGGGAGAAGGATTGTGGGAGGAGGGAAAGAGAGCTAATTTGAAGAAGAAGAAGTAGAGAGGTGAAGAGAAGGACTCGTGACCAACTCGTTTGATCAGGACATCGTTGTTGAGCAGACGGCCCAGAAAGCAGAAGAGAGGGCAGAAGGCAGACACAGAAAGGAGAAACGAACGGGGAAGCTCGTCTGAGCAGAAGACGACAGCCCGAGAAGGCTCGTGGGGGAAGGAACAAAAATGTGCGAGGGAAAGCAAAGGAAAGTTTCACGAGCAGTTGGTGTCGAGCTTCTGTGCAAAAAAAACACCCCTGCTACGAGCGTCATCTTGCCCTCTCGATCCTGTCAGCCACGACAGACGAGGAGGGTGAACGGCAGCACATCAGTGAAGGGGGTCTGAGGAAGAAGGATCTGAGGCAGAGGAGGGCAACTCGCACATCTGGCTCGCATATCTGGGATGCCAGAGAGGTCTCGCCTCCTGGGTTCGGGTACCTCAGGGACGTGGATTCACGTCCCCATCGCTTCACATCGCCACTGCCCATCTTTCCCATCCATTTTGCTCCGCATTCTGTATATTTATGTGAGGTGAGGTGAGGGAGAGAAGGAAAGACTGCTTTCCTTCTCTCCATTCATTACTTCTGTTTTCTTTTCAAGTTCTTCTTGTTTTATTATTTGCCCCTGAGTGAATGATGGCCAAGTCTTTTGTTTAAGTAAGATTGAAGAAGAATACGTGTTATGGTTAAATCTTCTCTTGTGTGCCTTTTTGCTTTCTTGCTTATAAATACTTGCCTTTAAATGATTGCTTGCTTGTGTGTTTGTAATAAACTAGTACGCGCCCATACGCGCGTGCCCGTACGTGCGTGGCCGTACGTGCAACCCCCCCCCCCCCAAAAAAAAAAACTTTCAAACAAACACACAGGCCATTCCTTCGCTCTTGTAAACGACGACTGGATTGGGGCATTGTGTTTATCTATAAATGCGCATAAGAAATCGATAAATTATTAGAATACAGTAAGTCATCACTATCCAGAAGTGGTGCGTGCCTGTACGGAATGTTCACATGCATTCCACGAATTATCGCTTGCATTGAAGTAACAACTGCTGTGATACACACACAGAGTTAATTAAAATCCAAATTAAAATCAAGTTTACCTCCCTGTCTTTGCTTGCCATGACATTCGCTGCCATTGACCATTGCCACTCCTACGCCACGGTAACTAAATGGTGCCCTTTCCCCATCGGCCACGCCTATGCAGCAACGTGTCTTGTCATTGGTTGGTAAATAAATGGCCGCAGCAACGTGTCTTGTCATTGGTTTGGTAAATAAATGGCCATAACTTGGGAAGCACTTGTCCGATTAATATCAAACCTTGAAAAGGCACATACTCAGGTCCCCAGCAATATACCTGGCAAGTTTCAATTAGATCGGACCAGTGGTGTCGAGAAACAGCGGTCACAGTCACAGTCACAGTCACAGTCACACACACACACACACACACACACACACACACACACACACACACACACACACACACACACACACACACACTGCTGGAATTATAGATAGATAATTGTTTGTTGATATTTCCAATCTGTCTCGGTTGTCTTTTCCTTTATTGGTCCGATGCAGTGCACAAGTAAGGTTAGACGGGACATTCTACCCCAATAATTTGCTTTGTCAGCCAGCGCACACTCACTGTAATGCTCTGCAGTCATCCGAGTGTGTGCTGAGGGCACTGACCCCAATTAGCCGGCCGTCCACAGGTAAGGTATCACACAAAGTATTGTAACCCTGCCCGGATTGGCTGTGCCAATCAGCGTTCATGGTTGCTTCGCAACCTGCTGGTGCATCGAGTTATCTGTGCCTGGTGGCCTCAGGACCGAGAGTTCGGAAGAGATCCAAGCGCTTCCCTAACATGGCAATCCTCAAACCCCCCGATCCGTGACAATATGTTTAAAATTTCAACCTGATCATGGTCTGGCAGCCAGAATTATTTCATGTTTTGAATCTGAGTTCTTTTTGATTGTTTTTATTTTTGAATAAGGCTCACCTGGCTGTGCTTGGATGGGTATGAGGGTAGAGGAGTGGCATCTGCAACCCGAATCCTATCCAGGTTCCTCCTGATGACTCCCTATTTGCTTGTTCTGGTTCTTTCTGATGACTCCAATGCAGGACTGTACCTATTTGGTCTTCTATTTGATTTGTATTGAATTTATTATGATCCCATTCTGAATTCAATTGAATGATGATAAACGTCATGTGTCAGGGTCAGGTGTCCGATCAAAGCGAGGTTGCATCAAAGCGGGACGTCTTGGTACCCGGTCATCACTGCCAACAGTTACACAGTGTCATTTCTCGTTATGTCTATTATTAATTACATAACACACCAGTACACAAACCCCACACAAAACTACACAAATACCACACAAATCAAGTCCTGGCAAGGGTCTGCAATCTTTGATCACTGTTTTTCTGTATTTTGTAACTGGAAACAGCTTTGGAGAAATGCCACGATGACGTGGAACGATGCTCAGGCTGCTATCTATTCACCTTAACCTGGCGTTTTTCCAATGCAGAAATCGACAATGAATCATGGGAATTCCTCCTATGTTTTTTTTGCAGTTGAGTTGAAAAGCCACTGTGAAAATAATGTGAAGGCCTCTTACTCGTGAAACAATTAAGGACTCTGAAACATCACTCATACGTCCCTTTTTCCCCTTTTTTTGTATCCTGTTGAGGCTTGTATGAGAGCTAACACACAGAACGTACAACAAGGAGAGCAGGAGACAAGAGGGATGAGAGAGGGAAGGAAAAAACAGTGGGGACAGAGACATGAGGAGATGTGTGGAAGGGAGAGGGACGGGGCAGGGTACACAGGGTAAACAAGATGGACACGACAGGGACTTTCAGGTCCTTACACGACAGGGACTTTCAGGAAGGAAAGCAGGGAATATGAAGGAGGTGGGTTTGGGATGGATTAGCGGGGGTAGAAAAGATCGTGGTTTTGGATGTGGGAAGAGAAGAGGTGGTGGTGAATTGCTGTTTTGAATACTTGGTGGGAAGAGTGGGATTGAAAAGAGTGTGGGAGTTTGTTCCGAAGGTGGGGAAAAAGAGGAATGAAAGAGTGAAGGTGAGCAGTGATTATTTTATTATGGGGGTTGTTGGCGGACCTTGAGCGCCCTGCAGAAATATAGGGGCTGGGGTGGACATATCTCAGACAGAGCAAGGGGGCGAGGCCGGAGAGGAGACAGTGGAAGACAGAAAGACCACCGACTTGCCTGCAGTGAGAGAGTGAAAGATCCAGACTCAGTCTTATCGCAGAAGATACCAATGATCCGACCACCACCACCGCCACCAAGAGCTGTGCTGTAGGTTACACATTTACAAGAAGAATGTGTGTCGGCCACACCTTTGGAACCCCTGGGGTCACCAATTGCTAAAGCCTTTGTCATGACTTCTTCATCCCCCTGCCCAGTTTGGTAGAGATTGGATTAGTAATGACTGAAAGTTGCACACTATAGTTTTTGAATGATGACAAAAAGTTGCGCACTGTATTTTAGTGTGATGATAGTAAACACATGAAGCAAATTCAAGAAAAATAAAATCTGTTTGTCCATCTCCGGTGATGATTCCTTTCAATGTGCTGGTTATGATGATGCTGCTTAAACCATCACAAAATAAATCTCACTCACATTTAAAACGCAATGCGTGTTGTAAATGAAGTCCGGCTGATAATTATTCCTTCGTCGTCTCTCCAGCGGTTGGTGAAGAAGGAAGGATTTGTTGGTGTCGAGCCACTGCAGCTTTAAAATGGCAATGAAAACGGCAAACAGAGGAAGAGGCTCAGTGGTTGTCGTGGTCGATTAGCCAAACAAACAAAATCCACTTCACTCAATCATCTTGATGTTGAACAAAAGGCACTTAAATATTGACATGTTGAGTGAATTGTGAATAGGGATGAGGAAAGGCTGATGAGGAAAGGCTTGTAAGGAAAGGCATGCAAGCTTAGTGACAATGTAGTGTCGTGACAATGAGCTCCCGTTGAGTTCACTACAGTGTCCGCTACATCTACTGGCTCTCTGGAACGACTCCACTGATTGGCTACTTTTCACACATTTCAAATGTTCACACATTTGCTTGCAACCGAAAAACTAACTCGGCTGCACTGCAACTCAGATTGGCTTTCACCGTAGCACAAATGTCCAAAAGCACTCCCATTAGGTTTTCCATCCTGCGATCTGGGTCTGCTTGTGCTCTGAGTGAGTACTTAAGCTGTCAATGGAACCGTTCGCCAAGCCCATTTGCAGTGGGGTGGTAAGAAGTAGTTCTGGTGCGTTTTCTTTGAAGTAACTCAGTCAGCATTTTGAAAAGTGTTTACTCAAACTGTCATCCTGTCAGTGGTGATATGAGATGTGGCACCAAACACTGCAGCCCATCGGTCTCCGCCGCTAGGTCCGGTATTGGAATAGCTTCCAGACACCTAGTGAAACGGTCAACGCACATGAGTAGATATGTGTTACCACCAGATGGTGGAGGAGGACCGACTACATCAATGTGCACGTGATCAAAACAGACATCAGGAGATGCAAAGGTACCTAATGGTGTTGCCGTGTGACGATGACACCGTAAACAGGTTCTGGACCAGTTTCCTCACATTGTGGTTCATTCCACACCAGACAAAATATTGAGTCACAAGGTGCTGTGTTGCCTTGATACCAGGGTGAGATAGCTTGTAGAGAGCATCAAATACGGCCTGTCTAAACTCAACAGGAACATGTGGACGAGAAGTGCCAGTGGATAGGTTGCAAACAATAGTGCCTTCAGAGATAGCGAGAGGTACTTCACTGACCTTGAGCGATGTGGAGCTGACTCTGAGATGCTGAAGTTCCTCATCCCCCTGCTGTGCCTTGGCAAGCCTGTTGAAATTGATGAAGGTTGTTGTGTCAAGGGTGTTGAGATTGAGCCATGAGAGAGTATCAGCCACAGTATTCTCCTTACCGCTCACATGACATATCGTTGGTGAATTGAAAAAAGGTGTCAGACCTCTCTTGGTTCATAGCGATCAGGTTTTGCCTGGAAAGCATGCGTTAATGGCTTATGGTCAGTGCAAACACAGAACTGTCTACCCTAGAGCGCATGACAGAAATTGTGGATTGTGAGGTAAACCGCCAGCAACTTGCGACTAAAGGTGCTGTACCTTATTTCTGCTGGCTGCAACCTTTTAATGGGCTCCCACTTCCCTTCCACGTGCTGTTGGAATACCCCACCAACTGACACATCTGACGTGTCCACCATGATACATTGTGGTGCATCTGACTTAGGATGGACAAGTTTTGTGGACTCTGCTAGCGAAGACTTCACTGTGGTAGAAGCAGCAACACATTTGTTGGACCAAACCAGAAGTCATTTTTTTCTCCTTCCCATGTCGAGTGAGGAGGTCAGTTAGTGGACGAAGGATGTCTGCACAGTTTGGGATGAATCTCCTGTTGAAATTCACCATACCCAGAAACTCCTTTATCTTGCGCACTGATGTTGGCTGCAAGTAATCCTGGATCGCTTTGACCTTGTCAGCCAGTGGATAGGATGCCATGCTCATTGATCAAGTGCCCCAAAAACTGGAACGAGGACATCCCAAACTTATATTTGACAGGATTTATGATGATGCCATGCTGTAATAAGTGAGGGAATACGAGCTGCAAATGTAGTTCATGCTCCTTGATTGTCTCGCTGGCTGGAAGCAGATCATCAATGTTGGCATAAACGAAAGGCAAATCCTGGATGACTTCATCGATGAAGCACTGAAAAGTTTGTGCCATGTTGCGTAACCCAAAGGGCATGCGCACAAACCCAAAAACGCCAAAAGTTGCTGTCTTGTGTACAGTAGTACTAGTAGTAATACATCAGCCAGCTCTCCCAGAATGTGACGATATGCTCTCACGAAATCGAGCTTGGAGAAAACTTGCTTTCCCTGGAGTTGAGAAGTAAAATCCTGCAGGTGTGGTACAGGGTTTACATTCTGGTACTGTGTCCCAGGTCACTGTGGGGTCATCACCACAAGGCTTCCAACCACCAAACGTCTTCTTATGGACCATATGTAAAGGCGAGGACCAGTTGCCGCTTGAGAGTCAAATGATACCCAAATCAAGCATATGGTCAAACTCTACTATCCATCCATTGGGACCATACTCTGTACAGAGCGTTGGTGCTGCCTAAGCAGTCTCCTTGGCTATTAGGCACAATCCTGGACATGTCGCCACTCCGACACAGGACCAGCAAGCTGGCACTCATTTTGCTGACCTCAGAAGGATGACAGGCAGAGTCAACCCCACCTGGTAATAATTCAACAGCTGAGTGGGATTTGAACTCCTGATCCGAGGATCACAATCCCACCACCCTAACCATTAAGCCAACACCAGGCATAAAACTCCACTATAGGAATTGCATAACGATCCGAGCTAGTCGACGTGGTCGAGCCACAACTGGAGGGCCACGGGTGTCAATGTGCTGAGCAGTGGAGTGTTTGACCGCCACTTCACTGTAAGTTGGTCGAGTTATTTCTCGGTACTGTTGAAGGAGGACGTCATGACTGGCCATGTGGTTGGACTTGACAAACATTGGACTGAACGAAAGTGTGTGTGAGGTGAAACCTTTGACATAAAGCTTTGTGGTCGAGTCAAGGAGCTTTTGCTTTTTCACATCCACCAACAATCCCAAATGTTTGAATAAATCGGCTCTGATGATAGGGATGGGTAAGTCAGCAATGATAAAAATCCATTGGTAATCACGCCTCAGGCCAAGATTGAGAGTTATCAATCGTTCACTGCATGTGGAAATGGTGGATTTGTTGGCAGCATGGAGAGTAAATGCAGATGGTTTCCGTTTGTCAATAACCGTTGGGGATAAAACGCTCACCTCGGCTCCAGTGTCAACTAAAAATTGGGTGCCGGTGTTCTTGTCACTGATGAAAAATATGCGATTTGGTTGTTCGTCACTAGACTGACTCTGCTCATCACTTGGCTATTTCCTGACTGCGGAACAGGATGGGCTGTGAAACTGCAAGGCTGGACATGTGCCCCTTGCATGTTGCTGTGCACCAGGACTACGACATTGTTGTGCATCAGTTTCCTCCATGTTGCTTTGGGTCCGTCTATGATCATGCTCTTCTTTAAGTTGACATGTAAGAGCTTGCACTTGGGCAGTAAGCTGGTCCATTTCGGTTTTAAGTCGTTGCATGTTGGATGTAGCTGGTGCAGACACATCATCAGCCAACTGGGATGTGACCGCACTGATGGAGGAAATGGGTGGGGTCGCGACTTCGATGATCTTGTCAGCTATATCTGCGAGTTGCTCAATATTCACCAAATCGTTGGTTGAAACGAGGATATGCTGAGCATTGATTGGCAATCGTTGGAGAAAAAGCTGCTTGAGTATGTTATCCTCTAGAGCTCGGTTATTCTTTTCCCAACAATTGTTGCATCCTTTGTAGCAATTTTGAAGGCTCATGATTCCCCAGCTCCTCCAAATAAAGAAGTTGATGGAAGCATTTTTTGCAATGAGACAGACGTGCGGTGAACAAGCTGTGCCTTGAGGAAGTCAAATGGCCTTTTGGTGGATGGCTCAATGAGGATTCCCTTCACCTCTTGTGTTATCTCTGACTGAAGAGAAGCCACGACATGTGCAAATTTTGTCTCCTGCGCTGTGATGCCTTGGGTTAGAAACTGCATCAACTTGAGCGAACCATATGGTGGGGTCATTTACCCAAAACGGAGGTACCTTCAAGCTAACAGCTGCAATGGGAGGTATGACTAAAGGAGGACTTTCATTTGACGTGATGGAATATGTAATTAATCACCCAGTCAAATCATATCACGGTCACCAATTGTGGTGATCATTCCTTTCAGTGTGCTGGTTGTGATGATGGTGCATAAACCATAACAAAATAAATCTCACTCACATATAAAACGCAATGACGTGTTGTAAATGAAGTCCGGCTGATGATTACTCCTTCGTCGTCTCTCCGGCGATTGGTGAAAAAGGAAGGATTTATTGGTGTTGAGCCGCCACCTGCTTATAGTCCGGTAATGTCGAACAAAAGTCACTCTTAAATATTGACATGTTGAGTGACCTTGTGAATAGGGATGAGAAAAGGCTTGTAAGGAAAGGCGTGCAAGCTTTTAACCTGTTGTGATGACCAGCTCCCGTTGAGTGCCTTTCCATGTCCGCTACATCCATTAGCTCTCTGGAAGGACTCCCCTGATTGGCCATTACCGTTCACACATTTGTTTTCTTACAAATAAAAGCAAAATGTAAAGAAAAATTAATGAGTCACTACACTATCCATAACTCTCCTTTCGTCAAATAGCTCATAATAATACGAAGATCTCAAAGATTGCTGTAACTGAGGATGGAGTAAAGTCACAGCGGAGAGCCATGTAAAGTGACTTAGGCCCTACACTCAATTCAAAGAGACAAAATAATGCTGGTTCGTCAATCTGCACTGGAAAGTGCACGTACAAACTTTCAGAAAAGTGGGAACTATGTGTGCCTGCAAATATTACAAGTTCCCCCATTTCATTCCACAGTCCACACCCATCTGATTTCATTGAACCCATCGCAAGGACTGCAACCCCCTTGAACCGTCTTCTTCAATCATTCGAAACAGGTATTCCATGGTAGGTTTCGGTCTTCAGAAGTGCATTACGTGAATGAGAATATGGTTTAAAAAATGACTTTGTATATCATTGTGTTTCTCGCCTCTAAGCTGTCTAGCCTGGGTTCGAATTTTGGCCCAGGTATAAACTGCCTTGCTGGTGCTTTCCAGGTAGAGTGAATCATCAACGTGTGCGTGCTGTCCCTCAGATGGACGTCAAACAGACATCCCTTCTGCCAGCATTAATTAGTGGATGATAAAGATGCCACGGTGTCCTCTGCGAAGAGTAGGCGAGCTATCGCCGGCATCATGAACAAATTACAAATTCCTGCCCGAACCTGAGTTGAACGTCAGGTGTGACAAGCCAGTTTGTGAAAGACTTGGGTCAAGCTTCCCTCGGCCAACCCCATAAGAATGTGAGGATAAATGTGGCCATAGAGGAAGAATGTTGAATTTGTCTTTCACTGCGCTGCATATATATATATATATATATATATATATATATATATATATATATATATATATATATATATATATATATATATATATATATATACACAATGGTGATCGAGAGGTGACCGAGGATGCTGTCCTGATGCTGCAGCAGTTGTAAGTTCAACCCCATGAGCTAAAAAGGTAGTACTTTTAATCCAAGCTCATGGGAAGCGACCGAAAATGTCAGAGGAATTACCACGTTAGGATGGTACAGACAATGTACCGGTAAATAAAACCAAGCTGACTCATTTATGACCTGGGAGAGATGCCAGTGCACACATTGTGTCTCACTATATAATTAATGATTTTGGGATGGCTATTAAAATGCTTTCCATGAAAAGGTAGCATTGCTCAAACATATATTCCCACGTCATTTCACTCGCATTCGTCTGCGATATTTCTGTTTATAGTATATTACTTCTTTATGAATATCCAAGTTTATCACTTTATGGAATACATATAATTATGTCATTGCATCTCTCCCAGACGACTTGCCTGGTTTGAGACGCAACTTAGGTTGACGGAGGGTTTTCACGAGGACCGGATTAATGCAAGAAAGGGCACTTCGGAGCATCCCCATTGGTAAAGGGGAGGAGGCCTGTGGAGAGGGAGGTGCAAAGTTAAATGACGTTCGTAATTGGTCGAAAGTGAATTTTGTGGGCGTGGCTCGGGGAATCCACAGAGGGGTGCCTGCGGGGGGTCGGTCTGTGCTCCATTCTCCCTCCTTCTGACTTGAATTTTATTTTACTCTCCCTCCTCCTTTCCTCTCATAGCTTCCTCTTACCTGTATAAGCATTCTGCGGTTAACTTTCGCTGCCCATTTCGCTTTGTCTTTCATTTTCACCTTCCTCGATATCGCAATTGAGATCCATCAAGACATCCCTCCGTCCGACCAGCAGGATCCGTTTAGCGGCGCGAAGCGGGGTAAGAGTTGGCTGGAAGTGGAGCAACTTCCCAGCGTGTGAGTGTAGTTCATTTATCTCCTCTTCTTACCGTAAAAATAACCGTTAACAGCATTTAATTACCTCCACAGAAGGAGTGAAAGGGAGCGAGCAGAGCAGCCATGCGGAGGTGATACCCGAGGAAGAGCAGACACGCAGACAGAAGAAGAGAGCAGAGAGAAAGAGCAAGCGAAGGCTCCGGTGTGGAGATCCTGATCTCGTCTCGACGGCGTTCCGTGGCCTGGCGGGACGTACAGCTGAGGGAGACGAGTCATGAGGTCGCGGAGCGGCCATGGACACCCGGCATGTGGTTGCTGGCAACGCTGTCCGGTCGTCCTGTGTCCGGGCCCGGCTCTATGAAACGGGGACTTCTGAGGGTGCGAATCGGTTGGGGTGGGGGTTGGGGGCAATGCATGGGAGGTCAGGATATGTGAGCTTAACCACGGTTTCAGCGCTTCATCCCCAACATTATCGCATCACAAATCTTCAGCAAATGAATATTCACAACGGCACCTTCCCAAATATCGCAGTTGTCCCTCTGAGTTACTCCATTACCCATCCAGTCAATCACTGCATGCGAGTCATCATAAGCTTTTCATCCTTCATGCAATAATTGCATTCCTCATTATGCTGCACCACAGTTATAAGTAGACCCTTTATGATCTCGACGGTGTCCACACTCAATCCTAATTCATGGTTTTCTCCTGTTTTTTTTCGCTGCTCATGCAGCTGATGATGGAAGTTTGCCTCACTTTCCTGCTCATGGTCACCTACCTGTGCACCACGGTGGCACGTCCGCACGGTACCCTCATGGATTCCAGCAAAATGAATTACCACTCACAAGGTTTGTTTGTGTCTGTGCTTCTACTCTCGCCCATCATTGTGATGAGAGGCTCGTTAAGGAGCTTGCACATGTCATTCATGCATGACCAGGATGTTAAGAGGCAGAGCCACACACTTTCACATGGAGTACAGGGACCTTAGCAATGAGAGGACACATTATTGCAGTAAATGGGATTGAACCTGGGACCCCTGCATCTTTATTGGGACAAGTGTTCAGTTGGGAATGCTAACATGCTTCGTCCTGGATGAACAATATATATGTATATATAGATGTATGTATAATTTTATCTCCGGGGGCTGCAAAAGTAGGTATACAGTAAGGATTATACCAGTATATCATTACTGTATACCTACTTTTTCAGCCCCATGTATATGTATATATATATATATATATATATATATATATATATATATATATATATATATATTTGGTGTGTGTGTGTGTGTGTGTGTGTGTGTGTGTAATATATTCACTATTTTGCCAGAACTTGGGTTTCTTTGAAATTTATCACATTTTGAACGATCTTTATTTCATTAATCTCCCCACAGCTGCGTTTCTTTCCCAACTCTCGGATTATGAGACTACAGTTCCCATACGGACAGATCAACATGGACGGCCGCTGAATATCGAATCACAACCCCAGCGGTTATTACGCTCACGCCGTTCACCACTTCCTACAGCCCACCATAGGGAAATGCAGGTAGAGATTGCTGTCATCACTCCTTATTTTCTCTCCTTCATTACGCTTTAAATTTCCCTGACTTCATTGAGCAACACAAAATGGTTTGAAATTCCTTTTATTTTTACAGTACTGTGAGGCTCATGGAGGAACTTGTGTATATATATCTCATGTCGGACAAGGGCATTAGGAAATGTCATTCAATTCTAAATGAATTACCGTGACAAGTATACAATTGACAAAATCAACACACAATAAATTAATTAATTTGAAGCTTTGATTCCACAATAATGAGCTTTAGGTTCAGAGGAGAACATCAAACAGGTCAACCTGTGTGTGAGTTATTTTGATGTGGTATTATTGAAGCTCCATGGAGTATGGCTCTCCACTCTGGGCTGGTGCTCCTGCTTCCAAACTTGCTCCTCTTCAGGCGGCCGAAAAAAAAACAAGGCCTTCCACACCATTGTTATCTCAAGACAGGAGGCGAAATCCCAAGGACTGTCACTCTCTCACCAGCGGCAGGTTGGTGGGTTCTATATTTTGTTTCCGCTTACATCTAGCCTTGCTTCTCCAGCCCCCTCTCTACTTCTGTCCTTCCCAAACCACTGCAGATCACACACGTTCCTCTAGATACTCTCACCTGCTCACTCTCCCAAACTTCAAATTAGTTTTCCACCTGCATTCATTCATCCCCTTATTCTCCCTATTGTAGAATTGTCTTCCCGTCTCTGTTGTCTTGTCATTTTCACTTCAGTCTTTCAAATACACTGCCCATCACTACCCGATACACTCACCCATTCACATCTATGATCTCTTCCATACATGCTGTTTATTTCCCATTCTGTTCCTTTCTGGACCATTGTTTCTCATTTTTTCTTATTCCTTCTTTCCCCTTGCATATGTCCACCCCACCCCAGCACACATGCCGTTTGGTGGTTTGTGAACCTGCTGGCCTTTGTCATTTAGCTAGCTGTTCCATGAGCCTGGACCTTTACAAGTATAATTTTTTGGGGGCAGAACAAAGAAAGTTTACTGAAATCTACATGTAAAGGTTTTTGTTTTTCTCGTTAGTGCACTTTCTTTTTGATATTACTCTTTGTTTAATCATACTATTCCCAAAATCATAGTGTCTGATGCAACGCATCACCGATTTTATGCAATGCAATGAGGCACTATTTTTGATATGCAGCATCGTATATATACACCAGGACCCTGACATTCATGAGGGATACATTCTGGGAAAACTCTGCGAATGTTGAAACTGTGAATTAAGAGGCATTGTTTCAATGGTAAATAGGAGGATAGGCTCTGGGGATTATTTTCCCGACCCGTGAAAAATCCGCGAATGTCAGGGAAAATCTCGCAAAAATGCTGGGAAATAGACAAAAATCCACGAGTGTGGGGTAAATCCACGAGTGTGGGGTAAAATCTGCAGTGTCAGGGAAAAATCCATGAGTGTTTTGTCATTGTTGCAATGGAGACAAGAGGGATAATGTTATCGGTTCGCGGCGGTTCTTATTTCAGGAAAAAGGCCGCAAATAGTGACACCATCAAAGTTGGGGAATTGTTACAATGGGGACAAGGGGGATCCATGTTATCAGTTTGCAGTCGTTCCTGGTTCAAAGGGGAAAGTTTTTAAAATTTAAAATGTTTTCAACCACGAATGCACGATTACAGTTTCATTAAAGATGCTTACAAATAAAAAAATGACACCAGGTAGTGTTTCAAATTTATTGGAGAATGCATTTTAAAGTCCCTTCACCATTATACTATAATGTAAACAAAAAACAACAACAACAACAACATCATGTTACGTTTCAATTGCTAATTACACTAATAGATATGCTGAACGTTCCCATTCTTTAACTCGCAGGACATGACATCTTTCCCACATGCAGGCAGATTAAGCTGAGTGTTTTTAAAATGTAACAGCTCATATTGTGCTGTTTGTAGCAAGATGGTGATTTACACTAGGATGTGCTGAATGTTTCCATTGTGTAATGTCCAGATGTGGTGACCTGGTAATTACTGGATACATCATTCGATGCTGATAGTGTTTTCATTCTGTAAGTAACTCACGGGGAATGTCCTGTTGCACTGGTGAGACATCCCACGATACTATGTTTATCCCGTGAAGCTACAATATACGTGCAGGAAGCAGGTCATGTTTTTGGCATGCGTACAGTATTGTACTGTACGTACATCCAGCTGCTTTGTGCGTGGATTATGGAAGATACAGTGTGCTTTAAAACTGTGTTATGCTTGCGGCTCATGATAAAAAACAAACAACAATTGCGGTGAAAACCGCGAATGCACGGGGCAATTTCCCGCAAATGTAGGAGCATGTCGCAAATTGTTAACCCGCGAATATGCGGAACCTGCGAATGTTGGAATCATCAATGTCGGAGTCCGGGTGTTTATATTTATATATATATATACATATATATATATATATATGTATATATATATATATATATGTATATATATATATATATATATATACATATATATATATATATATGTATATATATATATATATGTATATATATATATGTATATATATATATGTATATATATATATGTATATATATATATGTATATATATATATATATATATGTATATATATATATGTATATATATATATATGTATATATATATATATATATATATATATATATATATATATATCTATGGGTCTTCAGGATATATATGAGCGGGGTGTGCTTACACATTGTGTAAGCATATGAACCGTCCTTCCCCATTGTCTCGGGTCGCTCACCTGCATTTGATTTTTTTATTTATTTATATTTTCATTTATAGATGCTTTCCGATGGTTCTGTGATTATTCCTCATGTATAGGCTTGGACGTCTGTTGGCACGCAATATTACCGTGCTTCCTCATTGTCTCAGATCAGGCACCTGCATTTTTTTTTCATTTATGAATGTTGCCAACGATTCTGTGAATTTTTCCGGTGTACCAATTTTAATGTCCATCGGCACGCAAAATTTCAGCTTTCCACATCACCAGGAAGATACCGATGTTTAATATCAGTCAGTGAATCGGTGAGTGAGTGAGTCAGTCAGTTAGTGGTTACAAAGAGCTTTATATATCAGATATACTAGCAGAGTATCTACCCAATGGGCAATCTTTTTCCAAGCATGCAACACGTTTGTCTGACGCATACCTTTATTTGGACGTTGTATAGGCAACTGACAGCTCTGTGGAGGCAAAATAAACCCAATAAAACCTATGAAGTTACGTGCACGAAGCAAAAACATACCTACTGCTTATAATTCAAAACACCTCACTGCCCTGGAAAACGTGGGGACAGGAATACTGTCCTGTAAATGTTGAGGACTTGTAATACCAGGGAAAATCTGGAGGTGGCGCAACACGAATCGCATTTACACAGAAAATTTACGTCCCTCCCACTCCCCCCAAGACTACCGGCAAAGATAAAAACACCCCGATACAATAATTGGGGTCATGCTGATCCTGTGTAGAAAGTCTGGATTGAATCAGGTCACAACTGTAGGAGGAGTAGCGCTACAAACAAGCAAACACACAAACACCGGTCCGTGAATTATTGTGAGGATAAGGGAAGAAAGGGGGAAGTGATTGT
>NC_140966.1:85939887-85977387 GCF_056783735.1 Eptatretus burgeri
GGTACTTTTTAACGGAAGGACCAAAGACCAGGTTTTTCACAATCAACGAAGAACTGTCTTGTGACCCACGCCTTCGGGCTTGCCCTCCACATAACCTGCAGTTTTTCTTTTAAAATTTTGTGGGACTTAAAGGCTCGGGGATTTTCCGAATGGTATACGAGCAGTGGCTTAATTTTGCAGTCACCACTGGCATTAGCGCACAATGTGAGGGTTAACCTATCTTTCATGGGTTTGTGGCCTGGCATCTTCTTCTCCTCTGCTGTTATATAAGTCCTCTTTGGCATCTTCTTCCAAAATAACCCTGTCTCGTCACAGTTGAAGACTTGCTGGGGGACGTATCCTTCGGCCTCTATCAATTCAGCGAAAGTTTTCAGGTAATCTTCCGCTGCCTTCGTATCACAGCTCGCTGCATCACCATGCCTCACGACGGTGAATGCCAGACCTCTTCTTAAAGTTGCCGAACCAGCCCCAACTGGCTTTAAACGACTCTTGTGATGCCACGTCCGTTGAAGTGCCTGGTGTCTGCTTCAACAAGTCACGGTAAATGACTCGTGCCTTCTCGCAAACGATAGCCTCCGTCACGGTATCTCCTGCGAGCTCCTTCTCCCTCACCCACACCAAAAGCAGCTTCTCCATCTTTTCATGAACAGAGGTCCGCAGCTTTGAAATAATCGTAACGCCCTTGGCTGGCATTATAGCCTTCAACGAATCCTTCGTTTCTTCTTAGCACTGTCCTTTGCAGTTACTTTTTTAGGACTCATGGTTGAGTTACAACAAAGAAATTTGGCAAAATAACTGCACCAATGAAAACACAAGAGCTAAACACAACGCAGATTACTACGGTACGACCCTACTCAACGAGATAACCAAGAGAACTGAACGAGTGAGTGGCGGGAGATGCGTGAAAAGGTGGGAGATGCGGGTGTTCGCTTGCTTGGCTGCGCGCTTCTCAAAGCTCACTCCACTCGTAACTCGGATCTAGACTCGTAACACAAAGCAAAAAATCGTCCGAGCAATGGCTCGTAACTAGGAATACTCGTAAGTTAGTGCATTCGTATGTCAAGGTATTACTGTACATATATACAGCTCTGGAAAAATTAAGAGACCACTGCAAAATTATCAGTTTTTCTGGTTTTACTATTTATAGGTATGTGTTTGAGTAAAATGAACATTTTGTTTTATTCTATAAATTACTGACAACATTTCTCCCAAATTGCGAATAAAAATATTGTCATTTAGAGCATTTATTTGCAGAAAATGACAACTGGTCAAAATAACAACAAAGATTCAGTGTTTTCAGACCTCAAATAATACAAACGAAACGAGTTCATATTCATTTTTAAACAACACAATATGAATGTTTTAACTTAGGAAGAGTTCAGAAATCAATATTTTGTGGAATAAGCCTGATTTTCAATCACAGCTTTCATGCGTCTTGGCATGCTCTCCACCAGTCTTTCACATTGCTGTTGGGTGACTTTATGCCACTCCTGGCGCAAAAATTAAAGCAGTTCGGCTTTGTTTGATGGCTTGTGACCAACCATCCATCATCCTCTTGATCACATTCTAGAGGTTTTCAATGGGGTTCAGGTCTGGAGAATGGGCTGGCCATGACAGGGTCTTGATCTGATGGTCCTCCATCCACACGTTGATTGACCTGGCTGTGTGGCATGGAGCATTGTCCTGCTGGAAAAACCAATCCTCAGAGTTGGGGAACATTGTCAAAGCAGAAGGAAGCAAGTGTTTTTTCAGGACAACCTTGTACAGTGGTACCTCTACATACGAATGTTTCAGGTTACGAAGTGCCTGAACGGGAAAATATTGCCTCTAGTTACGAAGGCGTTTCAGGATACGAAGTCAAAAATACAGTACAGTACGCGCTGCTTTTCGCTGCTCCCAGAGTTTCCCGAACGTAAACAAACTTGTAGCTGCTCTGCCATTGGCTATCGCCTAAAATCTGCCTGGCAACCCTTTGCGTATGCGTGTATCCCAGCATGCTCTTCGTGTCCCCGTCCCGCTCTGTAAATATAGTTATAGTGTATACAGTCTATGGTCCCGCTACGAAGTGCTCGGACAGTGTTACAGTACAGTACGCGTGTGGATTACAGTAACTTTTATTCACAATGGACCCCAAGAAAGCAATGAAGAAAAGTGGACAAGGAGAAAAGAAGAAGAGAGTTTTTCTGGCCATACAAACAAAGCAAGAGATAATAGAAAGGTATGAAAAGGGGATGCGTTTGATTGATCTCGCAAAAGAATATGGCCATAATATATCTACAATCGGCACGATAATAAAGCAAAAGGAAGCCCTAAAAGCTATGGCTCCTTCCAAAGGCCTCTCTGTCATTTCCAAGAGGAGGTCGGCAGTGA
The DNA here is from genome assembly GCF_056783735.1 of Eptatretus burgeri. Classification (NCBI taxonomy): domain Eukaryota; kingdom Metazoa; phylum Chordata; class Myxini; order Myxiniformes; family Myxinidae; genus Eptatretus; species Eptatretus burgeri. The sequence continues at coordinate 85,942,258 of NC_140966.1, forward strand.
ACGATGAGATGGAGAGGTTGTTACTCGTGAGGATAAAGGAGAAAGAGATCGCTGGTGACACAGTGACAGAGGCCATAATTTGCGCAAAGGCAACCGCCATCTTCACTGACCTCGTGAAGGAGGATACAGGCGAGGGAAATTCGGCGCAAGGACTACACCAGGAGTTTAAAGCATCGTGTGGGTGGTTCGAGAAGTTTAAAAGGAGGACTGGACTTCACTCTGTTCTTCGCCATGGCGAGGCATGTAGCGCCGACCACGAAGCGGAGGTGATGCAACACACCGCGGTGCAGGAGGAGTTCAAAGAGGAGGAGGAGGAGGAGGAGGAGGAGGAGAAGGCAGCCATTATTCCATCAGCCCAAATCAGACATTTTAGGAAAATTCCATGAAGTCTCGGAATTTGTTGAAAAGAATCACCCAGAAAAATTGTTCACAAGTCGGGCTATCGCGCACTATGACGATGTCTGCCTCGCGCATTTCCGACGGATTGTTAAAAGCCGGCAAAAGCAGACGTCATTGGATCAATTCTTCACGAAACGCGAGGCAAAAAACACTGCTGATAAGGACCAGTAAACAAAGAGGCCAAAAAGTAACGAGAATAGCAGTTAAAAGGTAAATGAATATTTTTATTATTTCCTTTATTCTTTGTTTTTTACATTATGTGCCTCTCGTTTTATGTTTATTGTGCGGTAATCTAATTTTAACATGTATTTGTTTCATGTTCTGATGCATTTTTATGATTTATTAAAAAAAAATGTCCGAATTTTGCGGGGCTTGGAACGGATTAGCGCATTTACATTCAAAAGGCGTCTCTACTTACGAAGGTTTCAGGTTACGAAACTACTCCCAGAACGAATTAAATTCGTAAGTAGAGGTACTACTGTACGTGGCTTGATTCATGAGTCCTTCACAAAGACAAATCTGCCCGATTCCAGCCTTGCTGAAGCACCCCCAGATCATCACCGATCCTCCACCAAATTTCACAGTGGGTGCGAGACACTGTGGCTTGTAGGCCGCTCCAGGTCTCCGTCTAACCATTAGACGACCAGGTGTTGGGCAAAGCTGAAAATTGGACTCATCAGAGCAGATGACCTTACTCCAGTCCTCTACGGTCCAATCCTTATGGTCTTTTGCAAACCTCAGCCTGGCTCTTCTTTGCTTCTCATTGATGAAGGGCTTTTTTCTAGCTTTGCACGACTTCAGTAACCTGCCCGTAACCCTTCAGGTTACGAAGCGCCTGAACGGGAAAATATTGCCTCTAGTTACGAAGGCGTTTCAGGATACGAAGTCAAAAATACAGTACAGTACGCGCTGCTTTTCGCTGCTCCCAGAGTTTCCCGAACGTAAACAAACTTGTAGCTGCTCTGCCATTGGCTATCGCCTAAAATCTGCCTGGCAACCCTTTGCGTATGCGTGTATCCCAGCATGCTCTTCGTGTCCCCGTCCCGCTCTGTAAATATAGTTATAGTGTATACAGTCTATGGTCCCGCTACGAAGTGCTCGGACAGTGTTACAGTACAGTACGCGTGTGGATTACAGTAACTTTTATTCACAATGGACCCCAAGAAAGCAATGAAGAAAAGTGGACAAGGAGAAAAGAAGAAGAGAGTTTTTCTGGCCATACAAACAAAGCAAGAGATAATAGAAAGGTATGAAAAGGGGATGCGTTTGATTGATCTCGCAAAAGAATATGGCCATAATATATCTACAATCGGCACGATAATAAAGCAAAAGGAAGCCCTAAAAGCTATGGCTCCTTCCAAAGGCCTCTCTGTCATTTCCAAGAGGAGGTCGGCAGTGAACGATGAGATGGAGAGGTTGTTACTCGTGAGGATAAAGGAGAAAGAGATCGCTGGTGACACAGTGACAGAGGCCATAATTTGCGCAAAGGCAACCGCCATCTTCACTGACCTCGTGAAGGAGGATACAGGCGAGGGAAATTCGGCGCAAGGACTACACCAGGAGTTTAAAGCATCGCGTGGGTGGTTCGAGAAGTTTAAAAGGAGGACTGGACTTCACTCTGTTCTTCGCCATGGCGAGGCATGTAGCGCCGACCACGAAGCGGAGGTGATGCAACACACCGCGGTGCAGGAGGAGTTCAAAGAGGAGGAGGAGGAGGAGGAGGAGGAGGAGGAGAAGGCAGCCATTATTCCATCAGCCCAAATCAGACATTTTAGGAAAATTCCATGAAGTCTCGGAATTTGTTGAAAAGAATCACCCAGAAAAATTGTTCACAAGTCGGGCTATCGCGCACTATGACGATGTCTGCCTCGCGCATTTCCGACGGATTGTTAAAAGCCGGCAAAAGCAGACGTCATTGGATCAATTCTTCACGAAACGCGAGGCAAAAAACACTGCTGATAAGGACCAGTAAACAAAGAGGCCAAAAAGTAACGAGAATAGCAGTTAAAAGGTAAATGAATATTTTTATTATTTCCTTTATTCTTTGTTTTTTACATTATGTGCCTCTCGTTTTATGTTTATTGTGCGGTAATCTAATTTTAACATGTATTTGTTTCATGTTCTGATGCATTTTTATGATTTATTAAAAAAATGTCCGAATTTTGCGGGGCTTGGAACGGATTAGCGCATTTACATTCAAAAGGCGTCTCTACTTACGAAGGTTTCAGGTTACGAAACTACTCCCAGAACGAATTAAATTCGTAAGTAGAGGTACTACTGTACGTGGCTTGATTCATGAGTCCTTCACAAAGACAAATCTGCCCGATTCCAGCCTTGCTGAAGCACCCCAGATCATCACCGATCCTCCACCAAATTTCACAGTGGGTGCGAGACACTGTGGCTTGTAGGCCGCTCCAGGTCTCCGTCTAACCATTAGACGACCAGGTGTTGGGCAAAGCTGAAAATTGGACTCATCAGAGCAGATGACCTTACTCCAGTCCTCTACGGTCCAATCCTTATGGTCTTTTGCAAACCTCAGCCTGGCTCTTCTTTGCTTCTCATTGATGAAGGGCTTTTTTCTAGCTTTGCACGACTTCAGTAACCTGCCCGTAACCCTTCAGGTTACGAAGCGCCTGAACGGGAAAATATTGCCTCTAGTTACGAAGGCGTTTCAGGATACGAAGTCAAAAATACAGTACAGTACGCGCTGCTTTTCGCTGCTCCCAGAGTTTCCCGAACGTAAACAAACTTGTAGCTGCTCTGCCATTGGCTATCGCCTAAAATCTGCCTGGCAACCCTTTGCGTATGCGTGTATCCCAGCATGCTCTTCGTGTCCCCGTCCCGCTCTGTAAATATAGTTATAGTGTATACAGTCTATGGTCCCGCTACGAAGTGCTCGGACAGTGTTACAGTACAGTACGCGTGTGGATTACAGTAACTTTTATTCACAATGGACCCCAAGAAAGCAATGAAGAAAAGTGGACAAGGAGAAAAGAAGAAGAGAGTTTTTCTGGCCATACAAACAAAGCAAGAGATAATAGAAAGGTATGAAAAGGGGATGCGTTTGATTGATCTCGCAAAAGAATATGGCCATAATATATCTACAATCGGCACGATAATAAAGCAAAAGGAAGCCCTAAAAGCTATGGCTCCTTCCAAAGGCCTCTCTGTCATTTCCAAGAGGAGGTCGGCAGTGAACGATGAGATGGAGAGGTTGTTACTCGTGAGGATAAAGGAGAAAGAGATCGCTGGTGACACAGTGACAGAGGCCATAATTTGCGCAAAGGCAACCGCCATCTTCACTGACCTCGTGAAGGAGGATACAGGCGAGGGAAATTCGGCGCAAGGACTACACCAGGAGTTTAAAGCATCGCGTGGGTGGTTCGAGAAGTTTAAAAGGAGGACTGGACTTCACTCTGTTCTTCGCCATGGCGAGGCATGTAGCGCCGACCACGAAGCGGAGGTGATGCAACACACCGCGGTGCAGGAGGAGTTCAAAGAGGAGGAGGAGGAGGAGGAGGAGGAGGAGGAGAAGGCAGCCATTATTCCATCAGCCCAAATCAGACATTTTAGGAAAATTCCATGAAGTCTCGGAATTTGTTGAAAAGAATCACCCAGAAAAATTGTTCACAAGTCGGGCTATCGCGCACTATGACGATGTCTGCCTCGCGCATTTCCGACGGATTGTTAAAAGCCGGCAAAAGCAGACGTCATTGGATCAATTCTTCACGAAACGCGAGGCAAAAAACACTGCTGATAAGGACCAGTAAACAAAGAGGCCAAAAAGTAACGAGAATAGCAGTTAAAAGGTAAATGAATATTTTTATTATTTCCTTTATTCTTTGTTTTTTACATTATGTGCCTCTCGTTTTATGTTTATTGTGCGGTAATCTAATTTTAACATGTATTTGTTTCATGTTCTGATGCATTTTTATGATTTATTAAAAAAAATGTCCGAATTTTGCGGGGCTTGGAACGGATTAGCGCATTTACATTCAAAAGGCGTCTCTACTTACGAAGGTTTCAGGTTACGAAACTACTCCCAGAACGAATTAAATTCGTAAGTAGAGGTACTACTGTACGTGGCTTGATTCATGAGTCCTTCACAAAGACAAATCTGCCCGATTCCAGCCTTGCTGAAGCACCCCAGATCATCACCGATCCTCCACCAAATTTCACAGTGGGTGCGAGACACTGTGGCTTGTAGGCCGCTCCAGGTCTCCGTCTAACCATTAGACGACCAGGTGTTGGGCAAAGCTGAAAATTGGACTCATCAGAGCAGATGACCTTACTCCAGTCCTCTACGGTCCAATCCTTATGGTCTTTTGCAAACCTCAGCCTGGCTCTTCTTTGCTTCTCATTGATGAAGGGCTTTTTTCTAGCTTTGCACGACTTCAGTAACCTGCCCGTAACCCTTCAGGTTACGAAGCGCCTGAACGGGAAAATATTGCCTCTAGTTACGAAGGCGTTTCAGGATACGAAGTCAAAAATACAGTACAGTACGCGCTGCTTTTCGCTGCTCCCAGAGTTTCCCGAACGTAAACAAACTTGTAGCTGCTCTGCCATTGGCTATCGCCTAAAATCTGCCTGGCAACCCTTTGCGTATGCGTGTATCCCAGCATGCTCTTCGTGTCCCCTGTTTCGAACTGTCCTTGCCGTGCACTTCACCCCAGCTGCCGTTTGCCATTCTTTTTGTAGGTCACTTGATGTCATCTTACGGTTGTTGAGTGACATTCGAATGAGTTGGCGGTCATCCCGATCAGTGGAAAGTTGTTTTCGCCCTCTGCCAGTCTGTAGCTTTGTTGTCCCCAATGTCTGCTGCTTGATCTTGTTCTTATGAACCGCCATCTTTGAAATTTTAAGGATGGAAGCAAGGTGACGCTCACTGTATCCCTCTGCCAGTAAAGCCAGAATTGAACCCTTCTTTTCCTCACTCAAAACTTTTCTTTTCAACTCTTTTGGCATGGTCAATAGTTATTTTTTTGATTCCAATTGCTTTTGAGGTACTACTAGCACTGTTTTTGCCATCCAGCTGGTCCTATTGCAAGAGGATAGTGATGACCACAGCAGTGGTTTTTATACTTTTCCTTGTTAAATAAGATTTGGTTCAGGTGATCACCTAATCAGTACCTCACTAAGTGGAATGAGGTGTGCCTGTTTTGGAATTCAACAGACACTGGAATGGAATGGCTGCCATACATGTAGAGATGCTGATTTAATTTTTTTTTGGAATGGACTCTTATTTTTCCCAGAGCTCTATATATATATATATATGTATATATATATATATTTATATATATATATATATATATATATATATATATATATGTTTACATATTGGCACCAATCTGGAAGCCATATGCATTCAAACATACAGATGTTCCAAGAGTCAGTTATTCTGTTAAGTACATGTGGGACAGGTCCCTTCCTTTTGTCTAGTGGGAGAATCAAAGGTGTGCGTTGCGATGTCCTTTTAGGTAGGTTATTACATCTAACGACCATCCAACAAACCATCCAACGAACCCTCCAACGATCATCCATCAGACCATCCAACAACCAACCACGGTACTTCCAGCGCTTGCAACCCTCGCCTCGCTGGTCACAGCATACGGGGCAAAAACGTCCAGTCTGCCGTTCCTTTGCGCTTCTACAAATGTTCCTTTTCAACGTTGGATATTCCCCTTGATGAGTCCACACGCGTGGAGGGTGGGGGTGGGGGGGGGAGAGCCTCCCGGTTTGGCCGAGGCCCCGCCCAGAAAGGGCGGACCCCATGAAGATCCTGTCCAATCGGGGCGGACGGTGATGTCACCGAGCCCCCGCCCCGTTTGGGGAGAGCGATCCTCAGAGTGTGAGAGTTTTTGGAGGAGTTGAGTTGGTTGGTGTGCGTCGTGTGGTTTGAGCTGGAGTCTGGAGCATTTGAGTGGAGTTCTGCATTTGGCTGGCATTCGTTGGAGTTTTCCTGGGTCCCGTCCGCGACCCTGATCTCCGCCCTGGGACTCCGACTGCTCCGCTCAGGTTCCTCCACGGGCACGAGCCCCACGCGTGTGACTGTGGGCCGAGCCGCACAACCATTAGCAGGTGCCGCACCACAGAGCACCCTTCAACGTGCAGGTACCCAAGCGAACTGCGACCCCCAGCTCATCTCTCCCTTTCTGGCTGCGGGTTCTTTTAATAAATCATCTGCGTGTGCGTCTGAGTGTGTGGGCCCGTCTTGTAAGTAGAAACTGTATAAGTGTTTTTGAACGTTGTAAATTCTTGCTTGTATATTCCGCGATAAGTCTTGCTCTGTGTCTTCTTTATTGTAAATAAATTACTGTAGAAATGTTCCTAGTTCGTTTCCATCCTTTCTTTCATTGGTCCAGCATGGTTCGGATCTGAGTTTTTAGCCGGGTTTTTCTTCCCGTTAATCTGCTCATCCCAGCCGGCACGGCTTTGGCAAGTTCCGCTCGACTGCACCCGAACCGGAGTTGGTAGTCGGTAGTTGGAACTCTACCGCAGTCGGTAGAGTGACCCAGTTCGAGCAAGACGTGCCGAGGGCGTGGTTCCCTGGTAAGCGACACCGTGTGTTTAATTTGGTAAATTGGTTCTAAACAAAAAGACCCTCCGCTATGCGGTGGAGGTATTGGCGTCCACAGTCGGTTAAGCGACCCGCCGCCTCACGGAATTATCCGAGAGGGACGGCCTACAATTCCAGAGAGTCTGGTGGGAGACGACGTAACCTTCCCCACCTCGTGGTCGTTCTCGCCACCGGGCCCCCGGCCCTCAACAATATATATTAGGGTTTCAGAAGGTGCAACGGATCCCTCTCAGGTCTCGAAGTATCCACCGTCGTGTGTGTGTGTGTGTGTGTGTGTGTGTGTGTGTGTGTGTGTGTGTGTGTGTGTGTGTGTGCGTGCGTGCGTGCGTGCGTGCGTGCGTGCGTGCGTGCGTGTGTGTGTGTGTGGTTGGTATCTCCATGTATGGGTTCCAGAAAGTGAAATGGAGCCCTCCCAGGTGTGTGTTTGCGTTTGTGTTTGTGTTTCATTGTTTGTTGTTAGTTGTTATCTCCATATGTGGTTTTCAGAAGTTGCGCTGGATCCCTGTGTGTGTGTGTGTGTGTGTGTGTGTGTGTGTGTGTGTGTGTGTGTGTGTGTCTACATATGTGGTTTCAGAATGTGGAATGGAGTTCTCCAAGGATGGGGGCTCAAAGTATCTACCTTCATTTTGGTAAGGGGTCACGATTCATGGACCAAGCTGTGAAGTTTTTTGTTTTCAAAGTTTTGTGCCGAGGGCTCTCTTCAGGATCGTCACTGAGCCCAGGACAGCTTCCAACTGTTCATTTGTAGTGATATTCCCAGGGATGGTTTTTAATATATCTGTGAGGTTCTTCGTCATCACTGAGACAACTTTGGCATTCTTCAGATTTTAGGATCTTTTCTCTTCACGCTTGAGGTCCTGGTGTTTGGTAATTTTCTTAATTTCTGCATTGTTCATCCAAAATAACCAGTATTAACACCTCAATTTATTTTTGCACCTAAGTATATCTGGTCGCAATGCTTTGTTTTTGATGTTCACGCCTGATGGGATCATAAGGTCGTACGTGAGCGGTACTTCAATGTTTTCAATGATTGCTTTTGGTTCATTTTCCCACAAATGTTCTTGAATTGGAGTACCAAAGTTTTTGCAGATGTCCCAGTGGATTACTTTACAAACTCTGTTGTGCCGTTGTATGTACAACTGTTCGGACAGGTTTTTTTTTTTTTTCCGCATTCGATCATTAAGTGTCAGATATCATTGTCTTTGCGAACCCCACCTCCACCCCTCACCTGCCTTTTTTTTTTCCTCCTCTCCCCCACCCTTTTCTCTCACTCTGTCCCCTCCTCGCTCCCCCCTCCTCATAAAATGCAGCACTCTCCTCCCACACCTCTCTCTCTCTCTCTCTCTCTCTCTCTCTCTCTCCTCTCTCTCTCTCTCTCTCTCTCTCTCTCTCTCTCTCTCTCTCTCTCTCTCTCTCTCTCTCTCTCTCTCTCTCTCTCTCTCTCTCTCTCTCTCTCTTTCTCTTTCTCTTCCTCTTTTTCTCTTTTTCTCTTTTTCTCTTTTTCTCTTTTTCTCTTTTCTCTCGTTCTCTTTTTCTCTCTTTCTCTCTTTCTCTCTTTCTCTCTTTCTCTCTTTCTCTCTTTCTCTCTTTCTCTGTTTCTCTCTTTCTCTCTTTCTCTCTTTCTCTCTTTCTCTCTTTCTCTCTTTCTCTCTTTCTCTCTTTCTCTCTTTCTCTCTTTCTCTCTTTCTCTTTTTCTCTCTTTCTCTCTTTCTCTCTTTCTTTCTTTCTCTCTTTCTCTCTTTCTCTTTTTCTCTTTTTCTCTTTTTCTCTTTTTCTCTTTTTCTCTTTTTCTCTTTTTCTCTTTTTCTCTTTTTCTCTTTTTCTCTTTTTCTCTCTCTCTTTCTTTCTCTCTTTCTCTTTTTCTCTCTCTCTCTTTCTCTCTCTTTCTCTCTCTTTCTCTTTCTCTCTTTCTCTTTTTCTCTCTTTCTCTTTTTCTCTCTTTCTCTTTTTCTCTCTTTCTCTTTTTCTCTCTTTCTCTTTTTCTCTCTTTCTCTTTTCTCTCTTTCTCTTTTTCTCTCTTTCTCTTTTCTCTCTTTCTCTTTTTCTCTCTTTCTCTTTCTCTCTTTCTCTTTTTCTCTCTTTCTCTTTTTCTCTCTTTCTCTTTTTCTCTCTCTCTTTTTCTTTCTCTTTATCTCTCTTTCTCTTTCTCTCTCTTTCTCTTTCTCTCTCTCTTTCTCTCTCTTTCTCTTTCTCTCTTTCTCTTTCTCTCTCTTTCTCTTTCTCTCTCTTTCTCTTTCTCTCTCTTTCTCTTTCTCTCTCTTTCTCTTTCTCTCTCTTTCTCTTTCTCTCTCTTTCTCTTTCTCTCTCTTTCTCTTTCTCTCTCTTTCTCTTTCTCTCTCTTTCTCTTTCTCTCTCTTTCTCTTTCTCTCTCTTTCTCTTTCTCTCTCTCAACCCACCCCTCCTTAATAATCCCCCCGTCAGCGAAGCGACGGGTTGTATTTGCTGGTCTATAATATGTAAAGCTCTTTCTAACCACTGACTGATATTAAAGATCATTCGCTTCTGTGTGACGTAGAAAGCTAAGATTTTGCTTGCCGATGGACATCGAAGCCAGTACACTGAAAAATTCACAGAATCGTTGGACAACATCCATAAATGAAAGTATAAATAAGTGAAAAAAAAATGCAGGTGCATGGCCTGAGACAATGGGGAAGCATGGTAATTTTGTGTGCCGATGAACATTGAAACCGATACACCAGGAAAAACCACAAAACTTTCGGAAAGCATCCGTAAATGAAAAAGTGAAAATAAATAAATACCCTGTAGATTATTGGGTAAGAGTCATTGTAAAAGTATTGCCTTTGAAGTGGAATTAGATTTGATTCGTCGAATGGATGTTCGTGAATCTGCTGATGATGTTTCTGGGTTGTGTTTGCCCCCGATCTTTAAATATGATGCCATGCAGGAAGAAGAAGATGGACCAACAACTTTGCCTGCTTTCAGAAGAGGTTTATTTGTATTTAAATGTCTGGTAATTGTTTTGTCTTTTCATACGTATGTGTACTTCAATATAACTGTCATTAATCAAAAAGGCCTCAGCACTATCGAGCGATTAAAGAAATAATGGGGAAAAAAGCGAACTTTTTTTCAAAATTTTCGATTTTTATTTTACCTTAAACACTCCCTGGCACTCACTGACGACACTGAAAGTTTGACGAATATCCGTTCAGCCATCTCGAAGAAAAATGGTGACACACACACACACACACAGACAGACAGCCAAATGGCTCTCTTTTTGTATAGATACATGTATGTTGTGTCAATATAAACACCTGCCTGAAAACATCAATAATTTCACATAAAGTCAAAGTTGAAGGAACTAATATTTTATTTCTCTCCCTCATGTCCTTTTCAGGTGTACTATCGGTTATCTGCATATGGCCGTGATTTCCGGCTCAACCTCACACTGAACACAGCCCTTGTGGGTCCAGCTTTCACTGCTGAGTATTGGACGAGTCAAGGCCTTTCGTGGCGACATGACCTAGTCTCCGACTGTCACTATGCTGGGCACCTCGGCACTCAGCAGACTACCACCAGTGTGGCACTAAGTTCTTGCAATGGGCTGGTGGGTCCTTGTCCAAATTAATCTTGCTTCCTCTCCCTTGCTATTCGTTTCTTACAATGTGTTTTGTTAATATAGCCAGTATTCCTTTGCCTCACTGCCTTTACAAAATCTCTTACGATTCCTCATAAGATTTGAGTTTTCTGATATCAGAAAATGTAATTCGGTCAAGTACCAGTGTTGCATAAAGTCTTCATCAGTTTGGTGTGAGAGTATTTTGGTAACTTTTGAGAACCAAAATAATATATAATTTTGGAATAACCTACATAGCGATTCTATGTTTGGGAGGCACAGGCAATGAGCAATGTTTTAAAGTTGGAGGCTACCTGTCCTATTTATTATGTACTCAAAAATAGCAAAAATATTTTGAGCCCTCATTCCCTTTCACTCCACACCCCTGCTGTGTTACTCAGCATGCATCCCCCTTTCCTCCCTCCCTTCCACTTACTTCCATTTCCCCCTCGTTCTGAACCTTTTCCCCTTATTTTCTCTCTCCTTGTACACTCGTCTCTCTCTCTCTCTCTCTCTCTCTCTCTCTCTCTCTCTCTCTCTCTCTCTCTCTCTCTCTCTCTCTCTCTCTCTCTCTCTCTCTCTCTCTCTCTCTCTCTCCTTCTCTCCTTCTCTCCTTCTCTCCTTCTCTCCTTCTCTCCTTCTCTCCTTCTCTCCTTCTCTCCTTCTCTCCTTCTCTCCTTCTCTCCTTCTCTCCTTCTCTCCTTCTCTCCTTCTCTCCTTCTCTCCTTCTCTCCTTCTCTCCTTCTCTCCTTCTCTCCTTCTCTCCTTCTCTCCTTCTCTCCTTCTCTCCTTCTCTCCTTCTCTCCTTCTCTCCTTCTCTCCTTCTCTCCTTCTCTCCTTCTCTTCTCTCATGCAGGCATGATGGACCTAATAATAATGCTTCTCCCTTCATCAAATTTCCATGTATTTGTGTAATTCAGTACACCCCCCCCCCTTCAAAGCAAATAATAAATAGATGACCCTTTATGAAGAAATGGATATTTACACTGGTGAAACCTCATGAAATTAACCATCGATCAAAGATGCACCAATCACCGATCGCCTAGTCTCCTCGCGTTGCCGGTGGGATCGCTCAGCGATAGCACACTCACCTTTGAGATGTTTAATCTGGGTTCTGTACTTGAGCTGACTGGAAACTGTCACCTTGTTGTTTCACAGGGACAGCATCAGTGACTGCACTGTCCTTCAAATGGGATGTTGAGCAGGGTGACTTATCTGTCAGCATTGATTTCTGGTGAACGTTATGATAACGATGTCTCACAAGGAGTAGGCCATTATGTGCTGGCACCCTTGCAAAATTCTAAATTCCTCTCAAAACCAGCGATGGGGCTTATGTCGGACACTATCTAATGATGACTCCCAAAGCACTCGCAGCGTGCCAAAGGACCAGCGTCCCACTACAACATGGTTTATGCTCTATTCAAAAATGAAGGTATCACCAACAAGCACAGCTTGGTCCTTTGACACACATTTTTACCACTGAGTAATCTTCATGCAAGACTGTGCAGCAATTATGAAACACTTTCTTTCCCCCCCTCCCACATACCTGACACCTGGAACACTATGCCTGAACAATCCCGGATGAAGACCACTTGGTGGTCAAAGCTGGGCGGCTATACTTGGTGGTGCCTTTATTTTTTTATTTATGATGAAACATGTAACCAGTCTGACTGGCCAGGAAATGACACTCATACGCAGTAGTTCCACACACTCAGTACATCTTTATAATATCCATTTTCAATTTATAATTAAAAATATAAACACTGACAAGCGACATTATGAAATACCCGTGCCATACCTGTTCTCTTGTGCTAGTATTTTTATGGTATATTCATAGAGAGTTTTCCTGCCCCAATCTACATGGAGCACTGCATCAGGAGTATGTTTGCACCCTGAGAAACAATGCAAACAGAAGTCTGCTGGTGCTGCATCCACATTATAGTGACACTTGTGGTGCCACAAGTAGCTATCCACATGATTCAAAGGAATGCAAGTAGCAAAGTCAATTCTCTAAACAAATAGAATCAGATGGTGGTTCAAGGTTGAAGTGGATTAACTTTTTTTTTTTTGTTCTAGTTATAGAACATTTTAAAACATCTAGTAGAAGCTCGTGCTAAAAATACCACGATATTCCAAAAAAAGGAAGCCTTTTATTATTGTGCTAATTAAAAGAGCTAATATTATTGTGCTAAAAAAAAAAAAATGGGAGGTTATATATTTCTTAACGGTAATGAAAAAAATAAATTGGGAGTGATCAAAGCAGCGGTCTGTTGCCTACACACCGTCTGGATTCAATTTTGTTATCTGATTGAAAATATTACAATTTTACATCAGTTTGGATTAATTAGAAGCAACTTTTACTGAATAATTTTTTCTCTCTGAGGAGCATTTCTTGTTTCAGGGTGGGACAGACAGACACAACATGAAGTATACATAATACATATATATATATATATATATATATATATATATATATATATATATATATATATATATACAATATACATACAAAATATAGGGTGGCCCAAAAGTCGGTAGCCACAGGGTTAATGTTATATAAAATAAAAAATATATGTAAGGACAAAATAAATGCTTTCTGATGGTAAAGTTAATTTATTGATGAATTGTTTACCATGTGAGATTAACACCAATGGTCAATTGCAGTAAATGATCGAATTATTGGCCATCAACTTGCAGGTACTTTTCATTTCTACCTAACTCATTAAAAGAAGCTCCACTCTCTCATCTTTTGTTAATTTGTTTGATATACATGGTCAACGTAATTTTAACGGTAAAAATGAATTACTGTAGTTCAACTGCCCAAATCCTCTCTGGCTCCTGACTTTTGGGCCACCCTGTACATGGATAGATGAATGCTAAAATTATGTACAATGACATTGTCTACCCTGAGTGAACACTGTGAAATTATTCTGGGTGAGATAATTTTTTTTAAACAAGATTGATGTATGATCAGTCATTTCACATCAGCCAAAGGGAGCCATCATAAAGTGCAGATGTTCTTGGTCTCCACGACCAAAAATATGAAGGATTGGTCATTATCTGGAAAGCTTATGACAACTGCATTTTAGGACCTTAACCTTTCAATGCATTTGGAATATTTTTAACCTGAGAAACTATCAATGTGCAATAATATAATGACTGGTTACACAGCAAAGTGAGACAAACAAGATGTAGATGGCCGCAAGTGTGCTGTCTTTGGACATAACCTGACTGTATGATGATGCTCACCTTCGTATGGAAAATATGAGCACTGCTACTCTCATGTATATGGGTTTGGAAGTACTAAATTGTTCTTCTCATCTCTTTGGATCACTTGAAGAACATCTGGGTTGCATTTAGTTTGCAATTGATGAAGATATCAAAGCACCTGTCTGGAAATGGCTGCATACCCATACCAGAATATTTCTTCACTCTTGGCATCAAGACAATGCCACATCATTTGGACAAGTGGATTATTGTAGTAGAGAAACACCTTAAGAAATAGGTCGTCATTAAGAAATGCATATTGCACTGGGATTATATGATGAATAAGGAAGGCCGCTCATTGCATCATTACTGAGGCATGGCTCTTCCACTGTTGCCATGCCCCTGCACATTAGGTAGGCGTTTGGAATTCGACTAGGGTTTCAGCACAAATCTGTCTACTCTTTATGAAAGATGCTGTGAGATCTTAATGTCCATCAGCTCATGGTTGCAGATGAGTTCCCAGTTTCATATCCTTCAGAGGGATGTCACACTCGTTGATGCACCTCTCCTTCCTGTGAAACACCAATGTCATTTTATAGTCAGGTTGGGATTATATTTTATGGATACATCATCGAGGCTCATGGAAGAGCTAGCTCTAGTACACTGAAAAGATCAAGACACAACAGGACAAAAGGAACAGTTGAAAGAGGGGGGAAACACCAACAGCAGAGCCTAAGGCCAAGACAGAGGGAAGTGGACAAACGATGGGTGTGGGGAGGAATTGGAGGTAGGAGAGGATGCATGGGGTGGACAAGACAGATACAAAAGGAAACACTCAGGAGCAAAAACTGGAAATTTGGAAGGAGGAGCGATTGGTGTCGGGTAATGGGGGTGGGGAGGGGAGGGGTTAACGATGGTAGTAAAGGTCATGGCTTTGGATTGGGGGTGATCCGAAATGGTGAGGAATAGCCATGTTGAATACCTGGAGGGAAGAATGAGATTGAAGAGGATGTGGAAGTTGGTTCCACAAAAAGAGGAATAAATGAGTGGAGATGAGCATCAATCCTGGACTTAGGTAGTTTCATCAGAATGGGGTTGAAGGTAAACCATGTGTGCCCTGGAGAAACCTGGGGGGGGGGGGGGAAGCATGGAAAAAGCAGAAAGAAGGTGGTAGAAGACAGAGACCACCAACCTGTCTGTGAAAGCGAAGTGACAGGCCCATAGACTCAGCTTCATCATGGGAGATTCCAATAATCTTAAAGGCCTTGGTTTTCATGGCATCAAGCTGAGCAAGATGTGAGGCAGGCGAGCCAGCCCAGAGGGGAGAGCAACACTCCAACGAGCTGCAGATGAAGGCCTTTTAGGTGGATGGGAGTTCATGTGTGCCAAGGAAGGACTTTGTACGACGCAGGATGCCCAGTTGGCAGCTTGCTTTGGAGGCAAACTTTGAAATGTGGTTTCCCAAGAAAGATCATGGCTTATAGTGAGACCCAGGAGTTTAAATGACTGAACTTCCTCAAGAGGATTGTGAATAAAGTTCTGAAGATAGGAGAGTTTGCCAGATGGTCTTTTCAGAGTGAGATGGTGAGAATGTGAGATTTGTCAGGATTGAAAGACATATTCCAAGTGTTTGACAAGCTTGTGATTTTGTCAAGGTCTGAAGGGAGGGAAGAGGCTGCAGCATGCCTCTCTGAAGGATGAGGGATGTCACGGTTGAGGGTGGAGTCATCAAAAAATCGATAAAGGGGATTTTCCAGTCAGAAATCAGGAATAAGACTGGGCCCAGAACACTTGACTTAATGGTTAGGGTGGTGGCCTTTGGATCCTAGGGTCCTGAGTTCAAATCCCGCTCAGCTGTTAAATTAATACCAGGTGGGGTTAACTCGACCTGTCATCCTTCCGAGGTCGGCAAAATGAGTGCCAGCATGCTGTTATACTGTGTCGGAGTGGCGACCCATCCAGGATTGTACCCAATAGCCAAGGAGACTGCTTAGGTAGCACCAACACTCTGCACAGAGTATGGACCCAATCTCCTCTCCTCCTCCAGAACACTGCCTTGGGTCACTCCAGCCTTGGAGAAGAGATGAAAGGATTCCGTTGAGTGCCACACATTGGTTACGAGAATAGAGGAAGTTTGCAGTAAGCCATGTGTGGGGTTGTTCTTGGATGCCACAGGCAGAGAGTTTGGAGAGTAAGGCAGGATGCCAGACTGCATCAAAAGCACGCGATATGTCCAGAGAGACGGCCCTGATCTCATGTCTAACATTGAGGGCTTCCATCCATTGATGGGAGAGTAAAAGTAGCACGTCCAAGGTAGAGTGACCTGATCTGAAACCAAATTGGTGATCTTAGATGAGGTTGTTGGAGAAAAGGAAGAATTTTATGTCAACTGTGATGATGGATTCCATGACATTTTGACGCATTTCTAATCGTTTTAGAGTCATTCACCTCATTTGATGAAACAAAATTCTTCCAATTTGATGCCTTAGATCTTCTTCAAAGAGGTTACATAAGGTAGGAGCAATTTGTCACAGCTACGATTTTAATAGTCTCCACAAGAAATACAATTGTGATTGATTATGTGAAATCATTGTACTGATAGCTCAACAAAAGGAAAATGTCATGCACATCCTTTATGCATTTAATTTTCCAACGAATGATATTGAGGCAGACAAATCGTGTACACGATGTATTCGCCATCACACAATTGGTGTTTCAGCATGCGTGGCTTGGTGGGATAACGAATGGTGTATTTCTCTGAGACTGGTAGATCAGCGGTTTGATTCCGACCCTGGCCGAGTCATGCAAAGACTTTATAAATGGCACATGCTGCCTACTGGCTTGACACTCAGCATTTAGAGGATAGGGAACAAATAAACCCTGTGGCTTGGCATCTCATGAGTGAGGAGAGGGTAAGTATGGGGATGGGGGTTGGGGAAATCTCTCTGTAATTGCCCCATTGATTACAGAGAGAAAAATGACATCACAAAGATGGTGCCCAGAGTGGATGTCACTTCCCCCAATGTCACTAGCTGTGTTTATCTGGTAATGTCCAATTTTGTCTCATGTATTTGTCTGCAGTAGTAATAACTGCTCCTTCCAGGAGTGAAATCAAGTGTTAATACCCCCTCTCTTCGGCAGTGGTCAGTTGTTAAGTCACTTGTCCGATTCCACATGTACAGGCAAAAATCACAAGCCGTCTCCACACCCTCACGGGGGAATTCTTTTTTTTGCCCATGCCAAACTTATTGGAGATTGGCCAAACCGTTTTCGATTGTTATAAGGTTAAGATGTACATACATACACACATACATATGCACGTATGTACATACATACATACATACATACATGCATACATACATAAAATTCCCAGATTTTAGTAAGATGTGTGTGCATGATTTGTGTTTCAGCTCCCACATGAGCTTTGGGCCATCTAAAAACAAAAAAAAACAGAATTTCATCCAATCATGACATGAACTGGATGTCTCCGCATAAATTACTGCAAAGTTCACTAAAATTCCGTTTACAGCCAACTGGTGTTTCTCTTTTCTTTGCAAGGATGTGAAGTGAAAATAATTGAAAACTTATAAAGCATCTCAAAATGTAAAGCCCATCCCCATTCACTTTGTACTCAAACTAAACCTGATAAAAACGACAGTAAATAAAAAATTGTACATTTTATTCATTTGTGTTCTCCATATTCTCAAAATAAAGGTTTGTTGAAAATTTGGTGACAAGGGTAACAGAAGCTCAATGGAAAATAAATAAACACAGAAGCGATTAAAAAAAAAAAAGGATGTCTCAAGCTTGATGCTCTGTGGTGGGGCTGACAAGGACTATTTATATTCACTATGACTTTGTGAATATAAATAGCCTGGATAGACAGACACACACAAAATTGCCAAACTCCAACTCCAACTCCCTCTGCCTGGGGGATGGGCTTATGATAAAAAATGTCTCATTTTGTAAATCTGAAGTTTTGTTTTCCTTCAACAGCTACTAACAATAAAAACGTTTTGCTCTATTATACAACCTCACTCATTGGTAAAGGAGAATGCTTTGACATAATTTCTTCGAAAATCCTCCAAACTATTTTGTTTACCCTCCCACTTTTGACGTTCATCAATTGACATTTATCTCATTCTGCCACTGTTTGATATTATTATTAAAAATCAACAAGAGCTCAGCAACAATGATTAAGAAGCTTATAAAATACAATAAGAGCACATTATGCGACATAATCTGCATGTAAGAATATAAAAAGGCAACTTGACAACCGATTGTTAAAAATACGTTTTGAATCCATATCAACATGACAAAGCAGTTATAATAACGCTTAAGCACAGCAATTTAGTGCATCATCCCAGACTTAAAGGAGTCAATTTATGGAAACATTTTCTGTTCATAAAAACGCTGAGTGAGAATTTTTGGAATGAACAGATCACAGAGGCAGGGAATTTATCTATCTAAGATGGGAACCCACTCATTTTCAATGCTAAAGGGGTTTTAATTATAACTTATCTATGATCCTTGCAGCATGGTGTCATAGTTGTTGAGGGTGAAGAATTCTTCATTGAACCACTGCAGAACCACACGGGTCCAGCTTGGGGTCTACCACACGTGGTTTACAAGGGATCGGCACTTCCAAGCCATCGCCAGCTTTCCGACGCTCCTTGTGGAGTCTCAGGTCGGTCACCCTCCCTGCTCATTCTGCAAGCACACCGATGAAGCAGTAGGTAGGTTCAAACCTACAAAGATCCCGCTACCTGATGACTTCCAATCCTCCTTAATTAGAGTAGATTACTTTGCAGCACGAAGCTAATGTTTACAGGTATCCTGCGACAGCTCTACAGGTCCACTAATCAGTCATTATGTTGACTGGGAATGCTTCAGATGTGAACTATTTGGCTCCACTCAAGAACATCTGTTCAAACAAAAAGGGGAAAGTAATGATATCGAAAACTCTTTAAGTTCAAAAGCCTCTTATTTACCACCAACATTGTTTATTATGTCGTCCAATAGATGGCAGCACCACATAATCGAACATGTTTGGAAAACCATGTGATCATGTGGCTATGTGCATAGCCTAATGTGTCAAAAAATAATGTTGGTGATTGTCAGATTTTATTTTCTCACGTATTTTTTCAAAAGAAAAATGTTTAAGGAATGGAGCCATTCAATGAACTACGAGTCCGGATGATCATTTCCGAGAACCGTGGAAACAAGTTGCAGAGTTGCGAGATAATGATGATGGACAGCCCATGAGAGTACGAATATCTTTAATCGGGTTGAAAGACATGGGCACTGGAGTCATCAAATATGACTTGATCATTTTGTCTAAGGTTATTTGAGACTATGAAAGCCCTGGCCTGAGACCCATTTCAGAATGCCACCACCACACAAAAAACATCCCCAAAAAAACAAATTGGATTTCTGGTCAAAAGAAAGATCTTTCTTGAATCTGTACTCATGAAGATATAATGTGTTCAAACTTTGTCTTGCATTGATTTATATAAAGCATTTTAACATCTTTATCCCTGGTTTATTTCATTTACAAGTTGCTCTGTAGCCTTCAGATCGGGGTATTACCGTTATTTTTATTGCTGCATTGCATTTTATTGGGGTCACGTATTGTCTCATTTTTTATCTTGTGAAGCATCATTTTGCATTTGCTGACAAACTATTTCCTTTCTTTGGCTTAAGAAAGTCGTTATTTGTTATTTTTCTCAAAATTCGTTGTACTCTTTCCCATTCAAAACAATTGGGAATAATCACACTTGTGATTAAGCACTGAGATGTGCATGATTTGCAAGTGGTTGGCCTGGTCTCACTGTAGCCTGTTTGGATTCTACGACTTCAGGGCAATAAACATGCATCATCTTGAATGCGGTGGAGAGGTGAATAATGGAAATAATTTGCTATTTTATCCTCATTGTGATCATAAGTCGAATGATGTTTAAGTGAGCACCTCATTGTCCTCAGTGTGAGTCAGAAATGAGAGCAAAGAAACAGATTTCTACCTTGAACTGTTTGCCGACTGTCAAACTACCGTCAGTGTGCCATGACAAAGGAACAATCAAGTTAGCATATTTAGGTGAAAAATGACATGATACCCTCAGTCTCAGACAAAATAAAAATCAATGGAAAACGTTTCTCTAAAAATTGGTGCGAGATTTGTCATAGGTTGAGTATTTGGTTGGTTTGGTAGATAGACGGGTGGGTTGGTGGACAACAATTAGCCACTTTAAATCAGATGTGTTGGTTTTCGACAGTCGCAACCTGAGCGCTCTTATTATCTATCATCCTACTATATGAAATAAGGTGTGTGTGTGTGTGTGTGTGTGTGTGTGTGTGTGTGTGTGTGTGTGTGTGTGTGTGTGTGTGTGTGTGTGTGTGTGTGTGTGTGTGTGTGTGTGTGTGTGTGTGTGTGTGTGTGTGTGTGTACACGTCTGAAAATCATAGAAAAAAAACAGGACTGGGTGGATCTCCACCAAATTTTGCATACGTGTTGGTAGTACCCAGGGTCAGGTCATGTGCATCAAAAAAAAAACCTACCTCCCCCCTGTGAAGGGGGAGGGGGGGGAGAAAAGAGACGACTTCATAATTTTTGCTCGTATATGTGCCACAGTGAAAGTGGTTTAATGATCCCTACTGCAGATGTGGGATTATTAGTTACGGCACAAGATATATTTGACCGATTACCCCCCTCCCCCCCCCAAATGTCCTCTCTCCCCTGCCCCCAGGCTGCTCCCGAAAGGAGTGGGTGCTTCTCGTCAAAACAATTACTATATTTGAATTTATAATGGAGGCACATCATATTTGTTTTTAATGACCTCGCAAAAGCATTTAGGATCAATCATGTTGGTTTCTATATTTATTGGTTTTCTCTTTCAAATTTTTCAAGATGACAAAACTTGAACAATTTATGGATTGCATCAATAAAAATATAAATGGAATGCTTTGGCATTCCATTATCACCATTAATAATAAATGTCACTACTTGTGCTCAAAAATTGTTGGTTCTCAATGTTTTGAAATAATATACAGGGTTTTTTCGATTCGTTTAAGCAATTACGTAACAGCATATAAATCCTCTGGGTAGCTTTGAAATTGTGCAGGACTGTCCAAGAGAAAATATTACGTGCAAACTTAGAGCAATGAAAAAAAAATTAAATAAAAAGGGTCCTGTGCACGTGAATGACTGATAGGAAGAAGGATTTAAAAATTCTGTATGCATTTCATTCCAAGATGCACTGTTGTTTTACTCAATAAAGAAAGCCATGAAGGAATTTCCCCTCCATTTTATACTTTTCTGCATTATTCACTCTCTACTGCTTTTCCAAACCCTATCCTATCCTATAACCTTTGGAAAGTCCATATATGGTTAGTTTGACTACACAGCTATTTTATGGTCAATGCTGATTTTATAGTCACTATTTTTACACCATTTGTTTTTTTAGCAACCACATTATTTTCATTCCAGCTCTAACTGGGGCATTGTTACTAACCACTTGTCCAGTAAGACATACATTCTTACCTTATGAGCTGACACATTTGGTTAATTTTTTTTGTGAGTGTCCATTGTCAAGGCTTGTATAAGAACTAACGCACATAATGTACAACAAGGAGAGCAGAAGACAAGAGTGGCGGGAGAGGGAAGCACAAAACAGTGGGGAACAGAGACATTAGATCTGTCGAAGGGATGGGGTGGGGTACACAGGAGAAACAAAATGGACACCACAAGGGCTTTCAGGTCCTTACACTACACGGACTTTTAGGAAGGAAAGCAGAGAATTTGAAAGAGGTGGGTTTGGGGTGGATCAACGGGTGTAGAAAAGATCGAGGTTTTGGATGGGGGAAGATAGGAGATGGTGGTGAACTGCTGTTTTGAAGACCTGGAGGGAAGAGTGGGATTGAAAAGAGTGTGGGAGTTTGTTCCAAATGTGGGAAAATAGAGGAATAAAAGAGTAAAGGTGAGCAGTGATTCTTGATTTTGGTCGTTTTTCCAGAAGGGAGTTGCCGGCGGATCTTGAGCGCCCTACGGAAATATGGGGGGGGGGGGAGAGACATATCGCAGACAGAGTGGGGGGCAGGGAGGCGAGACCGAAGAGGAGATGATAGAAGACAAAAAGACCACCGACCTGCCTGCGGTGAGAGAATGAGAGACCCAAACACTCAGCCTCACCGCGGGAGATACCAATGATCCGAAATCCCTTGGTTTCTGCTCTTTTGTCATCTCTGATCTGTGGAATAACCTTTGTAATTCTGTGTTTTCATATGGCAGCCCATTACCACCTTATATTCTCTCCAATACTGATAGATGGGCTTCCATACTCTCACTAATCTTGTGCCTTCCTTATTGAGTGATTCACTTTCTTGCTTACTTAGCCTACCGATGACTTTTCTACTATCCCTGAAGTGTGTCTGTTTTCCTTTGCTTGCTTCCTTCAACCCTATTAACAGTTCTCATCCTTTCACCCAACATGGTTGAAACTCTTCCTTGAGCCTCATTGTCTGGATAAAACCATTAATACCTTTAGTAGATATTCAAAAAGTTATCCACACCCTAAATACCTGATCAATACTGTTAAGATCACTGATGGTCAAAGCCAAGTTTTATTACATCCTTTTAGCAGCACTAACTGGAGAGTTGCTCATTCAGCAATTTGAGCTTTGATTCAAATGTTTTGTTTACTGATATTCTACGATATCAATCAGCATGACTTCAGTGAAGCAAATCTTTATTGCACTGGCTTTTGTTTCGATGAAAAGTTTGGAAATGACATGATGACATCTTGATAAAATTTTCGCAGTAGCATTGAAAACAGATCCTTGGCTAACAGACACTTGGCAGCATGCTCACTTGTGAGCTGGTTTTGGGCTCGATCACCAATGGGGGTCAAAGTTATTTGACTATGTTGCTGTCGACAAAATTCATTCTTGACAAGGATTTCATAAATTTGTTGTGCTAGTTACTTCATTTCTGGAGGGAGGGAAGGGTGAGGGCCAAGGGGTTAGGGAGCCTTTGCTGCTGATGTAGTACCTCTATAGATTGCGGCAGAAATTTTGAATCTGTCCATAATACTGGAAGAGACATTGGACTACCTTTTGAAAGGTAGCGTGAGATTTTTAATGTTCACTATTGAATGCTCACATGATTGTCGGCCTAACACCTCTTTTAAAGGGCAGCATACTTTCATGCATTGCACTGCCTGCAAGTCACCAGGATGACAGTTTACTGTCAAGTGGGAATTGAACTTAGATGAAACAGCTCAAAGGTGAATATGTTGCCTCTGAGCTCACTTGTCAATGCGATTTCTGAAGAAAACCAACATTTTGGTGCGATGATTGCAGAAACGGTCACATTTTACAGCACACTATCTTGTCTATAGGATGAAGCTGTCTATCACATGTCACGTGGCCTTAATGGTTTTGTAATACTTTGTTTTTTTCAATTTATAATTGTGAGCTTTTGTTTTAGAACACGAGTATCAAAATGTTTTAAATGCCATACAATTCATTAATATTATTGCTCACACTTTAATGTTTTATGTTCTTATGCTTAATTAGTGGATCAGGCAAGGAATGAAGTTGGGGAGGCAAAACTATTTGAATTTTTGTTTTCTATAGTTTATAAGATTCATGGAAGAGCTGTCACATACACATATCATGCACTAACATGTATACAGACAGTAGACAACACTGGACTTGAATCGGACAAACATGGACATTGACCTTGGTGGGAGGAGGGTTATTTCCTGAAACACACTGAGTTGATGGTGGTGCCATCTAGTAGAGGTCTTTTTCATATGTTACAGTCAATTGGTCACTTTTCAGGAGAAATCTTCCTCTCCAAGGGATGCCAACCCACAGGCCATGCTCTATCCATTAAATGCTGAGCATTGAGCGAGCAAGGAAGCATCACCTGCTATTTTTAGTCCTTTGTTTGACTCTGCCGGGGTTGCGAGGTCAGGTTCTAACCACCAACAGTCCGACCTCCCAGACTCAGAGACATAACCACATAGCCATTGCCACTCAGACCCCTTATGTTTCATCTTTTATCCCCTTTTGTTTCAACTGCTGAAATATATCTGTCTGGGTTCTTACCGACATCTTTGTTCTTTGTTCCTTTCACACTTCTTTCTCTATTTTTTTTTCACAGTTCTTTGTATTCATTCTAATTCTTGATTTTTCTTCTTTCATCTTTTTTACTCTCTATTTCCCTCTTGTTATCTGTCTCTCGAAGGAGAAGTGAATTTTTGCATAATTTTTTTTGTGTAAGGCTCACTTGCCTGTGCCTGGATGGGTTTGAGAGTAGTGGAGTAGCGACTGAAACCTGAATCCTATCCTGGATCCTCCTGATGACTCCATCTTTGCTCTTTACTTCTTCGGGTTCCTTTTTTGGTCTTTCGTTTGATTTAATTAATCTTCCATGTTCGATCCCTCTGCAGTTTGACAGTTCTATTTTTTTCTTCTCATTTTTCCACTTCTATCTCCTCCAATTCACTTTTATATCTTCATGTTTTCAGTTTTTATTATTTTTGACAATTTGGTTCAACCTCCCTCGTTCAAACCTATCTAAACCAACATGATGCGGCCTAACACTGATCATATATCACTTTTGTCCAATATGTTGGCTGTTCTCGTGACCTCTAACCCCGTCAATCACTCAGACAGCCAAGGGGCAGGCAGACAAGAGCGGCAGAATGGCATGCGGAGATGGTGGCCCACCCACGGCCAACAGGCTGGACGACCACGCCGCTCGGTCAGCAGTGAACGAAATGTGGAAACGCTCGTGGTGGCTGATAAGATGATGGTTGGATACCACGGACGCAGAGAAGTGGAGTCCTACATTCTGACTGTCATGAACATTGTAAGTGCTCACAACCTACATACACCGGACACAAGTTTAACTATAAAACTATCGACACAATTCTGTGGTAACCTATGGCAATTGATGGAATATTCAAAATTTCTGGGTGAAGCACCTTAATCTCTGGCAAATAATTACTCCGAGCTTTGATACATATCCAATATGTAACGACTTCAATGTTAGTGTGCGTTTTTGAGGATGTTAGCATCAGGATTATTGTTGTTCTTGCTTTGGTAAAGGCTTAGCAACTATTTCATAAAGTTCGAAATGAAAGCATAAACAGGACATTTATTAATTCCAGTGTTTTAAGCTAATGAATAGGAATCATGCTAAAATTTGTAACTCTTTGTAGGTACATCTGAACCTTATAGAATTGAAAACGGCTTGGCCAATCTCCACCAAATTCTGTATACTTTTTCAGGGTACCCAGGGTTGGGGCATTGGAAAAAATAACCCCCACTCTCAAACCCCACACTCCTAACCAGGATGGGGAGATGACTTGAAATTTTCACCTGTACATGTGGCATAGTGCAAGTGGTTTGACCACTGACCCCTGCTGGAGGGAGGGAGTATTGACACTGTATAATCACTTTTGGAAAGCGCAGGTTTTACTTGTTGCAAAAATAACTTCTTAATCACAATGCAGTTAAAAGACAAAGTCATGAGGCCATTAAATGTAATTTACACTTACTTCATTCAATTTAAAAACCACTTTTTAGTGTTTAATCACAAAGCATAGTGATTAAGTTGCCAGAGGTGGTGAGAATCGAGATAAAGTTTAAAATGCAAATACATAGTGCCTGTGTTGAGAATACATTATTGGAGGTTCTGTACTTCTGCCATGAGAGCACTTAACAGAAAGAGATGTTTACTTGTTGTTTTGGGTGATGAAGAAGCAAAAAATTATTCTTATCATACTATTATTTTTTTATTGTTATTCCATTTCAGTCATATTATTTGTGGATACAAGGCATTTTATGGCAATACTCGGTTAGGATTTGTTTCTGCTGCTTGTGTGGGGAGTTGTGGCACTGTCTATACAGGAAAGTCTGCCTGTATTTTTATTATTACCCCATGCACATGAAGCAAAAAGTGGGGTTAAGCAATTGGTTCACTTCTATCTGTCTGTCCTTCTGTCAACAAATGTTATTTTATGATTGAGGAACAACTCCTTTTCAATCAAATGATAATATTGTCATGGCCCCAGTATCGCGGGGGAACCACGAAGGAGGGGCTGTCCCTAGTTCCTCTCCAGACTCGCTGGGAATCACAGGCCATCACACACGAATAACTTTGTGTCGCTAATCGACCGAGAATGCCAATAACTTGACCACCTGACACAGGGTCCTCCATGTGACAAAACGTTTACCACAAAACTCGGAACATGTGATCGCCTTATCAGGGAATCACGCCCTCAATGTGTACTTGTGTTATTTAAGTACTTTCCATATCAGGTGCAGCCGAGCAGAGCTGCCAAGTACGCATCAGCTAAATTTTGGTATATTTTGGGGTATAATGTCCTGGCTAAGCTAAGGTGTGGACCATGCTGGACCAATGGAGGAAAAGACAAGAACGAGCTGGTTAAATTTCTAACAGGCACATTTATTTAATAGAGTGAGGAAAGTTATGTAGCACAGTCATGGGATTTATTGCAAATGTACATCAGTGGAAAGCAAGGAATTTGTGGGGTGGCATACCCCATAAAGGCATACAATATTCACAAAAGAAAAAGACAGTGCAGAGTTATCCCAAATATTGTTAAATGGTCTTAACTTATGCAACGACAGGCACCATCACACACACCAACCCGAGGAAAATTAGAGATATCCCAGAGAGATAAGAAGCAGTTGAGGATTAGCGACCTCTCAATACCTGGTGTGGTCGGGACCTGCGCAACCCAAAATACTTAAGAAAGGAAAGGAGGGAGAAATACTGAGGGTGTTTGTAGTGTGGGAGTGAGAGGAGCGAGTGCAGTGCAGCGTGGGTTGCAGTGTGGTGTAAGAGGAAAATGTGAGGTGCAAGTCAGTATGGTTCACTCTGAAGACAATGGTCTTGGTCGGACTTGCCCATGCCGATTGCTCTTGTGCGTCCACAGTAGATGAGAGATAGATGGTAGAGAAAGATGTGTAAGAGAAAGGCCTTATCGTAATCATGTGAGAATCTGTATGTGTAAATGTTGCTGCTGGATACAGCCAAACTGAGTGTCGATGGAATGAGAGGAGCCCCAGCTCGTCGTAGTAACTCGTGATTCCGTGCTTGACCACGCTGACTTGCAGCACCACTCGCTCAGTGCCGATGCTTGCCATCATTGCACCGCCTGCCGCTGCCTGTTTCTGCAGCGAGGTCCAAAGTCTCCCGCAGTCTTCTTGCGTGTCCGGCGAGGTCTGGCATCTGGCGAGTCTTGGCTCCTGGCAATTCTCTTGGTGTGTCTGGCAATATCTCTCTAAACCGAGCTGAGTTCACTCCTTTTATGAACCCCGGACAAGGGAGGAGCCAAGAATCGGATCAAATGGACCTGGTGGTAATTTCAAGCCTTCCCATGTTGGCCCATAGCCGTCATCCTGCGCCGTGACCACGCCCCATCGGGCCCTGAAACCAAAAAATGGCATCAGTCACTCGATGACATGCCCACGCGTCAAAGCTCTGACATTAACATGGGGACATGGTTCTCGGAAGCGCTCTCTGGCCCTGAACATGTGCTGGCCTCCATTCAAATGTGGAAATTTAGGGAAATCCCCACGCTACTCGTATGTCCTCAAACGAGCTCCAGCACATATTCGTGCTTCGAGTTATGCCCCATAATAACCCGACCCTTGTCTCCTCAGTGTCCCTCGAGGCTGCAGTGATCATTCAACGAATAAGTGGCAGTTGCGGTGGTTGTAGAGAAGTAAGAGAAGGTTGTGGCATTTGCAGTGAAGAGATTGTAATGTGGTGTTGTGGCGAAGAGGTGGAAGTTGCTTGTAACGATATTGGCCCAGTGGAGAGGGAGAGGTTTGTCCCTAATGGTTGTGTTTGTAATGAAGATGAAAACATAAGTATTTTTGGTAGTCATGTGGAGTGGTTGTGGTGAGTGTGGTAGCAGTGTGGTGAGCAGAATGAAGGTCTGAGGTGAGACGGCCTCAAAGAAGGTCATCATGAAGTTCTAAAAGAGCCCTATCTAATGCATCTTTCCCATTTACCCATGAGACATATGGAAAGGGCTAAGACATGTACTATTGAAATAACTACCTTGGGATTGCTGAATGTTCTGTGCCATTTCCTCGGAGACATGCAGTTTTACAGAACTGCAACACAACCCCCCTCCTTTTGACTAGACTCAACCTGAGTCGTTAAAGAACAGGTTGCGGGTCACCAAACATGTTCTGAAAATTTATCAATATTATTATATGTGCATTAAATAGTTCGATGCAAACTATTGCGGTTGCCTAACTATTGGGAAAATTAATGAAATTTAACTCCGAAGTTGTTATTTCTCGAGGCTGTTGAAAAAACAGCCACGTGCCATATATATATATATATATATATATATATATATATATATATATATATATATATATATATATATATATATATATATATATATAGATGGTGACGTCACGTTCTCCAAAACAAAGCGGACGCTCACTTGCTCATTGAAGAAGTGTCCAGTTGAGCGGGCCATTCTTTCGCTTTTTTTGAGCTTGCAACTGTCTATATTATCCTTTTTATTTTGAATTATTGTAGAACAAAGTTATTTGGATATTTGTACATCATGCCTCGTACGTGCGTCGTCATGTTTTGCGAAAATAGCTGGAAAACGGGTAATCGCTCCCACCGATTCCCGAAGGAATTACATTCGCCGGCAGTGGATAAGATTTGTACAAACAAAACGGGCGAATTTTCCCCCAAAGAAGACGGGTAAAGAGGACCCTTTGGATAGACTTGTCATTTGTGGTGACCATTTCACAGCCGAGGATTACGAAGGCATAAACACATCTGATCACCACTCTGAATATGAGTTGTTGGTTGACAAGTTCTCCAGATACTGCTCTGTCACAGAATCAATTGTTGAGTTTAAGTGAGAAAAACCTTGAAATGTATTCTTAAAGAGTACATGGAAAAACACATAAATAAACTTTATGAAAAACGCAAGCATGAAAATTTTTCTCAACAAATCAACTTCTTGTTGATTAAATTACTTTTTTTAACAGCATCAGCAAATTTGGCTATTTCATTGCAATTGTAAAAAATTGATCAATTTTACACTTTTTTTTTCTAAATTTGGTAGAATATTTCCCAATGAGGCTAAACATGTTTTGGTATTTATATGCCACAACAATCTCTTGAAAGTTGGGGTTTGTTCTGATTGTTCACTTTCGCTGGGGTCACGCTCAGCTGTCAGAAAGACTTCAACGCCAAGGCTATGGTGTACGAGGTGTGTTCAAAAAGTATCCAACCTTAATTTTTCGTGCGTAAACAAATGAAGCTAGGGAGGCGTGGTTTGGTCCACGTATGTAGGCGATCCTAATCCATATGCGTGAATATTTTCCCGCCTGCAGAAGCTGTCAGTCGCTGACAGACCGTCGATGGGTGAGGAAGTGTTAGTGAGCGCCGTCGGATTTTCGTTTTTGACAAAATTGCGGGAAAACTTGAACAACGCTACTGCATCAAATTTTGTGTAAAGCTTGGCGATTTCCAAGTGGAAACGATCTGCAAGATTCAACAGGCCTTCGGGAAAGAAGCAATGGGCACCACACAGATAAAAGAGTGGTACAACTGCTTCAAAGATGGTCGCACATCAGTGGAAAGTGAAGCACGTTCTGGTAGGCCCTCAACATCCCGAAATGAGATCGTCATTGACCAAGTAAGGACCCTGCTGATGCTGGATCGTCAAATCACGATCAGAGAACTTGCAGACGAGACGGGAGACAGCATTGGATCTGTTCATTCCATTGTGACTGAGGATTTGGGCTTAAGGAGAATCTCAGCGAAGTTCGTGCCAAAGCTGCTAACGATCGAGCAGAAGCAACTTCGTTTGGAGATCGCACAGGACATGCTGGAGACTGTGAACAGCGATCCAAACTTCTTCAACACAGTGATCACTGGCGATGAGACCAGGGTTTATGGGTACGACACAGAAACCAAGTTCCAGTCATCACAATGGAGGCATCCAACATCCCCGAGGCCAAAAAAGGCAAGGAAGGTCCGCAGCAATCTCAAAGTCATGCTGACCGTCTTCTTTGACTCCAGTGGCGTGGTTCATCACGCGTATGCACCACACGGCACAACCATCACCAAAGAGTACTACCAAGAGGTACTGTGTCGCCTTTGTGACGCTGTGTGACGCAAACGGCCGGACCTGTGGGCAGCGGTCAATTGGCAGCTCCATCACGATAACGCATCCACCCATTCTTCACATTTGATACAGAGTTTCCTGGCCAAACACAACACACCTGTGCTTCGTCAGGCTCCCTACTCTCCTGACATGGCTCCGTGTGACTTCTGGCTTTTCCCCAAGCTGAAAATGCACCTGAAAGGGACCAGATTTCAGTCCAGAGAAGTCATCATGCGGAATGCAACGGAGCAGCTGTGCGCCATCCCAAAAAAGGCATTCCAGCGCTGCTTCCGACAGTGGCAGAACCGTTGGGAGAAGTGTGTGGCAGCCCAAGGGGACTACTTTGAAGGAGATTAGTGTAAGTTTGTTGTATCTGGATACGAGTATTTTTTATGAACAAAGGTCGGATACTTTTTGAACACACCTCGTATAATATATTTGGGTCCATTATTGATTCATTCTATTTCTGACTCTTGAGTGACTCGAGGGTTAAAAATTGTTATATCAAGTCACAGACGAATCAAACTTTACATTATTTTATGCATCGAACAAGAAAATGAAAATCTACAAACCAATCTGTCTGGTGGAGACTGTTAGTGTGAACTGCCGGGCAGTCAGTCCTGCCACTTGTACACGAAATAGGCCGTTTTCTGGCACTTGCAAGTGGCTCAACTTTTATGGCTCACGGCCAGAAACTCCATAGTATAAATTCTCATCATCCTCCGACTCGTCCTCGGCAATGTCGGAATGAAAACGCTCAATTTCATCGCCGCTGAAATCACTCTCTGATTCGCATCTCGCCATTGTTCACACGCTGTTTCCGAATGTTCACGAAGTTTTCGGTGAACGTGATGTTATAGTATCTTCGGTAAATTCTGGTCTGTTTTTCTATTACTGACAAAAGTTTTGACTTAAAATTTAATTTTAGCATATTTTGAGTTTCAAATGTGAGAAAATAATTGCCCAACGATTATTAATGTGATTGCAACCCTCGAATCACGCGGTCATCAGCGACCCAAAACCTGCTCTTTAAACATTCGTGTGGCATATATGTGTAGTTTCCCTTGAGAACAATTTACCGATGGATCCCCGAGTGTGACATTTCAAATACATGTCCGGAAAATAATATACCTAATGCATTGCGTAACAAAGCTAACAGGATAACGCAGACAACCTTATGCTAAATTTATTTTCGAATTTTTGTCTAAACATAAACAGGTGGGCTCAATAACTAAAAACAATTCTAATAGTTACACTAACAATGGCTCAGCACCTGCAACTCAAGGAAAAAAAACAACAAACAAGAACAACAACAATCAGTGAGAGCAGCAACAGATGTTTGACAGTCAAATGTCTTCTTGGCCCTCAATGGCCCTCTCGTTTTCCGAGCTGCTGGCTGCAGCTCACCCTATCACGGCAGGCGATACAACGTCTCAGTCCCTTTGAACTGGCCTTTGTCATTCAAATTTTTCCGAGCTGTTCACACATGGTCCCCGGTGATATGGCTGCCTGCATGGCAGTCCCTGCAAATAACTCCACACAGCAAGTGGTCCTGTGGCACATGACAAAGATGAGTACTGGTATGGCAATGGCAAGGAAAAGGCAAGGGATAACTCTCACAGGTCTCAGCATCCTTACAGCAAGTCCAGTGGCCTACGAACTGTGAAGTTGTGGATGATGTGAAGGGGTACCTTATCCTAATCTATCCTATCCTTAATTAATCCTTAAGCTATCCCCAAGGCTTTTCAACATGCCTGTCTCCTTAAACTATGGGTTCTAACAACCATGATCCCCGTCGCCTGCATTGCTGCTTATTACCAATTCGGGCCTGGCCCGCGAATTTTCCTTCGTATCCTCGCACAATTTCGTGGCTGGGTAGTGTGGCTCCATTGGCAGGTCTGCCCACCTGCTGAACAAGTCCTTCGGCACTCCTGGATGCTGAAGCTGCCTCCAAGCGTACCTACTCCTTGCTAAACTATGGGTGAGGCCTTCCCAGCACTCCTCCCAATGCCTACCATGGTGTGTGGCACTCCAGCTCCTTTCCTTTCGGACCCGTGCCCATTACATTCCCTAACTGTCGTCCCCTGGACCTACCTATGGCCTACTCCAGCCGACTGTCTCTGGCACCCGGGGTGCCCTCTACTATTTACTCACCTTTCATGAACCACGCTCCCAGCTGGTCAATCATCTCCTGCACCCTGTAAAATGATTTGTTTCCACTTTCAGCACCAACCACGAAACAACATACATTTGGAAATCTGACTCACCCGCTAACTAATTTTCCTTTAACCCCGGGTTTCCTTGGGTTGGATCTACTCCTCCCCCAAATTCATTTATTCGCACGATGCACTCCTCATTCACTCTGCACATGCTGGGCCTGCTGACCCGCATTCATTCATTCTTTCATTCACTCTGGTGCATCTAATAGCTATGTCCCCCTGACTAACTCATGCTCCCAGTCATCCCTTGCACTAATGCACGTCCCTTTTGACTCGATATGGCTCAGCTACGTCCCCACTACATGTTCCATTTCTGTCCTTGACTCCATTCATCACAAAGCTAACTCCCCCCTCCCTCCCATATAACTAGTGCTCCTGGGCCCCATGGAAGGCCTTTTCTAATGCCCGCATGGGGCTGACCTACCTAACCCTATCCCCCCCACTAACTAATGCTCCTTTGCCCAAAATGAGGATGTTCATCCACATCCCTATCGGGCTCTGTATTTCTTATTCCAGTTTGAGTGAGTCTTTCGCATCCACGGGGGTGCTCAGTCTCGCCTCCGATCCTTCGCTCAAGTCAATGCATGAGGGCATTTCATCACCCTTATAGTGTCTCAGGCAGTCGGCGTGGACGATTCGGGGGAAGGCCCGTGGCCCCATTTTTGTTTTGATTCCCATGTAGCTGATCTGTGCCAGGACGACCTCAGGCCCTGCCAGGGCAAGGTGAGCTTCGGGCATTTGCCCTTCCTCCTCCAGGGATTGAAGAACCAAATCTTCATCCCCAGGGAGTACTCGCTCGCCTGGCTCCAGTGGTCGTACCTGCGCTTCAGTTTTACACCCGCCAGGTGGAGTTGGCGGCGGGTGAAGGCATGGACCCTCGCCATGCCTTCCTCCAAATGACGTTTGTAACCCTCCCCTGGCGGTTTATCGGGACACTCAGGCATCGGGCCACATTGCAAGTCAATGGGAGCCCGCAGCTCTCGTCCATACATGAGCAGCGCTGAGTTGCACGCGGTGGCCACTGAAAGCTGCACGCGGAAGTTACCTCCACCACTGAAAGCTGCACGCGGAAGTTACCTCCACCACTGAAGGTGAAAGAGGTTATGTTTTAACCCCTTTCTGTCTGTTTGTTACTTGCAAAATCGAAGATTTTTCAAGTATATTGGTTAGTCGATTTTGTTATTCTGTCTGTCTGTCAGTTTATCGCCTGCAGGTCACAATTTTCAACCGATCTTCACGAAACTTCACTACATGGTGAAGTTTGACATAAGGAAGAAGCCTATTATTTTTGAGGTCAAAAGGTCAACATAGGCCAAAGGTCAACAACTTCGGTGAGATTTCTAAATTCCTCAATTTTCATCCGATTGACTTGAAATTTGAAGAGGATTTATATTTCCTGTCACCGAATTCAATGAGCCAATTATTTTGGAGGTTCACATCAGCCAAAAGGTCAACATGAGCTGAGTTTCTAAAATACTCAATTTTCATTTGATTCACTTGAAATTTGAAGAGAAGTTGTATATTTGGTCATTGAATTCAACCACCAATTATTTTTGAGGTCAAATTTGTTTTATGGATTTTGCAAGTATCGTGCTCTGCACGACGTCTTCTTCTTGCTTGTTTGTTTGGCTGTTTGTTTGTCTGTTTGTGTACAGGATGTCTCAAAAAGTTGTGGACGGATGCGGATGAAACTTGGTGGACATGTTGGGTGTGTGACCACGACAAATTGATTCGATTTTGGTGAAGATCTGAATCTGGATCCGACTACTTGAATTTTTTAAGTGATTCTTCACCATTGAGATATGTAGCATGATATTTCAAAAATGTATTGGGCCAGACATGTTCTTGTGGATCAGGCATTACGGGATGGAGGTATGCGCTCCACTGAGTGCCCTTCTAGTTATTATTATTTGATCTCTTTAGCTTCCTTTCTGTTTGTTTCCTCTTTCAAACTGTGGCCTTTCCTCAGTTTTGACCTTTTCTTGTTCTCCCTCCCCACCTTTCTGCCACCTTCCCATTGTGCACAAATAATACACAATCTTCATGATCATCACTACTTATTCCTATCCCACCCATTTCCTTTCCAACCACTTTTGCAAGCATATGTTGGAACAGAAGTTTTTTTCCTTCTGCAATTCCACACAGAGCTCAACACAAGCCATTCTCCATTCCGGCAGTGTCGAAAGAAATGTGCAGGTTATCTTTCTTATGCGCACATTATAATTAGAAATTCACATTCATACACCTTTACACATGGATGTTAAAGATATTTCAATGCATTTCATAAATAGTCTTCCTTTAGACCAGCACCACATCGATAAAACAGATGAACATCCTGCTCCTGTAAAAAGTCTTGTTCTTCAAACAGGAGGCAAGTAAAACAATACCAGTGGCTAATATAATGCATCCATTATAAACTTAATGATGAGGTTGGGCTACTCAAACTTATCCTGTTGCCTCACTGGCCTGGTTTTGGTTGCATCATGGAGTTTACTGTGCTTATCAGGAAGCAGAATAAACATACAGATTCTGACAAACCCAATAATTTGGCATTTTACCAAAGAATTCCAGTTGCCAGGTGAATATAATTTTCGTTTCACTGCCAACCTGTGATAGAAATTTACCAAATGGTGAAACTGGTCTAAACCAGCTCAAAAATTATTTTCAAGTTAAATGACCTTTCAACAAGAAGTTAGTGACTCAGACTTGTATATGTTGTTTGCAGTTTATAAACCACATTTTATGGGCATTTTTCCAAATCTAACCCAAACTTCCATTTTCATTGTGCATTCCTCTTTCACAGTGGTTTTTCTTGCATCATGCGGTGTAGATTTTAGTTATTGTTGCAAATTGCACTTGTAATCATCTTTTCAAGGTTTATTTCACTCAACAATTTTTCTATTGTATAAACCAGTAATCAGCGTCCACAACCATGCTTGACCATGCTGTGGAACTTCGGCCAAGGCT
>NC_140966.1:85979887-86002387 GCF_056783735.1 Eptatretus burgeri
TTTTTTTTTTAAAGGAAAAAAAAAATCGAACTAAAATATATGGTTTTTTTGCCTACAATACTCTCTGAAACTCAATGACGAACCTCTGAAAGTTTGATGAAGATCTGTTCAGCCATCTCTGAGAAAAATGGTTACATTTACACACACACAAATGACACACACACACAAATGACACACACACACACACACACACACACACACACACACACACACACACACACACTGCTGGAATTATAGATATATATATGACCGTTTTTACAGCCATTTTTCCCTGCTGTGCAGGGGTTTGGCTTTTTTTTCTTGAGGCAATGTTTTATGGCCGGATGCCCTTCCTGACACCAACCCTGGTCGCCTCTTACGAAACACAGGGATATGGTACACCTATTCTAACCGGGGCATACACCGGGACCAGTACACTGGCACTCATTTCACCAACCTCGGAAGGATGACAGGCTGAGTCAACCCCCTGGTGTTAATTCAGCAGCCAACGGGGCTTGAACTCAGGACCCTTGGATCCCAAGCCACCATCCTAACCACTAAGCCAACACCAGGCTTGGAATTATAGATAGATGAGAAAAAAATCCAACCAGTGATGGATGCCTACTATACTTGAAGAGGCATTGAAGATGCATCTGTATCTATCATGAACATAATTTCAGCAACTTTTTCAATAAATTTTTTTAAATCCTTATTTATTAATATTATTCAAGGTAAATTTTACACATTTATATCGCTTCTAGAATGATAATTTGTCAAAATAATATTTGTTCACAATTTTAACAATATATGAAGCATTCAAATGAAAAATACAATTGTATAATTGTAGAACAAGGTAACATCTTGAAAGATTTTTGTAGTTAATTTTACATTTTACAAAGGAGTAACATAGTTTAAGGAACACCAGCAATTAGTTTCTATAGTAATAAAATGAAGGGCCAACATATAGAATGATCAGACAAAGAGCAACAATGTATGAAGAGATATGTGAACAAAAACAAAATAAGCTTTTTATGCCACTTTTCAAGACGATACTCTGACAAGAGAAATTGAAGCCATCCTCCCAATATGAATATACTAGCGATACCCGTGCACATGCACGGGATAGCAGTACAACATAGCTGGTAGCAGACGACAGACCGTACACGGGGAATGACAAAAATACGCATTGTGCAAAATGCAAGTGGTACTGTGGAACGCCAAGACTTCCCAAACATTGTCGGCATGTCCGCTAAGTGCCACAGCAATTTCATAGGGATCGTGTGACGGCGAGCTGAGTTTTTAGTGTGCAAGCTTGGTATTATAATAGAGATAATGAAACTAGTACCTTTCGAAACTACCTCTGAAATACTTCAGCATCAAAGACACATTAGTAAAATGATTAACCATCACCTGTGCTTGTGGTGTCATTGCAGTATACATCAGCATTTCCCTTTCCCATTGCTTGTGCTCCAGCATGTTCCCTAAATTCTGATTAAATATTTCTGGCTCCATGTCCCTTTCCATAGGAATGTCTTTCTTGTAGATATGACCAACCATCCTCCCATCTGTGATGTCTCCGTTTATGAATGAGGGTCGTATAGCCAACTTCTACTCCCTCCGATAGTGCCATCCCAACTGTCTTCTCATCTGCTGTGACTCCAGCTGTCCCCATTCGAGTTGGCTTTGTGATCATCCTCATACCACTGTCCATGGTAATGTAACCAATGTCTTTTGAGACACTTCTGTCCTCATTCAATCTGTTGGATTCTCAACCAATATTACTCTTACTGGATGCCAATCTCTGCTTGACTTGTTCATGTCCAACTTTCCTCTAACTTTTCCTGTTCTTACTCCTCTCTGTTTGGCTCATCAGAGCATGCACTCCTTGGTGGTTGTCAGATATCTACCAAGACACTTCCTTGTCTGGAATTTTAATCAGACATATTGTTCTTACACTGACTGGTCCACTTTCTCTTTATCTCCAGAAATAACCATTGCTCTCGACTCATTTCTCAAAAAACTACTCTTTATCCTCATTCATTTCATACCTTCACATCTCCAGCTATCCTGTCCAACGTATCATACTTGATAAAACGATGAATACAGTGAGGCAATTTGCCAGAAAACAGCTTGTCTTATCATACTGGAAAGCAAAACACACTGATTGGAAACTGCAGTATTTCTGCAAAGATCGTAACCACTGTGTTTTCATCATCAGATGTGCCAGAATTCAGCATCAGGCTCACCTGAGGTACAAACGTGCAGATCTTTCACCTACCATAAAAAAATTATGGCTGTTAAGGCCCGGTCACACCTTGACGTTTTAGCTAGCGATGGCAGCGTATTAAAATGTATCTAAAACGCTGGCTTACGTTGAACTTTTGATGTTTTTTTTTTAAAGATTCGGACGTATTCATAGCGACTTGGTCTTATGTATAACGCATTGGTAACGGACACAGAACGTTTCGTTGTGTTATAGATAACTTGTACCAACGAATGCTGAACCTGTTGTCTGCCTACACAACCGATGCCCAACGATAGTCTAACTTAGGCATAGCGCGTTGCACGCATCGCCGACGATGTCGTGACGTAGCCTATTAAAAGGCTGACGCACAACGATTCGAATCATAACTGCCGTAGAAATGGAAGTGTCAACATCGCGGTCACACCTTGGCGATCTTGCCAGCGTATGCCGACCTAAGAAAAATGTGTCTAAAACGTTGGGGCACGTCAAATACGGTATGAGTAAGTTTGGTATACGTGAGTAGAACGCTAAAGTACGCTATCATACGTCGTAGTAAGTAGAGTACGTCAAGAAATTTTAAACATGTTCAAAATTTTACGACGTACTCGGCGTATGACACACGTTCCACATGCGATGGGGATAAGTTTTACACACAATATGTGGACGCTTACACACGTCCACAAAGGCTACTTATAAGCTACTCATAAGTCAAAACACGTCGCGGTAATGTCTTTTTTACGCGAAACTTATTTCTAACTTATGTTTGACGTGCTTTG
The DNA here is from genome assembly GCF_056783735.1 of Eptatretus burgeri. Classification (NCBI taxonomy): domain Eukaryota; kingdom Metazoa; phylum Chordata; class Myxini; order Myxiniformes; family Myxinidae; genus Eptatretus; species Eptatretus burgeri. The sequence goes on from NC_140966.1 coordinate 85,982,888, forward strand.
AACCAATTCTTTACGTAGTCCCAACACACATCGACGTATGTAGACGTATTCCAATGACGTCTTCCGGCCGACAAAAAAAATAAATTAACGTGTTTCTAACTTACAACTGCCATATAAAGACGTGTTCCCAGCGGTTTTGGGAATTGGTATATAAAAATGCTGCTCATAAAAGGGGAACCCAACAGTGTTTTCGAGTCCTTTTTGAGTCGATGTCCATGTCAGCAGTAACAGTATCAGTATCAGTATTAGTATTAGTATTAGTAGTAGTTTGTTCATGTTGGCAGTAGTAGGTGAGTGTGAGGGGGAGGGTGTGGGTTATGATGGATCGTCCTTGCGTTTCACGATTTAACGATTTAAATGATAAACTCAACGATTTAAATGGCTGCAACTCCACTATTGAAAGTAGACGCTTGCGCTCAACAATTGGATTTTTTTTACACTCAACGACTTTTAAACGGTACCACTCAGCCATTTTCATTGTTTACAATGAACGATTTAAATTGCTATCACTCGCCTTTGTTTTTTGACGCTGGCGCTCGGAAATTTTAATCGTTTCTATTGAACGTGCTAAATCGCTCAAACCCCACTATTGAAAGTAGACGCTTGCGCTCAACAATTGGATTTTTTTTTACACTCAACGACTTTTAAACGGTACCACTCAGCTATTTTCATTGTTTACAATGAACGATTTAAATTGCTGTCACTCGCCTTTGTTTTTTGACGCTGGGGTTTTGAAATTTGAAGCGTTTCTTCTGAACGTGTTAAAACGCTCAAACTTGACTATTTTAAATAGACGCTGCCGATGGACAATTGGAATCATAGCTAAGCCAGACATCGAAGTGTGAACATCCTCGTCATGCCGAAGAAAAGTTTGAAGAATGCTGCAAATAAGTGTCCTGGCCATGGCCGTGGACGCTGACGCAAGGACGATCCATTATACCGACGTCTTTCAGCCTATGAGTAACTTAAAAGTAACGTCTGTCGATGTGTGGCAACGATCGCGTAACGTGCCAACAACACGTTAATCATAGGTTAGAAATAAGTTTCGGGTACGCTAAACATTACCTCGGCGTGTCTCAACTTATGATTAACTTACAAGTAGCATGTGTTGACGTCTGTCAACGATCGCAGACCGTGCATACAACCTGTGGCCAGCGTAGCGGAACGTGTGAGTCATACGCCGGCATACGTCGTGAAATTTCAAGCATGAAAAAATTTGAGGACAACCAAAAAGTACAACGTTTAAAGCCAACGTACAACGACGTATGGCAGTGTTTTTCAGCGTGCTCTCAATGTTATCAAAACTTACCCATAACGTATTCAACGTGTGCCAGCGTTTTAGAACAAAAAATTCAAAAATCGGCATACGTTGGCTAAAACGTCAAGGTGTGACCGGGCCTTTAGTCAAGTATGTCTTCAGAACATGCTCCTCATAGGTTCCCTCACTTTTGAATGATAGCATCACAATGGAAACTCCATGAAACCTGATAGCCTCGTGTGAGGGAATCCTAGACACCATAAGCTGACAGTTTGGAAATTAGGGTGGGTGTCAGACAGATTTAATGCAAGGGCAGAGAAGCACCGAGTGAGTCAACGGCCATCTATACCTGGAATGTCGAACTGTGTCCGCGGAATCCTCCTGCAGTTGGGTTAGCCACTTTGACAATGTTGGTGGCAGGATTTGCACTCCACCCACTGTAGAACACTTGATTCCGCAATATATACTAGTACAAATCAAACACAGAAGGACCTGCTCTGAGGGAATACCTCCTGTGCAACTGACCTTCACAGGGCAGCTCACCGGATAACAGGACTGGGGCAAAGCCTTCAGAACCCCCAGTCTCTGATGATAGGGTGGGAACCATGGGGCAACCCTGCTAGGTTGGATTGTGGGGGTGTGTGTCAGGGTGGTGCTGGGGTGATGTCCACCAGACGGTGTTCTCCTCAAGAGGATGATCACCTGTCTCTGCTGTCATATGAGCACTAGCATCTGGGCATCAGTATTACAGCACTTTCTCAAGTTCGGAGACCGGATATTGGTGAGATCATGGTTGGGGTCTACACCACTACTGGTCTGGTCACTCTGATGGTTACCATTTCCAGGGAGTTGCTGCAGCTGTATCTAACAAGCTGGTTCCTATGGTAATTGATGTAACACCGGTCAACCAGCATATTATGAGGCTGTGGGTTTGTCACTCTATGGGTGTCATTTACCTGGTCGCTGCACTGTATATGCTCTGACTGAGGTGAGCGATCTCACTGTGAAGGAGGAATTCTATGCCATGCTCGAGTCTGTGGTTGATCGGTGCCCCAGACAAGATACTCTTCTCGTCTTGAGGGATTTCATTGCATCAACTGGCATTGATGGGGATGTCTGTGAAACATGTGCACTCCCCATGGTGCTGGAACTGTGAACCAGAATACCACTAAGTTCCTTGACTTTGCAAGAAGTCGTGGATTTCGGGTGGCTGGTTCATTATTTCAGCGCCCAAAGTGTCATATCGCTGAATCTGGTATTCCAATGCTGGTGGTGTGGCAAAGGAGATTGACCATGTGCTCATCGATGGTCTCTGGAGGATGATTCAGAACTGCACGGTCTACTGGAGTGCTGAGTTCCTCGATACCGACCACAGGCTTGTTGTAGCATCTGTGAAGTTGTAGCTTAAATCCAGGAGAATGGTACCATCCTGGCCTAAGCTGGATGTTGACAAGGTCAAGGTTAAGAGAGTATCTGAGGAGTTTGCAAACAGGTTGAGTGGGGATTTGGAGGGTCTGGGTGCTATGAGGAATCCTGAAGAGTTGTGAAGTGCCTTCAAGACTACGATCCTTGATGTTGCCGGTGGATGTCTTGGAACACACACAGTCAGGCAAAATCGAAATTTGTCTTCCAAAGGACGGTGAATAACTTTGACCAAAGTCACAGGGCCAGGCTTGAGGGCAGAGCTGAGCTGTTAAGGGAGCTGAGGAAAAAAGTGTCCATGCACTGAGGATGGACAAGGAGGCATATGTGCGAGGAATCTGTGAAGAGGTAGAGCATCACCTGTGGATAAGTGATTCTCATCCTTCTTTCAGAGGAATTTGTTGATTTGCATTTCTCCAAGCCCATCCCTCAGTGGGCTGCAGTTATAGCAGAGGGTGGTGGGCTCTTGACAGAGGAATCCAAAGTGAAGGCCCGCTGGGCTAGTTACTTTGAGCAGCTGTACCAAGCTGACCCACCGGCTATTGAGTTGGATGTCAGGGGTTTAACTATCCCTATTGCTGACCCTCCAATCACAACTCTGAACTGCCTGAATTTGTGGAAATACAGGCTGCGGTGAACCAGTTAAAAGGGGGTAAAGCCCTTGGGATCTGTGGCATCCATGCTTAACTTCTCTCGGCTGGTGGGAAATGCTGTACTCGTCTGATTGCATGAAGTTATGTGCTATGTTTGGAGCACAGGCATCATCCCAACTGACTGGAAAAGTGGCCTTGTCATCCCTCTCTGGAAAGGGAAGGGAGATCGCCATGATTGCAACAATTACCGAGGAGTGATGTTGCTCTCAGAGGGGTGACGCTGCTATCAAGGACTTTGTTCGGATAATTCTTCAAAGGGTTCGCCACCATCTGCTTGAGCACCAGCACCCGGAGCAGTCAGACTTTACACAAAAGAGGTCAACGATTGACTGCATCCTTCCTCTCCGGGCCCTTATCGAACGCAGATGAGAGTTTTGGCAGGGGCTGCTCGCACCTTCTGTTGATCTCTGCAAACATTCGAGTCACTGAAGCGGGACGTCCTCTAAAGGATTCTGGCTTTTCGCAGGGTGTCACCAAAGTTGATCGATCTGATTTCTGAATTATACTGTGGTACAGAGAGTGCCGTGAGGTGTTGTGGTTCCATCTCCGATTCATTTTGAGTTGTTGTTGGAGTTTGTCAGGGATGTGTGTTGGCCTCCACACTTTTCAATGCTTGCATGGACTGGATTCAGGAGAAGATGTTTCAAGATGAAGCTGCAGTGCATCGCTTGGGAATGTCAAAATTTCTGACCTTGATTTCACAGATAATGTGGAATTGGATGGATGGCAGCGCTGTATGATCACATGTCTCTGCTGTCATATGAGCTCCAGCATCTTGGCATCTCCACATCCTTGTGGAGATGCTGGATATCCTTGTATGGGCCCTCAAGGTGCTGAATAAGGAATCGGAGCTGCTGGGTTAACGGGTTTCCGAGGTCAAAATTAATATCCAGGATTTCAATGACATCTTGGATGCTGCCATCTTCTCTGTACCTGTCTGTGGTGAGGATGTTGAGGTCACAAAGACATTCCCTTACCTTGGCAGTGATATTAATGTCTGTGCATGTTGTGAGCCAGAGGTCAATGGACATCTGGTTCGGGCCTGGGGAGTCACGGATTCACTGGATCATGGGGTGTGGTGATCATGGGGTGTGGTGTTCCTATGCAGGAGGATGAAGGTCAGAGCCTTCAAGCCTGTGGTGCTTCCAGTCTTGCTCTACGGATGTGAGACTTGGACTCTGACCAAGGATCTGAGACAAAGAGTTAACTCCTTCAGTACCAGGTCTCTTCGAAGAATCCTTGGCTATCGCTGGTCGGATTTTGTGTCCAACGAGCAGTTGTTGAGAGAGACTCAAATGACATTTGTTACCAGTATAGTCAATGTGCATCAGCTGCGGCTGTATGGACATGTGGTTCAATTTCCTGACACTGATCCTGCTCACCAGATTCTCTCAGTGAGGGGGCCTCACGGGTGGAGAAGGCCAACGGGATGACCACATGCCTCGTGGTTGCAGCAGGTTGATTAGAATCTCGAGGAGATAGGTATGGGCCAGGCATATGCCTGGTTGATAGCCAGACGGAGGCCCCTGAAGTGCCAATGGAAAGTGGACACAGCGACGCACTGCTCCGGCAGTATATACACACACACACACACACACACATATAATATATATATATATATATATATATATATATATATATATATATATATATATATATATATATATATATATATATATATACAGTCAAAGCTCGTTACTATGCCACCTCGCTTCTATGCCACTCTCGCTATTATACCACTTTTGCTCGGTCCCGACAAAATTCAATACAAAATAAATTTACTATGCCACCCCCTACTCTCGCTACCATGCCACTACTGTGTGACTGTTAAAAGGCACGAGTCGTGAAAAAGTCTGTATTGCGCAGTGCTCGATTATCTCACTCACGTCCAAAGGCGAAGCGACGAACTACAGTCCAGCTGCGCACAACAAAACTCAATACGTACGCGCATAGTCAGACTGTGTCAAAACACGCGACTCTTCTCCCCGATGCCAGCCACAACAAGCCAATCACAACACGCACAACGAGACACAAAAAAGCGCGAGCACACACACAGACACGCAGGCACACGTACAACAGTGACATCATTTTTTTCAAATTCAGCCCATAATGTCAGCTCAGAAACGCAAGCGAACCGACTTTACGCTGAAGGAGAAGAAGGAGATCATCGATGCCGCGAAGAAGGAGCCGAATCAGTCCAAGTTGGCCAGGGAGATTAGCAAGAAATGGGGCGTCGAAGTTAAGAGAACCACCGTGAAGGGCATTCTCAGCAAGAAGGATGCAATCGAGGCTGCAATCAAAGCTGGATTTCCATCGAAGCGCATGAAGTTGACGCAGGCTCACGACCCGAAGCTTGATGAGGGAGTGCTCATGTGGCTGAAGCAATCAAGAGGACAGAATGTGCCTGTCAGCGGCGATCTGATCAAGGAGAAGGCGATGAAACTGGCCGAGCTGATGCACATTCCAGACTTCATGGCGAGCGACGGTTGGTTGGGCAATTTCAAGAAGCGCCACGGCATCACTTTCAGGACAGTGCAGGGCGAAGCTGGAGCGGTGGATTCGCAATCCCTTCTTGAGTGGCAACAACAGGTTCTCCGGCCCTTACTCGGGCAGTTCTCCGCAGATGACATCTTCAACCTGGACGAGACTGGACTCTTCTGGCAGCTGCTTCCGAACAAGACCATGGCTTTCAGGGGAGAGCGGTGTACTGGAGGAAAGAAAAGCAAGCAAAGGATCACTCTTCTGGTTGGGGCAAACATGAGCGGCAGCGAGAAGTTCCCTCTTCTGGTGATTGGCAATTCCAAGAAACCCCGTGCCTTCAAGAACAAAGAGATCCCGGTCAAGTACAAGGCGAACTCGAAGGCGTGGATGACGGCGGAGCTTTTCGAGGAGATGTTGCGTGCGTGGGACGGACGACTCGGCCAGCAGGGACGCAGAGTGCTGGTCTGTCTCGATAACTTCTCTGGCCACCCTCCCGAGCTCGAGCTGAACAACATCCAACTGGTCTTCTTCCCTCCCAACACGACAGCCAATTTGCAACCAATGGATCAGGGAATCATAGAGAACCTCAAGCGCCACTACAAGAAGCTCCTGCTATGCCGCCGGCTTGAGGCCATAGACGAGGGAAAGGAGTTCAAGTTCACGTTGCTCGACGCTCTACACGTCGCCCGGCGTGCTTGGGAGCAGGTCGGCAAGTCGACGATCAGGAACTGTTTCGCGAAGGCCAAGTTCATCGAAGAGGAGATCCAAACTGAGCCACAGGATGCGGAGCTGCTTGAAAGCTTTGTGTGTCGTGAATTTCTCGCCATGCCATATGTTAGTGTGTGAACTCTGTTAGTGTGTGTATGTTCTCCGTTCGCTTAGCTTATACAACAGTCGCGCCTTTTACTTGCTGGAATAAATTTTGTCTAAAGATTAACTACAGATGGGTAACTTGAGAAAATAAGGCCGTTTTTACAAAATCTCGTTACGATGCCACTCTCGCTACTATGCCACTTTTGCTCGGTCCCGACGGGTGGCATAGTAACGAGCTTTGACTGTATATATATATATATATATATATATATATATATATATATATATATATATATATATATATATATATATATATATATATATATATATATATAATATACATCTTCTTCTTTCGGCTGCTCCCGTTTGGGGTCGCCACAGCGGATCATCCGTATGATCCGCATAGTGATATGGGACATGTTTTACGCCGGATACCCTTCCTGACGCAACCCTGGTCGCCTCTTACAACACAGGGATATGGTACACCTATTTTAACCGGGGTATACATCGGCCCAGTATACTGGTACTCATTTCGCCGACCTCGGAAGGATGACAGGCTGAGATATATGTTTGAAAGCTGCAACATAATCCTGAAGAAATGACTTCAAAGGATTATAAAATTTATTTCTTTCTTAGAAATATTGTATTGCAATCTTGGTTTTTATTTCAAAACACCCTGCAACCCATGCCTACAGAAAACCGACTTTTTGGAATGACGGCTGCATTTTCCATCCAATTATCATGTAACATTGTTAAAAAATTATCCATGGGTAGGCGGTGCTCCTATGTTGAAGTTGGTTGGCATGCTGTCACTTGCTCCATCACAGTATCTTCATCTACATCACTGCCCTCCTGCCTAGAGTGCCACTTCACGAAGGCATGCCACTGCAGATGAAACATGGCTTCCATGACTATCTTGTGGGCTCTCACTCCACGATTGTAAGACTTCCCTTTCAGGAGGGTCGAGGTTGTCGAACTGCCATATATGCCAGATTCTATCAGAAGATCCTCGCTGCCTGACATCTGGTACTTTTTACCCAGCACAGCCAGATAATTTGTTGCAATGTGGAAGCCTCCTATGCGTATCACCATGTGTTCAAACTCTTCTTGGAGGTGCCACTGAATCTCTTTGGCCTTCACATATATAGCAAGGTCAAATGTAATAACGCTGTCATTCTGGCCAAGGCTTGCCATCATGGACTGCACATTTTCCATAACTGTGTAGACCAGCGGTTCCCAACCTTTTTCTGATCGAGTACCACTAGAAGGTCCCATACCATCGCCGCGTACCACCTGGTTCCATAAAAACTCAATTCGATAAGATATCAATTTATTCACAAGTAGAACACACAAATGAACTAACTGTCAACAAAGAACAAAATTTAATGTGAGGGCTGCATCTGTTTCTTCTCCACCAGCTGGTCGATGCGGGGCATAACTTTGCTCACAGCACATCGGAAATCATGCCCGGGCGCAGCAAGACGGTTCCGGCTCTTTGACTTGATGGTCATCATGGCTGAGAACCCCTGCTCGCACTCCCACGTAGAGGGGAAAATCAGTATCTGGGGAACAGCGTGACGGGCTAGTGTCGGGTACGAGGAGGCCATGGTCACCCAGAAGTTCATGGGAGAGCATTCCTTGTGCTTCGTCTTTGCTGTGTGTCAGGGTTCCCAGATGTATCAGGCCAAATCATTTTTTTTAAAGGTTGAGCCCGAAAGTGCTCGCGAACCACCTGGAAGGCCCTCGCGTACCACAGGTTGGGAACCACTGGTATAGACGGTGCTGAACTCTGTAGGGGAACCATCGATCATAGGGCAGTAGCCGATCTTTGTGCGAACGGGAACACAGGAGTGTACCACAGCATTGAAGCCACTCCAGCTGGGTACTTTTTGTTTTTCTGTGGCGAAGAGCTCCACCTCAAACAGCTTCATTGGTGTCATCCTTATCAATGCCCAAGCAAGATCCATCTTACAGGCTGCCGAATTCAAGCTTTCAGAGCATTTGAACCACTCAGCTTGTATCTTCCCGGAGAAACTGGTAACAGCAGGCCGCTTTCCGTATGCACTGTACTTTCTGATGGATTGGCACATCCCAGTGGATTCAAGTGTCCGTTTCCTTTTTGTCTGGTCTGAATAGACCCTCGGCTCGGGGACTGGACCAAAGTGCCCTCGTTGATAGAGGATTACTGTAGTGGCATGAGTTGTCCTCTTTCCATCAAGAGTCTCTTCAGTCATGTCATTATTGTCTGCTGCCACCTGGACAAAGATGCCTGGGGAGATGTTTGATGGCAATACCGTACCAAAGATGTCGCTCTTGGCTAGGATCTCCTGTGCAAGGCTTGTGTCGGTTGCCTCAACATCATCGTCGGAGTCACAGTGGCCCATTCTGCTCAGCATGGTAATGAGCTGTTTTGACCTCGTCATATGGCGAATTGCAATTCCCAGGGCCACATGCTTGGGCATGTTAGTTTTAGCATGAGTCGCACAGTGTACAACATCCTGAGCAAGCATCAAAACACGTCTTTCATCTGATGAGTTGCTACATTCTGGTGCTGAAAACTCATCTTCATCTTCCTTTTCTGGTTTGGCAATAACCCAGCGTAGTAGCCAGTAAAGACTGTCTGGTATCACAGATTTGGATTTTGTCAGGGTTAGATCCATGATATTAGGTGGTCGGACTGATATGCCTTGGCATTCATTGATCTCAGACTTGATGAGTTTTGCAGTGCGGTACAGAAAACTCACCCTGTCGCAATCATCCATCGCTGTTGTGGGCTGTTTTCTCGGTACACCCGTGGCTGTTGCGGTGTTACACTGATAGGCAGAGTTGATGACATCTTGAAGGGATATGGAGCTTGAGTACAAAAGCTCGGACTTACTAAGATCATATGGCTTATGGAAGACAATGTCATCTCTAAAGTGTTTCTTTAGTCGAAGTTTGAGTCGCTGGGTAGTGTAGCTGTCGACTGCCACTCCCTGTCCATGCAGAAAATGATTGTATCTGTCCAGAAGAATGGTCATATCAAAGGCCTTCCCACCATTCAGGTCAGCAGTGATATCTTCAGCCAATTGCTTGAATGCCGTATCGTAACAAGTTTCTTGTCTCCCTTCATGGAAGCCAGCATACTGCAGATTAGCTTTCCTGATGTATGAGGCATGGCAAGCTCTGTGGTATCTCGCTTCTACTGCCACTAGATCGTTACTGACAGCACCAGGAGTCAGTAACATGTCCTCATCGCCCTTTGCGGTCGCTGCTTGCACAATAGTTTAACAGGCTTGGAAAGTTCTGACCACGGTCATCTCCTTTACCCTTTTGTGTGTTTTCTTCTTGCAGAAGAGGCACATAGTCCAGTCAGTGGACGTTGACTGGGACCTAGATACCCTGGAGGTCTCCGTCAAACTTGTTTCAGATTGTGTGCCAGTCTTAGATTCTTCTGCTGGTGTCGGTGAGAATGCAGATCTTCTCCTCTGCATGTAACGCAGGTTTTCTTTGCTTGTCCATTTTTCATTGCAATTTGAGTGCCATTTAACATCCGCGGTTGCCAAACTGTCAAAATCTGATTTTAAACGTTCATATACTTCATCTCGTCGGAGTTCCAGTGCTGCAACAAGTGTCTGTATGGAGGTATCTCGGGCTTTCCTCAGTGTCTCGTTTGAGTCCATCTGACAAATTATGCACTTGTGAAAGTTAGTCACCTTCTGTCTCTTTACAGGTAAAAGTTGCACTACTGCCTGACTCTCTGAACTGGCCATTGCTTCAGTTGGCTAGTAGGATTCTTCCAGATGTTCAATCTGGAATGACACAGAAAAGCAACTATGTTAACCCACAGCCTCTTTTACCATCATTTTTAACATGACATTTTAAAACTTTATTTTTGTAATTATCTAGTCCATAAGAATTTCATAAAAAATAGACTAACACAGAATTTTTTTAGTCCAGCAGCATGAACCTGTGAAAAAATCAATTGTTCAACACCCACTACAGAAAAGTTTGACTTGACAACTTTGTATGCTCTAAACGATGCCTAAAATATATTTTAAAAAAAAAGCTCATAATATTTGATTTGTTTGTGATTTTTACCTCTTGTGGTTGTACAGTTGAATGAATATCAACATTTCTGTACATATTCTGAAAGAGAATTATAATACGAAGCCAATGATACCTCAATATTGAAAATTGGTTGAGTCTCGACAAAGATATTCACGTTTACGTTACCCCTCCCCTAAATTTTGCAAGCCCACAGTGACCCTCTTGGTAAGTACCCTTGGTATTGCTGTGGATCTCCACCCGTTTGGCATGCAGACTACCGCTTTTAGCTAATCTCGGCCGCGCGCCCACCTGACGGGCAATCCGAGTCGCGGCTTTCGGATAAACACCGTAAATCAGCCAACTCTTCTGTCCACGTGCGACAGGGTCCGATCGCCGAATTGTCGATTTACCAAAGTATGCGCGCAGACAGAAATGCCGGCGATTTACATCTCGACGGGACCCGTACGGATACGAGCCGCTTTATGCGGCTCATGCCGTTTGCGATTGTCGAGCGGTTTATTATCGCCAAGCCCCGTCGGACTTGATTATCTTATCGGCTATTAAAAGCCAGCTATTATTCCAAACACAAGTATGGCAACTCAATGGAGGAAGGGGACGCAACGAACAGGTGACATTCAAACAAGGATATTTATTTGTCACACGTATGCAGTCAATGAAGCAATGCAGATATACAAGCACGTATGCAATGAATGGGGGTAGGGCCAAGACACGAGCAAACAAAGACCTACAGCCGTATCTATTTATTATGTACACAATCACTTAACCACAATTCTACTAAGTGGACATGGCGCCACAACTTTCATACAAAGAAAACCCCAGGAAAGGAAAGGGCAGAGCAGGACCCGTAGGCCTTTAATGTTCGCGGAGCTTTGGAGACCGAAGGAGCTCCGTGAAACAGTGCTGGTTACCTGCCACCCTCGTGGTGACTCGCTGGGCGACCCTCAATGTTTCGTCACCACCCGACTGGACTCCACCAGCTCCTGACTCCACTCTTGACTCCACCAGCGCCTCCGTTGACCAAGGAGAGAGACTCTCACTCACTCGCTAACCGCCAACTGCCAACTCCCTCCTCACTGCTTTCTCCGACTCCAAATTCAAGACTCCAGACTCCAGACTCAACTGCTGGCGACGACTCTCCTCCACTGCTGGTCGGCGTCTCCTCTCCCCAACTCAACTGCTCGTCGGTGTCTCAACGCGCCCTTTTTATCGCCACGAAGCTTCGCCCTCCCTTCCCGGTGCGCGGGGGAAAATTCCAGCAGAGCTTGGCTTGGCTCTGTGGTTATTGGTTCAACCGTCACTGTTTACCAGTTCTGAGGGAAAATTCCAAGAAGTGTTTTTCTTCGGTGAATCGGGTTCTTTTTTTACCGTTGCTTTCGTTTTCTTTATTTGTTGAGAATTCATCGCGTTGGTTGGTGGAGATGTTATTCGTTGGGGAGGCCGTTGTCTGTGGGGATGTTGGCGTTTGTGGAGAAGGTGGTTGTGGTTGTTGAGATGTGGTTGTGGTTGTTGAGATGCGGTTGTTCCAAAATAAAGATAGCAAAAGAATAATGGCTGACTCAAAGATCACAACCCGGTTACACGAATAATTGCCCTTTAGACATCGGTGGGGAAATCTAATCTGAACACACACTTATCGACATAACTGATCTCTGGGAAACCTGAATGGTGTTCTGTGAATTTCCACAACCGTAATAGTATGTATAATGGCCTGTAGAATTTTAATGATACCACAATTTGAAACCACATACTACCTGGAGGTGTTCAATAGGGTCTATTCTACCACTCTGTCAAGTCAAACCTTTTCTGTAGGGAGTGTAGAACGATTTCATTTTTTTAAGGTCCTTGCTTCTGGACTATTCTGTCTGTCATGCTCTTTTCGCTAGGATGTCATAATGGCTATTATGCCTGGGACGTCATTATGTCTTGCACTCGGCTCGGCTGCTACGGATGTGTATGTCCAGCACTCAACCCATCCCATGGCTTCGCTGATGGCAGTTGAACAACATAACCATTATATCTGACTCTAACTGACATCTGTAGGCGATGGGCTGAATGTCATACGCAAGGCATCCGGATGATGGAATTACTAAGATGGTGGTGTAGTAAAGAAAGCGTTATGACTTGGATGTTTTTACGGCGTTACATCTTGCGCTAGCCTTTACGGCAGTGTATTATTCATGACTCAATGAGAATTGCATCTTGAAACTTGGAAAAAACAACTGACGTAACATCTAATCCTTGGGTACATTAAGCAAATTCATTAAAAAAAAAATTGGCAAATAAGTGTGCATATGACTGAAATTAATGCTGAGTTGTTAGCAGCAAACAAAAAGTTTCTGGAATAAAAAAAATCCAAATATTGACTGTCAATATACTATCTATGACTGGTGTTGGTTTAATGGTTAGGGTGGCGAGCTTTGGATCCTATGGTCCTGAGTTCAAATCCTGCTCAGCTGTTCAATTAATACCAGGTGGGGTTAATTCGACCTGTCATCCTTCCGAGGTCGGCAAAATGAGTGCCAGCATGCTGGTATCCTGTGTCGGAGTGGCGACCCGTCCAGGATCGTGCCCAATAGCCAAGGAGACTGCTTAAACAGCACCAACACTCTGCACAGAGTATGGTCCCAATCTCCTCCAATATACTATATTACCGTATTGTAACATATATAAGTTATGTTGTTCAACTACCATCAGCGAAGCGACGGGTTCGATGCTTGTGACTTCTTATAAGAGAAACCTAACAGCGTGAGTCAGCACCTCCCTCTGACACTGCTTCCTGTCTCTGTTTGGTGGATGAGCACTGTGATCAACACATCCATGAGTTTGTGTTTTTGTCAGCAGAATAACTCAATACCATGAGCAGCTTGTGTTTTTGTCAGCAGAATAACTCAATCCCAATACCAAATCGCCAAATTTGACACAGAGCTTCATATTGTACACACAGACACGATTATCACAATACTCACATGCCACGGTGCTATAGCCACTGTCTGATTAAATATAGTCCTGTACTTAATTTCATTTTATATTTTTCCTTGTGAGCTCAAAGTTGAACTTGTCTGAGACATTCACAATATGAAGCTCCATGCCATATTTGGCGATTCCAGCTGCCCTCATTGTCCAGTTATTCTGCTTACAAAGAGACAAAGACACAGACGGGATCATCACAATACTCGCACGCTTGGAACATGACTGTGGCATGAGTAATTAATGCAATTGGCAGAATTGTGCTTATGGGATAGTGATGCACTCTTTACAAAACAGAACCAGAGATCGAATATTTGAGGAAAAAAACAATTTCTTCTGGCTTCTAATGGTTGAAGTCCAACATATACAGTACTTTAATTTGAGGAAAATGTAGGTTTCAGAACCTGGATATGAATGCTTCTCCATAACACTTAAAGCTTTGTCTCCTTTATTGTTCTTTCTATCCTGATATTATAATCCCTTTTTCTTCATAGTCTCTTTTGCTTTTGTCTTCTTGTATGTTATTTGGCCAAACAGTGTGAGATAATATTGGAGTGACAAAATTTTATGTTTTCTCGAGTCCAAGACCAGAATTTATAGAAATGCTGTGGACTTTTGGACCGGTCTGTTCCAAGACCGAAATGTGGATTTTTTTTTTGTATACATCGTCGAGAGTCGTGGAAGAGCGAGTACACTGAACAGATCAGGACATAACAGGATGCAAAAGGAACAAAAGAGAGAGGGGAGAAACACCAACAGCAGAGTAGAGGCCAATATAGAAGGAGACTTGGACAAACAAAGAATGTGGGAAGAAATGGGGGGGGGGGGCAGGAGAGAATGCATGGAGTGGACAAGATGTTGCATAGGGTGGACAAGATGGATGCAGACGGAAACTCCAAGGAGGGAAAACTGGAAATTTTGATGGAGGAGGGATTGGGGTGGGTGAACGAGGGTAGAAATGATCATGGTTTTCGATAATTAGTGATGGCCTGAGATGGTCATTAACCCATCTCTCAGTCGTTATGCTCATTAAAAAATAAAATTAAATACTCCAACAAGGCTTATATGGAACGGAATTAAGAATAATACAGATTAAGGAGCAAAAAAGCATTATTGCTCTTCCATGAGCCTAGCCTTTTATACAAAGCCAAAAAGGACAAAGTATGCTTGTAGTGGACAATCGGTCTATTGCTGATGCAATTTTCTTTTCCAAAATAGAACGAGAAATAATTCATAGTTCTAACGCACTCCAAAAGTAACATTCAAGTATCTACATCAGGTTATGTATCACATGACAAAACCAGCAGATGCTTTGTTTTATTTTGCAAAATTAAAAGTTGTTGATAACCATAGTGAAGCAATGCTGTGTGTTGTTTATGCAAAGCAGATTACAAGTATCACTGGGACCTTTATTCCATTCCTAAATCTGAAAACAGGATTTGAAGTGTTTCCTTTGAGGCTTGTCAGACCAATTCTTGGGGATTTAACAGCCGAGTGGAACACAGATATGGGGGTGGTATGGGCTGGTACGCTTTTGTGGAAGGGAGCCAAAGAAATGTGCAGAAGGTTAAATGCCCCACTGTGACTCTCTATTTGAAAGATAAAGTGATTTTAATTCTCCAGAAAACCCCTCCGGCCAGGAACGGCCCGTTAATGAAACCCCACAGGGTGTCTCAAAAGTCGGACTGAATCGGTGCGATCTAAGGTTCACTATTTCAGTGGCCACGCATACCTTTGCGTGCTGTGTCATTCAACTTTCAAAACTTTTCCTGAAAACTGCCCAGAAAATATGGCATGAGCCGATTGGCGTTTTAAAAAAATAAATAAATTTGCAACATATTTTACACTTAATCGTTTGCAACATGACAAACGAGAATGGCACGCGGTAAAGCATATACCTCTGCCAGCCTGAACAGATTAGGTTTTGTACCCCACTGATAGGCCGGATCTGGATCCAGATCTGAACAAAACTTAAACGGCTTGTTCTTCTCACCTACCAAACTCATCCACCAAGTTTTATCATAACTCGTCCACAACATTTTGAACTATCAGGCTGTGTATCGTTTTTGGCCCCATCTCTCAATGGTGAAGAATCACTTGGTAAATTTAAAAATTCTCGTATTCGGATCAGTATCTTCACCAACATCTAATCAATTTGTCCGTGTCACACACCCAGCCTGTCCACTAAATTTCGTTGGAATCCGTCCATAACTTTTTGAGATATCCTGCTCACCGACAGAAAAACAGATAGAAAGGGATGAAAACATAACCCCCGTCCACCTTCGGTGGCAGAGATAAGAAATAACGTGACAAGTAGCAACATAACAAACAATTTTAGCAACGACTAGTCCATCTGTCACTAACCAACAAACAAACAAACAACTACAGTTGGCTGTATACGAACGCGAGATATGCCAGATTTCTGACTGACATGCAAAATTGGCATTTATAATTATTTATACTGTCGATTGAACGTCATGTCTTGAATAATAATAATGATGATGAAAATTTAATAAAGTGGAACATTACAAGTGATAATGATAATAATTTCCTGTTTTAGATTTGTTTTTTTTGAAAACATCGCTTTCACTTTACCATATCATGGTATCTTTAGTCACTTAACTTAACTTTACATGTTGTCAAAAGAAATGTAAATGACTGTGTATTCCTTCCACTTTCGTAGAGACACCGTGAGTGACTCATATGATTGGAAAGATAAAGTAGGATATGTATACATCGTGTGAAATTAATAAGCTAAAAGAAAGATGTTAATTCGACTAGTCATTGCCTTCATCGCTGCGCAATGCCCCACTTGGGACAGGAAGAATTCAGTCGAAGTGAGTTACCTTCCTCAATGGATTTACTTTATCCCTCTTAAGCTTTGGCATTGGATCACATTTACACAATGTCAATTTTGTATCTTTGTATTTACTATACTGTATATGTCTGCAAGCTCTTCCACAAGCCTCGACTAGGTATACTTAAAAAAAAGAAGTGAAAATGAATGCGTCCATACTCCTGATCTGCGGAGTTGCTATTGTGAACTCCTAGTCCGTTGACTGCATGCAACCTTTCTTTGATGGTGGCAGGCAATGTAGCAAGTAAAGTGGTGTCTGTTGCATGAATACACTTGTGGACATCAAATCATACATTTGGAGTTTACCAAAGTTTTTGGGTCATTGTGACTGGCTGCAAGGTTCCATTGTCATCAGTTTAACATGCATTATCATCAAATTGAGGGATGACTTGCACCATGACAACATGAGCAGATTTAGAATGATGGTTGCCAAGCATCTCCTTTTGACATGCTGCTCAAATGCATCATCAGTTGGAGACAGATTAATTAAGGAGCCTGAACCAGTTTGAAATCTGTGAGCTCTCAGGTTTGCCAAATCGGCAAACTGCAATCCTTTACGTGAAGCTAGATTAATGTGTCTTGTCTGCTCACATACATTACTTCATCTGTCACCTCAGTCTCCTTCTTTGGCACATCATCTGCAAATGACATGAATACAGAGCAGTCCACATTCTTGTGAGCCTTCCAAATGGCTGGTCTCCTAATATTACAGATGTAGCTTGTGTTGTCCTTTCCAGATAGAGCATGATGACAAAATATGGCATTCGTCTTTACTATGAGCTCACACAACTTGATGAATGGTATGTGTATATACTGGTATTTAGCTTTTCTCCTTAACGCAATCATATTTACTTGTGTAATAGATACAGAAAATAGAATTATTGCATCGGACATGTAATTTGCATAGATGACAGCTCTTTGTGAATTCAATGGAAGAGGACGAGACACTACATGATACACATTCTCGGTGTTGGCTTCTCCATTATCACACTGTAGTTTTTGTAGATCCTGAGAACCTCTGACATTTACAACCACAGAATGAAGTACTAATCTTGCTCGTGAAAGCTATTTCGACCTGCATCCGTGGAGAGGTAGAACAATCAAAGAAATCAACAGGATGTTGATTGAACTTTTGCTTTTGGGTGTTTAACCCTTCGTCTGAGAAAATCACTCTTGGTCTAACAAAGGATTAATGCCCAAAATATCAGCTTCTCTTTGCTTCCCAGGGTGGTCAGCGTACCACAGTCAATGTCATTTTGATTTAATCTGTTTGTTTACGACCGCAGCCTTGTTCTCCTCTTTGAATCCCCCTGATAGATGAAGTTCCACTGTGCTTCTTTCAGAAAGTAAATCTCTCCAACGCATAAATTGTCTCTCTAAACATCACCATTAAATTAGCAAAACTACGATTATAAAAGAAAACTATAAGCTGTCAACAGCATGAGATCAAATAGGACCAGCAGAGAAGATAACTGAGAAGGAAGTTGAGGAAGCTATAAGAGCAATGAAGAGTAGAAAAGCAGGAGGGCCGACGGGAGTTGTGGGAGATATGTTGAAGGCAGCGGGAAGTTGGGGTGTGAAGAGAATGACAGAGATCTGTAATCTGGTGGTGAAAGAAGGCCGCATTCCAGTGGATTGGGAACTGAGTACCCTCGTCCCTCTGTACAAGGGGAAAGGTGACCCTCTGGACTGTGGCTCCTATAGAGCAATAAAGTTATTGGAGAATGGAATGAAGGTATTGGAAAGGGTGTTGGAGAAGAGGATAAGGAAGAAGGTAAAGATTGACGAAATGCAGTTTGGATTTATGCCAGGAAGAGGAACGACAGATGCAATTTTTATTGTAAGGCAGTTGCAGGAGAAGTACATGGAGAAGAGGAAGAAGTTGTTTTTTGGGTTTGTTGATCTGGAGAAAGCATTTGATAGGGTCCCACGCGAAGTAATGGCATGGGCATTGAGGAAGTTAGGAGTGGAGGAAAGGTTGATCAGAGTAGTGTTGGCCATGTACGAGAGAGCACGCACAGCTGTAAGGACGAAGGATGGGAACAGTGGTGAGTTTGAGGTGAGGGTAGGAGTGCACCAGGGGTCGGTACTAAGTCCACTTCTATTTGTAGTTGTGATGGAGGTGCTGGCTCGGAGGGTAAAGGAGGGTTTACCGTGGGAGCTGCTGTATGCAGATGATCTGGTGTTGATTGCAGAGAGTATGGATGGACTGAAGGAGAAGATGAACAAGTGGAAGGAATGTATGGAGGCAAAAGGTTTGAAGGTGAATATCGGAAAGACGAAGGTGATGGCAAGTGGTAAAGCATGTGGTGAGGTGGAAAGGACTGGGAAATGGCCATGTGCTGTGTGCAGGAAGGGTGTCGGAGTGAACTCCATTCAATGTACAATGTGTGCTGAATGGGTTCATCGAAAATGTCGTGAGGTGAGAGGGTCATTAACCAGTGTGGCAGCTACATTCAAGTGTAAGGTGTGCATTGAGGGAGCAGCAGATGAAGGAATTGTTGAGTTGGATCTCGGAGATGGTGTGAAGCTGGAAGGGGTGAAACATTTTGCTATCTCGGAGACATGCTGAATGGAGAAGGTGGATCAGACTCTTCGACGGTTGCTAGAGTGAGATGTGCATGGAAGAAGTTTCGGGAACTGAGTGGCGTGCTGACAAAGAGGGGAGTGTCGTTGAAGCTGAAGGGAAAGGTATATGCTTCATGTGTGAGGAGTACGATGATTTATGGGAGTGAGACATGGGTACTGAACATGGAGCAGCAACAAAGGCTGGAAAGGGTGGAAATGCGAATGGTTCGGTGGATGTGTGGAGTATCGTTGAGAGAGAGGAAGACAAATGATGACTTGCGGAAGATGATGGGAATAGAGTC
Source organism: Eptatretus burgeri (assembly GCF_056783735.1). Classification (NCBI taxonomy): domain Eukaryota; kingdom Metazoa; phylum Chordata; class Myxini; order Myxiniformes; family Myxinidae; genus Eptatretus; species Eptatretus burgeri. The sequence goes on from NC_140966.1 coordinate 86,002,259, forward strand.
TGTGATGGAGGTTGTGAAGAGAAACAGGTTGAGATGGTTGGGTCATGTGTTGAGGAAGGATGAAAGTGACTGGGTGAGAGGAGTGTTGGAAATGAGTGTAGTCGGAAGTAGAGGACGGGGAAGACCGAG
>NC_140966.1:86007387-86097387 GCF_056783735.1 Eptatretus burgeri
GCTTTCTTCTCAGGAACTACACAAACAATTTTCAGATGAATTTGACCCATGATCACCCATGATCACACAACCTTCATCACCTATGATCAACAAAAGCTTGTTCATGCCATTAAAAAATTGGGGTCTAAGGGGTTTTACCGGTGGGGGGGGTGGGTTGCCCCCCAAAAGAGGTATTTGGTTTCTTCTCAGAAACTACACACACACAATTATGAGGAAACTTCACCACAACCTTCATCACCCATGATGCACCAAAGTTTGTTCATGACATTAGAAACATAGGGTGGTAAGTGGGAGTCCCCTCCTCCCCCCCCCCCCCAAATATGTATTTGACTCCTCCGAAACGACAAACACGATTTTGATGAAACTTGACCACAACCTTCATCACCCGTGATGTACCAAAGATTATTCACACAGTTACTTAAATCAAGGTCTAATGGGGTCTATGGCGGAAGGGGGTGTTGCCCCCCTCCTCAAAGAGGTAATTCCTTTCCTCAGAAACTACACACACAATTCCGATGAAACTTGATGACCACCTTCATCACCGGTGATGTACTAAAGTTTGTTCACTACATTAAAAAAAATTGGTGTCTAAAGGGCTCTATGGGGGGGGGGGGGGGTTGCCCTGCAAAACATGTATTTACTTTCTTCTCTGAAAGCACACTCACAATTTTGATGAAACAGTAATGTACCAAAGTTTGATCACGGCATTAAAAAGAAAATCCATAGGTATTTACTTTCTTCTCCATTACATATTTTGTGGGTTTTCCATGCCTTCCAGTGGTTCCCTGGTTTTCTTATCCAGCCACTACCAGGTGAGCACCCAGTGGTATTGCCCCTATGTTTAATGTCATTACCTTTGGAATCTGTCCTAAATGTTCTTTTAAGCATTCTGACAGGCCATTAAGCACCAGTTTAGGTGGGAAATACCACAACCACCCGCACCACCTAGGTGAGAGCTCACGGAGGGGTGCCCTACCCATGTACTGGGCTACGGACCAATGGTAGCTGGGATGCGAGAGGCCAGTGGCGCCACTGATGTGGGTGAGGGCAGAGGCTACAAAAGAGGATGGTACAAATTGCAGACAAAGAGATGCCAGAAGACATCATTGGGGAAGCTGCACTTGAACTGCAGTGTTTCTTCCCAGCCCCAGGCATTTTCCTGCCAGCTTCACGCCCCCACTGCAGGCCGCGCCCACTTCACCATCATGCTGACATCGTGTCTATGGCAAGAACTGTCCCTGCAAGGCCATGTCTCCACCTGTGACTGAACTGAGTCCTGTCTAGTCAACTGTATTTTTGTCCTATCGATCTCCCTGATCTATCTACTGAGGTGTGAATTAGCCCATTAAGTAATTAGATAGACTAGTGCGGGCCCGTCGGGGTGGCCCGTAGGTGCGTGCCAGTATGTGCAGCTTCGTGCCTACAGTATCAGGTCCCCAGCATCAATTGTGACGTCATATCAAATGAAGAAGAAGAATTGTGATGCCCCCTCTCTCTCGCCCCCCTCTCTCCCCCCACTCTCCCCCCTCCTCTCTCACCCCACCTCTCTCGCCCCCTCTCTCCCTCCCCTCTCTTGCCCCCTCTCTCCCCCTTCCGCTCTCCCCCTCTCTCTTGCCCCCGTCTCACCCCCTCTCTCGCCCTTCTCTCTCCCCCTCCTCTCTTCCTTCTCTTGCCCCCCTCTCACCCCCTCTCGCCCCTCTCTCTCCCCCTCCTCTGTCCCCCTCCTCTCTCCCTCCCTCCCTTTCCCCCCTCTCTTGCCCCCTCTCACCCCTCTCTCTCACCCTTCTCTCTCCCTTCTCTTGCCCCCCTCCCTCGCCCTTCTCTCTCCCCCTCCTCTGTCCCCTCTCTCCCTCCCCCTTTCACCCCCTCTCTCGCCCTTCTCTCTCCCCTCCTCTCTCCCTTCTCTCTCCGCCCTTCTCTCTCCCCCTCCTCTCTCCCTCCCCTCTCTTGCCACCCCCTCTCACCCCCCTCTCCCCTCTCACCCCTCCTCTCTCCCCTCTCACCCCTCCTCTCTCTCCCCTCTCACCCCCTCCTCTCTCCCCTCTCACCCCCTCCTCTGTCCCCCTCCTCCTCTCTCGCTCCCCTCTCTCTCGCTCCCCTCTCTCTCGCCCCTCTCTCGCCCCTCCTCTCTCCCCCCTCCTCTCTCCCCTTTCCTCTGTCCCCCTCCTCTCTCCCCTTTCCTCTGTCCCCCTCCTCTCTCCCTCCCCTCTCTTGCCCCTCCTCACCCCCTCTCTCTCTCTGGCCCTTCTCTCTCGCCCCTCTCTCCCCCCTCCTCTCTCGTCCCTCTCTCTGTAAATGTATTCACAAATGTCTACCAAGCACAACGATTAATTCCAACTTTGGGAAAAAACAGCTTTCAAACCCTTGGGAAACAGCTGTTTCCCTCGGGAAAATTAAAACCTTGGGATTAATTAATAATTTTAATTATAATCAAACCTTGGGAGTTTGGTACATACCCAGGTATGGCACATACCCAGAGAAAGGCACATACCCAGGTCCCCAGTGTCGATTGCGACGTCATACCAAACGAAGAAGAATAATTATGACGTCAACCCTTCAAAAAAAAAAAAAATAATTAAATAAACATTAATTGTGATGTCATTCGTGATGTCATCGCACCGTGTCCTGTCATTGGTTCACAGATACATGGCCATAACTTGGGAACCGCTCGTCTGATCGATATCAAACCTTGAAAAGGCACATCCGGGGGGCCCCGGCAATATTCCTGGCAAGTTTCAATCCTATCGGACCGGTGGTCTTCTGGTTATTAAAAATTTGGGAAAAAATTGGCATGATAAGGTGAGAAGGTGGAACCACACCTTCAGCTGCCATATATACACCTTTTCAACACTGAAAAGCAGTAAAATGGCCGTAACTTGGGAACCGCTCGTCCGATCGATATCAAACCTCGAAAAGGCACATCCGCGGGTCCCCGGCAATATTCCTGGCAAGTTTCAATGAGATCGGACCGGCGGTCGTCGAGAAACGGCGGTCGCAGACAAACAGACAGACACACACACAGAGATTGCTGGAATTATAGATAGATAGGCATCTTCTGTCGTTTGTTGACTCTCGGGCACATATTTGATCGGACTTAATGATAATTGCTTAATGATTGTATTGCTTCTGACCGTATCCTGCTCCGTGTTTTCTCTCAAATACCCTTTAAAACCACTTTGTCTCGAACGAATTTGGGGGGTTCTGATCACTGTTAGAATTTTGCATGTCCGCAAAAAGACTTTGCGTAATTAGCACCACGAACAAGGTCATGCCTATGCCTCGCGACTCTGCTCAGTCGTTATTCGAGAAGCGGCCTTCGGCATCGATCAGCGTGGAATATCGACTGGCTCGGTGGTCCCACTACATAGGGCATCATGGCAGACAGTCCCGTAATCTGACCTGGGATGATCAAATCAGTCGGCTGTCGCCATCGCTTTGACGCGGTTCATTGGTATTTGACCCAGACAACCAGATGAACACGACTGATGCTCTTTCAGTGCTGAAGCAATAAATAGTAACACTATTAACAGTGGAACAGATGCTGGCATTCTATCAAAGACCTATCATTCAAAATGAAATGTCATCTGACATAAAAGAAACTGAGCCATAAAGGTGAAAGTTGGTATAGTTTTAATTCAGTTACACACGTTTCTTAACTCTTACTTTCAATACACTCAGTAGTTTCCCGCATGCTAAGCTATCCACTTCAATGAGAGGGTATTGTTAGAATTATTTTCCTTATGCATCCTGCTTTTGCACACAGCTGAATCTTTTGAAATTATTTGATTGATTCATTATTCTTGTTGGGAATATACCGAAATTTAAATGTTATAAATCGATAATATGGAATTCCTATGATCACTTGTGTGAGCAATGGGTGGCACTGTAAGTCCCTAAAATACATAACACAAGACACTATCTGTTTTGACATCGGCACAATTTTTAAAAAGCTTAATGTACACTGTTCTGAGGACAGATTCTAAAAACCTGGGTTAATATTACCCAGGGTTCAAAGTGTCAGTTAAATTTATTTTTTTTTACTGGCAAGATATGAGCCTTCCAACACAGCAGTAAAACATGGATTCAATTCGCAAGGCAAAATAAATTTATATGACATCCTAATTTTAAGGCTCCTTAACCCTCAAACAACTTTGAGTTTTAGGCTGAAATTATTACCTCACGCAACTGAAACGAAAAGCGGAGTTAAGCAATTGGTTCATGTCTATCCGTCCTCATGTTCACTCATCCGTCTTATCAGTTTATAATCGTGAGTTTATGATCGAGGAATGACTTATTTAAATCGAATGTTATATTTTGAACATTCTTCCCTGTGATATATGTTATATTTTGAAATCAGAACATGAATAGGGGACAAGTCTTTCGTTTTAACGTGTTTTGGTTGTGAATTTGTCCCGGTCGCATATGCACGAGTGGGGTGAGATAACTTTTTTACTCTGTCTGCCTGTCTGGCAGTCAAACAAAATTGAAAATCAGTCCAAACAGGAAACATTGTTTTGAAGGACGTCACAAAGGACACAAACAACAAGCACGACACAATTAATGTAATATGTTTGGGTGATGTAATAGACACTGCAGAAAATTGCGGCAAAACCCGGAATTAATTAATTTATACTATTTTTGCAACTTTGATTTCATTTAAATTTAATTAAATATTTGAACACTAGAACACAAATCACCTGTCATAGTACTTCCAAGAACCTCCAGTTTTGCAGTACCTTACTCCTTCAATTTAAATAAGGGTTCACTGGGGTGGTGTTTCAGGGTGCTGTTTGATACTGCTTCTGGAGTACTTAATTATAGCACTAAACTTCTGGATTTTTTGTTTTTTAATGATCGTTAAAATCATTGTTTTATCAAGATTGAGGTACAGTACTGCATATGCTTGAACACTGCTGGGGTTATCGTGTTCTATGAACCATTTAGTCTTGTTTTTAATTTTATTTTACCACACAGGTATTGTTAGAAATCATTTTTTCATTAACACTTGAGAAAGTATATCTTTGATCACGATATGAGATTGCATGGAAAGACCCAGATGTTCAGCTGAAGCATATTCATAACTTCTTCAGATAACCACAGCACAGACACATACATAATAGACAAAACATTGGGGAAGGAGGCTGGTGGAAGGAAATTCAAGCACTCAGCTAGTTTGTTAAAGTGAGTTTCTTTCACAGCACCATCACATGAATACCATACAGGATATTGAATGATCCTGTTTTTATTCAGGCTAATTAAATTAATTTGTGACAGTGGAACATCACAAGCTGTTCAATAACATTCCAGGGGTAAAAGTATTTTTTCATGCGAAGGGGAGTGAGGGCTCATAAATCATTTCTCACAGTTTATGTGGAGCCCAGACAAGCACATGTTGAAAAATGCTAACCACCACCTACTGGCCTCGAAGTACTGTATTGTATTCGACCTGGGTACTGTGGAGTAGGAATTACTACGTGAAGTATAACAGTCAGTGAATGGTCAGGCAGGAGTGTGTATCCAGCGGCAACACAAAGCATAAATACAGTGACTTTTAACCAGGGGTAAAGGCCCAGTACAGGACAGCCTGAGTGAAGCTTAGGGATCAGGAATAATTCAATTATAGCTGCAGGTGCTCATCACATCTGCCACTTTGACCAATGCAAACTGTCCTTCCTTTCTGACTGCTTTCCCCAAACTGTCCTTGCACTCTCACTGCTTTCCCCACAGGCACAATGAGCTTCTATCGGGCTTCCTATATTTTCTCAGCATCCTTGCTTCTTCTCTGTTTCCCAAACTCTTCTTGGGTGCCTGAAAGTCTGGATTTAAACAACTCAGGTGCCTGAATCTTAGAAGGTTTATGGCCCACCAGTTTCACTCTCAGTTGATGAAATTGCAAGAAGACAATGACAGATAAAGACAATAGACTTCAGTCTATATAATAATGTTACGGATCTGGAAACCATATGCATTCAACATACAGATGTCCCAAAAGTCAGTTATGTTGTTAAGTATGTGTGTAGTCAGATTCCCTTCCTTTTGTCTTGTGGGAGAATCAAAGGCGTGTGTTGCGATTTCTTTTAGTTGGCTTGTTAGATGTAATAACCTGTCTAACAACCATCCCATCCCCCGTCACGATCCACCGCCAACTGGCTGCCTTCTCGCACCCTGATGTGCCGAGGCAGGATCTCGCGGTTCCAGTTTCTCGCCTAACACAAACGTTGTAACTCTTTCACGACGACCTTTGCAACATTGATACTGTTGCTTGACAAGTATGAACCCGTGTGGAAGAGTGGGTGGGGTTTCCCGGCAGGGGCAGAAACCCTGCCCAGAAAGGGCAAACCCATAGGAGCCTGTCCAATCAGGGTGGGGAGTGACGTCTGTTTGAGTGAGCCCCACCCCGTTGAGGGAGGTCCATAAATTCCCGAGCACTCTCTGAGGCAGGGTGGTTGTTACGAAGGTTGTTCTGAGGTTTTTGACAGGGTTGTGGTGGTTGAGTGTCGAGTAAGGAAGAAGGGTCTTGGAGGAAGTTCTCCACGGGTTTCTGACAAGGTTTTGGATTGGGCTCTGAGGGTTGTTGTTGAGCGTGCAGTTCTTTTGAAGCGGAGGGTTGAGCAGAAGGTCGTGAAGGCGGCGAACATGTCCCTGCTGGCCCTCTACAATGAAAGGAAAGAGCGACCTGACCCCCCTCCGTGGACCCCGCTATTCACCACCCGAGCTCCGCCATGAGCCACGAGTCCCACACGTGCGACTGGGGACCAAACCAACGACCATTGTCAGGTGCCGCTCCACCGAGCACCCCCTTCCTCTGACAGTCAGGTACCCAGCTGGACTCTGACCCCCAGCTCGTCTCTCTCCTCGGCTGCGAGGGTCCAATAAAGAACTCTGGGTTTATTTTCATTTGTATGTGTGTCTGCGTGTGGGCCCGTCTTGTAAGTAGAAACTTTAAGTGTTTATTTTTGATCATTGTAAATATTACTTGCATATCCGTGTTAAGTCTTCCCTGTGTCTTTTTATTGTAAATAAACAGTTGTAGAAATGTCCCCAGTTCGTTTCCGTCCCTTCTTGCATTGTTCCAGCATGGTTCAGATCTGAGTTTAGGCGGTGTTTTATCCCCAGTAATCGGACAATTGTAGCCGGGACGTCCTGGGCAGGCCCGCTTGACTGCATCCGAGCCGGAAAGGTGGGTGGCAGAGTGGTTGTCGGTAGGTGTCATTTTACTGCTGCCGGTGGAGTGAATCCGGTTCGGCCAGGCGTTCCGAGGGCGTGTATCCCCGGTAGCCGAGACCGCGTGGTTACTTAGGTGCATTGGATCTTGACAAAATAACCATACGCTACACGGTTCGAGATATTGGCGTTCCACGGTTGGTTAAACGACCCGCCGACTCGCGGAGTTATCCGAGCGACAGCCTACAATTCCGAGGAGTCTGGTGGAAACGACGTAGCTTTCCCCACCTAGTGGTCATTCACGCCACCGACCCCCGGCCCGCAACAATAATATGCTTGTCAGTCGATCTGTCTGTCGGTCCCTCCATCACATATCATGAGATTCCATCATCTCGAGAGATTGTGAATTTAACGGTTTCGTCATTATTTAATTTCAACATTTTATTGATGCATCACAAACATAATAAGTCATTCAGGATAATTTATGAACACAATTGGGATACTCACAATCACTTGATAGTGACTTGATAGTGATAGTGATAGTGATAGTGAATCACTGTGGAAATTCCACGGAATTTCCACAGGACACATCTCACGAGATTGTGAATGAGAACCTGAAGGTAGTTTGGATGAGGATTTTTGTTGTTATTGTTGTTGTTGTTGTTGTTGTTGTTGTATCCACTGTCAAGGCTCGTATGAGAGCTAACACACAGAAACGCACAAGGGGAGCAGGAGACAAGATGGATGGGAGAGGGAAGGAAAAAACAGTGGGGAACAGAAACACGAGGAGATCTGTGGAAGGGAGAGGGATGGGATGGGGCACACAGGGTAAACAAGATGGACACTACAGGGACTTTTAGGTCCAAACACGACAGGAACTTTCAGGAAGGAAAGCAGGGAATTTGAAGTAGTTGGGTTTGGGGTGGATTAGCGGGAGAAGAAAAAATCGTGGTTTTGGATGGGGGAAGACAGGAGATGATGGTGACCAGCTGTTTTGAAGACCTGGAAGGAAGAGTGGGATTAAAGAGAGTGTGGGAGTTTGCTCCAAAGGTGGGGAAAAAGAGGAATGAAAGAGTGAAGGTGAGCAGTGATTCTTGATTTTGGTAGTTTTAGCAGAAGGGGGATGCTGGCGGACCTTGAGCGTCCTGCGGAAATATGGGGAGGATATATCTCAGACAGAACGGGGGGGGGGGGGGACTTGGCCAGAGAGGAGACGGTAGAAGACAGAAAGACCACCGGACCTGCCTGTGGTGAGAGGTGAGAGACCCAAAGACTCGGTCTCATCACGGGAGATACCAATGATCCCAAAATGCCTTGGTTCCCACAGCGTGAAGCTGAAAAGGTGAGAGGGCAGTAGCACCATCCCAGAGGGGAGAGCAGTACTACATCAGGCTGCGGACGAAAGCTTTGTTTGTGGTCAGGAGCTCATGTTTGCCAAGGAAGGACTTTGCATGACGGAGGATGCCAGTCAGAGACTGAGTTTGGAGGCCAGCCTGGAAATATGGCTTTCGCAGGAAAGATCATGGCAGATAGTGAGACCCAGAAGCTTGAATGAAAGAACTTCAAGAGGATTTTTGAGAAAGTAGATTGGGGGGGGGGGGTGTTCCAGACAGTCCTTTCAGAGAAACATGGTGAGAGTGTGAGATTTGTCAGGGTTGAAAGACATGTTCCACATGTTGGACCAGCCTGTGATTTTATCTAGATCTGCAGAGAGTGAAGAGGCTGCTGCTTGCCGATCTGAGGGATGACAGATGGTATGGCAGAGGGTGGTCATCAGAAAAGAGATAAAGAGGATTTTCCAGAGAGTCAGAGAGATCATTCATGAAAACCAGCAAAAGAACAGGGTCCAGAACACTGCATTGAGGAACTCCAGCCTGGACAGGAAGAGGAGATGAGAGAACTTCATGGCTGCGACAGGAGAGGAAGTCTGCAAGCCATGAGTGGAGATGTCCTTGGACACCATAGGAAGAGAGTTTGGTGAGCAGGGCAGGGTGCTGGACCGTATTGAAGGCACATGATATGTCTCGGGATATGGCTCTGATTTCATATCTGGCATTGAGGATCTCCACCCATTGTTGTGAGAGCAGATGCAGCATATCCAGGGTAGAGTGGCCTGATCTGAATCCAAATTGATCATCAGAAACAAAGCCATTGGAGAGGAGGAAGGATTTAATGTCTGAAGCGATGATAGATTCCATGACCTGGTGATGATTTGAAGAAGGCTGATTGGTCTATAGTTGCAGGGATCTGTTTTTGCACCTGTTTATGTAGAGCGGTAGTGTTTGCTGATTTACAAGCAGATGGCAGATGACCTTGAGAAATGAAAGGGTGAATAGAATGGAGAGAAGGTGAGCAAGAGCAGCAGAGCAGATTTTTGGACATGTGTGGTGATGCCGTCTGGACCAGTTGAAAAATCCGAGTCGAGGTTTGACAGTAAACTCTCCACTTTATCAGGAGAAAATGACACAAAGTCCAGGAACAGCTGGGTGTGAATGGGTCAGGTGGGTACAGGAAGTGATGGGTTTGGGACACAAGATTTAGAAGCAAACACGGAGTTTAGGCATTCCGCCTTTTCATGTGCCATGTCAGCTGTGCGGCTATTTAAGGTAAGTGAGGGGATGGAGGGGCAACATACACCAGAGACAGCCTTCCTGAGATGCCACCAGGATTTGGAGGAGAGAGACAAGTTTGAGAGTTCAGACTTGAGATGAGAAAGATGTTACTTGGCTCTCCTGAGGGTGGACACACACTTGTCACGGGCTTTGTGGAAGGAATTGAGATTGCCTTCAGTTGGATTCGCCTTCCATGAGGCGAAGGCAAGTTGTTTTGCCACAAGCTTCAGTGTACCATGGGCGGGGGGAAGGGTAGGACAACTGAAGATGAGATGAGATAAATCTGTGCATGAGAGAGAGAGCAAGTTTCTGTAAAATAACTCCCAGGACAGGTTGATGTCAGAGGAAGTAGAGCTGGGAGACCAGTCCAGCAGTTTGATGGCTGCTTGAAGTCCCTGCCAGTCGGCCTGAGTGAAATGCCAGACTCGACGGTGCTGATGTGGTTCTCTGATAACAGCCAGAGAGATGTCCACTTTGGCAAGCATGTGGTCAGATGAACCGATTGGAACGTAGGAAGAACGGCAGATTTTTTTCAGGAAATTGGTCAAAATCAGATCCAGAAGAGATGGAGTGCCATTGTTGCAGATCCGGGTCGGGAAGTTGACAGATTGTGTCAGTCCCAATGAGTCGCAGAAGTCTTTTGCTGAAGTGCCATGGCAGGTGAAAGAGGTACCCACACCCAGCCAACTGGCATCATGACAGTTGAAGACACTACATATGAGGAAGAGAGAGAGTTGGGATGAGAGGATAGAAGTTGGTCCATGTTTTCTGAGAGCAAGATGTAAATGGAGTCATCACTGTTTGGTGGACGGTGCAGCACACATATAAACATGAGGTGGGAGTGGAGGGAAGCCGTCACCAGAGCTATTCTTGGGGTGTGGAGGAGAGAGAGCAGCACATGGTGAGTGAGAAATAGAGTATTTGATGAAGAGAGCAACTCTGCTGCCAAGACGAGGCTCAGGGTTGTCATACCGGAGGAGGGAGTAACCAGGGAGAGATACTTGGGCGTTAGATACGTCTTGAAGGAGGAAAGTTTCTGTTAAGGAGATTATATCTGGTCTGTCAGTGCCAACCTGTATGGAAAGATCTGTCAGGTTTGAGCGAAGGCCCGAGATGTTTAAGGTCCACACTGTTAAGAAGGAGGAAGGGGAGGAGGTTTTGGGTGCAGTGGAGGGAAGGGGGAGGTTGGATGAGGGAGCAGGGGGAGAGTAAGGAGGGTTATTGAAAGAGTGTGGGGATTGCAGAAGAGCTTTGGGAGAGGGCCAGATGAGGAGGAGAAAAGGCTCGGTGGTGATAGGTTGAGTGAGGTGCCGTGGGGAGTAAAAAGAGAGGGGGGCAGAGGGCAGTTGAAGATTGGAGGAGGTTGAGTGGTGAGGTGGAAGAGAGAGGCACCTTTATAGATGTGAGGGGGAACTTTGGGAAGGGGATTGAGGGGGAAGATTGGAGGGAGAAGGGTGAGGGGCAGAGTTGAGGGAGAAGGGTGAGCGGGGAGAGTTGAGGGAGAAAGGTAAGGAGGGAGTTTTTGAGAAAGGTGAGAGGAAAGCATGGAGGGGGAAGAGTGTGAAGGGAACTTTGAGAGGGAGGGCAGACATTGAGAGAAGGCACGGCCAAGGTGCAGGAGGGCGATGGGAGAAGTAGGGAGAGGGGAAGAATGAGACTTGGTAGAGGCATGGTGAAGAAGGGAGTGGGCAGGAGAAGGTAAAATATTTGATGGGTTGGGAAGAGGGGGAGCTGTGCTGAGAGGAAGGAAGGAGCATGTTTGTGGTGATGAGTGTACTGATTGAGAGAGTGAGATATCTGTGAGGTGAGAATGGAGCCCACATATGTTAGGACACCACACACTTTGGGGCAACATCGGATGAGCTGATACTGAAGCAGAAGACAGTGAAGAGGTGCCAAGAGTGGAGGTAGGATGAGGTGAAAGATGGGAAGGGTAAGGAGAGGGGATAACAGGTGAGGGTTTCGGAGGAGGTAGATTTAAGGAGGTGTGATAAATTGGCACTGAAGTTGGGGAAAAAAGGATGATTGATGGACCACGAACATGCATTGCAAATTTGAATTTATTATTTTTTTTAAGTCAGAAATGCGATTAAAGACTACGTGAGGGATGCAATAAAGGTGAATGAAGACAATGTAGAAAAGAAACGTTGTAACAGTGGGACGATTTAGACATGTGATGAAGGAAAGGACGAATTGAAAACAGCCTTTTAAAGAAGAAAAAGAACAGTGAATTCTGATACAATACCAAGAAGCACACGTGTGAAAGAGGAAGTTGTAACATTTTTAGAGACCGTTTTTTTATTTTTATTTTTTGATAAAGATAACTTGAGAATAGGTGAAGGAAAGGTTGAAGAAAATTGTGTAGGTGTTGGTGAATTTGGATCAGCAAACACAGAAGGAAGCTGGAAGTTCGATTAAAGTTCCAGGAAGAAGAAGAGTGGGTATAGAAACGTCGTTACTGGAGGTGAGAGGTTAAAAGAATATTTTTGCTTTTCATTTATTTAAGATTTGGTAAAGGAAAGGTTGAAGAAAAAAATTGTGAAGGTGTATGGTGAATGTGAGTTGACAAAAGTAGATGGTAGATCGGAAAAAGAAGGAGGAAGAAGAGTCAGTACAGGAAGTCACGTGGTCACGTTGGGTACAGGAGGGAGAGAGAGGAAGAAAGAAGAGGAGGGAGAGAGAGGAAGGAGGAAGAGGAGGGAGAGAGAGGAAAGGGAGGGAGAGAGAGAGAGAGAAAGGGGGAAGAGAGAGGAGGGAGAGAGGAAGGGGGAAGAGGAGGGAGAGAGAGGAAGGAGGGAGAGAGAGAGGAAAAAAGGTAAATTTTTTTTGTTGTATTTTTTTTATATTTTAAGACACTAGTGCGTGCCCGTACGTGCGTGTCCGTGCATGCAAACCGAAAAAAAAAAACTTTCAAACAACAACACAGGCCGTTCCTTCGCTGTTGTAAACGACGACTGGATTGGGGCATTGTGTTTATCTATAAATGCGCATAAGAAATCGAGAAATTATTAGAATACAGTAAGTCATCACTATCCGGAAGTGGTGTGTGCCCGTACGGAATGTTCACATGCATTCCACGAATTATCGCTTGCATTGAAGTAACAACTGCTGTGATACTTACACACACAGAGTTAATTAAATTAAACTTACACACACAGAGTTAATTAATTAAATTAAAGAGTTAATTAAAATCCAAATTAAATTCAAGCTTACCTCCCTGTCTTTGCTTGCCATGACATTCACTGCCATTGACCATTGCCACTCCTACGCCATGGTAACTAAATAGTGCCCTTTCCCCATCGGCCACGCCTACGCAGCAACGTGTCTTGTCATTGGTTTGGTAAATAAATGGCCATAACTTGGGAAGCACGTGTCCGATTAATATCAAACCTTGAAAAGGCACATACTCAGGTCCCAGCAATATAGCTGGCAAGTTTCAATTAGATCGGACCAGTGGTTGTCGAGAAACAGCGGTCACAGACACACACACACACACACACACACACACACACACACACACACACACACACACACACACACACACACACACACATACACACATTGCTGAAATTATAGATAGATGAAACAGAGGGTATAGTTGAGACAGATGGAAGGAGGGTGGAGGGAAAAGTGGAGAAAATGAAAACTGATGGTAATAAGGACAAAATAAAACTAACATGATCGCGCACACGAACGGGAAAAAGGGTCGGCCTCAAGGAAACTCAATATGAAAAGACGTCAAAAACTCAACAATTTGCATGGGTGTCAACACAAAACCACACTAGAAATCCACAGTAAACACAGAGACAACAAAATGGCAGTAAAAAGTGACAAAAACGACCGAAAAATTTATCGTTGAGAAAGTTGGCAGAGACTCTGAAGCAGAACTGCCACCACTGTTGAAGAACTGGAACCGGAAGTCCAACCGGAACTTCAAATAGCTACCTCAAATTACTGTAATAACTACCTTGGTAGTTATGCAGAGGTGTTTAAAGAATGTGTACGATGACGCTACCACTGATCTGAGTATCTTTAGGTGTTGAGAAAAGCATTTCAAGAGCAGGGAAACCAATATCGATAACGGGCCTTGAAGTGGTTGGCCTGCAACCGCAGTGACACCGGAAAACAAGAGTTGGATTGATACGCTTATTAAAGTGCATTGCAGTTGATGGAGAATGTGTGGAAAAAATAACTTCAAATTTGCCACATATGTGTGAATATTAACAATAATTTCCATTGTAATTGTAATTATGTAGTGAGAAATAAAATAATAGTCATTACTTTCGTACCGCCCCTCATAGTTTCCAAAGTAAATGGCAGCACGTGATATTGTTCCCTCTTTTCATTTCGTTAAACTGAGAAATATGTATACTATACAATAAACCCTCAAATATCGCTGTTTTAGGTTCCTGGAAAATGCTGAGATAGTTAAAACCGCCAAAGTGGAAACCAAGGGCCAATGGGAAAAGGGGGGTTAGGTTCCTGGGCTTCGAGAAAATATAGAGGAAGGTCAGCGGCATCCAGAAATAAACTCATCACAATTGAAATAAACATGTGGAATATATATATATATATATATATATATATATATATATATATATATATATATATATATATATATATATATATATATATATATATATATATATATATATATATATATATATATAGTCTGTTAACACTGAAATAAACATGTAAATAAAACAAGTGGTGACAGGCACAACAAATCCTGCCCATTTAAGGCATAAAGTTATTTTGGGAATCAAATTTAAATTTGATACACCCTTAACCTGAACGTTTATTATAAGGAATATTTTAGTCTTAGTTTGAAGTCAATTAAACCATTTTTGACGAAGTTATGACCGTAAAATGAATTTGACCTTTTCGTGACCTTGACCTTTGACCTAATTGGACCCAAACGTTAATGGGGTCGTCCGAGGTTCATTACCCACCTGTGGATACAATTTGACACTGTTTGAGCCAGCCGTTTTCCCGTAAAGTTGTATTTTCGTAACCATGTTTTAGTTTTAATGGAAAATTTGTAATTTTGACCAATGACCATGACCCACAAAACTTCGGACCCTACCGATCTTCACAAATATGCATTTTTCACGATAGGAATGGGTAGGATTATAAGTGACAAATAGAATAAGGTTCACTATAAGCTTAGTTTGAAATAAATCAGATCATTTTTGACGAAGTTATGAGCGAAAAACGATTTTGATCTTTTTGTGACCTTGACCTTGTCCTTTGATCCAATTGGACCCAAAAGTTAATGGGGTCATCCAAGGTTCATTGCCCACCTGTGGATTAAACTTGATAGTGTTTGCTAAAGCCGTTTTACCGTAAAGTTGCGAACAGACAGACAGACAAACAAACCGGACGATTACAATATCCCGGTCCCTCCCTCCGGGGGGGGGGGGGGGGATGATAAACAAAAACAAAAGACTTTTACTGTTATCATTTATTCCAAAACAGTGAGGTGAGTGAGGGTAAGAACATTACTTACTCATGCTGTACTCTGCCATAAATAGAAAACACAAGACTCAGGTTAGGATGATGATGATGCTGTTAGAGGGGGGAGGGTGGAAGTGTGGATGTAGAACTTGTGATGGCTGTTGGGTCATCTGGAGCATAATGAAGTCACCTGCTGCATTGCCACAGAGAGGAAGAGTAAGATGGTCCTTATCACCTTGAACCAAAGCACATCATTCCTGCTTGGACAGGAAGGTAGTACGAAATGGCATCCTCTTCCAAAATAATCCCGTCTCGTCGGTGTTTACAAACCTGCTCCGGCATAAATCCCTTCGCCTCGATTTGTTCCATGAGCTGTGGTGGGTTGTTTTTTGCAGCATCATGGTCTGCCATGGTTGAACTGGAACCTTTGGTCCTGAGTGCCTCATGGAAATGTTGGTAAATCTGCAATGATTTCTCCCTTATCACCGGTCCACTCAAAGGGGTAAATCCACAATGGTTTCTCCCGTACCCCAGTCCACCCAGAGGGATTTTTTTGTTTGGTCCTCAATCCAAACATTGTGTTTTTTCCATCCTTTCATTCTTTTTCCATTCTTTCAGTTTGCCGCACTGCTGATACCACACGTGAAAAGGCTGAATGCCTAAACTCGGTGTTTTCATCAAAATCTTGTGTCCAAAACCCATCACTTTCTGTACCCACCTTACCCAGTCGCACCCAACTGTCCCTGGACTCTGTGTCCTTTTCTCCTGACAAGGTGGAGAGCTTATTGTCAAATCTCGACTCAGATTCTGCAACCGGTCCAGGCGGCATCAGCCCACGTGTCCGAAAAACCTGCTCCTCTGTTCTTGCTCACCCTATCTCTGTTCTACTCACCCTGTCATTTGCTCAAGGTCATCTGCCATCTGCTTGGACATCAGCAAACATTACTGCCCTGCATAAAAAGGTGCAAAAACAGACCCCTGCAATTACAGACCAATCAGCCTACTCCCAATCATCAGCAAAGTTATGGAATCCATCATCGCTTCAGACATTAATTCCTTCCTCTTCTCCAATGGCTTGATTTCCAGTCATCAATTTGGTTTCAGACCAGGTCACTCTACCCTGGATATGATGCTTCTGCTCTCCCAACAATGGATGGAGGTCCTCAATGCCGGACATGAAATCCGAGCCATATCCCCAGACATATCGCGTGCTTTTGACATGGTCTGGCACCCTCTCCTGCTCGCCAAACTCTCGTCCTGTGGTATCCAAGGCCATCTCCACTCATGGCTCGCAGACTTCCTCTCCTGTCGCAATCAACGTGTGGCCCTAAATGGAGTTCTTTCATCCCCTCTTCCTGTCCAGGCTGGAGTTCCTCAAGGTAGCGTTCTGGGCCCTGTTCTTTTTTCTGGTTTTCATCAATGATCTCTCCGACTCTCTGGAGAATCCTCTTTATCTCTTTGCTGATGACCACCCTCTGCCGTACCATCTGTCATCCCTCAGACTGGCAAGCTGCAGCTTCTTCACACACTGCAGATCTGGTAAAATCACAAACTGATCCAACACGTGGAACATGTCTTTCAATCCGGACAAATCTCACACTCTCACTTCTCTCCGAAAGGACCGTTTAGAACCCCCCCCCCCATCCACTTTCTCAACAATTCTCTGGAAGAAGTCCTTTCTTTCAAGTTTCTGGGTCTCACTATCTGCCATGACCTTTCCTGGGAAAGCCACATCTCAAACCTCACCTCCAAAGCCAGTCGCCGACTGGGAATCCTCCATCGTGCAAAGTCCTTCCTCGACCCACCTGAGCTCCGAACCACATACAAAGCTTTCGGCCGCAGTCTGATGGAATACTGCTCTCCCCTCTGAGCTGGTGCTCCTGCCTCCCACCTTTCTCAGCTTCACGCTGTGGAAACCAAGACGTTTCGGATCATTGGCATCTCCCGCGATGAGGCTGTCTTTGGACCTCTCACTCTCTCACCGCAGGCAGGTTGGTGGTCTTTCTGTCTTCCACAGTCTTCTCTCTGGTCTCGCCCACGCCCCCTGCTGTGTCTGCGATTTGTCCCCACCATATTTCCGCAGGGCACTCAAGGTCTGCCAACAACCTCAAGGTTTTATCCTTCTGGTAAAACTACCAAAATCACGAATCACTGTTTGCCTTCACTCTTTCATTCCTCTTTTTTCCCGCCTTTGGAATAAACTCCCTCACTCTGTTCGATCCCATTCTTCCCTCCAGGCCTTCAAAACAGCTGTTCACCACCACCTCTTATCCTCCCCCATCCAAATCCTCGACCTTTTCTACCCCCGTTAATCCACCCCAAACCCACCCCCTTAAAATTCCCTGCTTTCCTTCCTGAAAGTCCCTGTAATGTCCATCTTGTATACCCTGTGTTCCCTGCCCCATCCCTATACCTTCCACAGATCTCCTCATGTCTCTGTTCCCCATTGTTTTGTCCTCCCCTCTCCCACCCCTCTTTTATCATGCCCCCTTTGCTGTGCATTGTGTGTTCGCTCTTATATGAGCCTCGATATTGTATACAAAAAAAAGAAAAGAGGATTATGGTTCTGGATTGAATCGTTTGCACTTTGTGGAGTGGGAACACTTGTACAGATATTTGACTCACTTTTACTGCACAGTCGATTCATTGATTCCATTATGGTGGCTCACAGATGCCGCACTTTGACATCTTGCCAACCTATCTTACAACTCGACTTTTTTGCACAGTTTCATAACTTTTCTCTGCCTTTTGGCACAACTAATTTTGTCCATCGTTTAACGTTTGGGCACCATTTATTTACTGTTGTATGTCGAGTAGATCTCATATTACAGGATCTCTATATGTCATTTCCTGTTCGATGATGATTCATTATTAAACTTATATTAGCTTCATTCCCATATGCTGATCTGATTACTTCAATTAATGGTGTGTGAAAAACAAGAAATGGCTTGAAAGGGGAGGTAAGCAAACAATGATTCATCTCAGCTCATGAACCGCTATTGGCCAAAATGAAATGCTGCGATAACTAAATCAGAACACAATAGGTTGCCCATGATTGATCGAAATCCGTGATATTAGAACCCATACCATGATATTTGAGGGTTTACTGTACAAGCGGCTGCTTGTGTAGTTGCTGTCCTTGTAATTTTGGATTTGTGAAAGCTCTTTCTCTTCGTTAATAACAATCAGTGCCAAAAAAGCATAATCCCCAGGGTGATTTAAATTGCCTTTGGTACCACAGGCAGTTTTGTAATTAATAATGCTTTCCTGTACATTATTTCTCTTCCTGTTATTGCCTTTGCTTAAACTGGTACGCTTATAAGCTCAGATGGTTATTTCTAGTATTTACACTGGAAAAGAGTCTGTTTAAACTCAAGCTGAAAGAGCACTGCATTAAAATAACGAGAAGGGCATTCGGAAGAGCACATACCTCCGCCAAGTTGATTAGTTTACATTTTGTATCGCAATGATCGGCCGGGTCTGGATTTGGACCTGAACTAAAATTTTATCGGCTTGGTCTCATCATCTAACCAACTCATCCACCAAGTTTCGTCCGAATCCGCCCATAACTTTTTGAGTTTTAGCCTTATCACTCAATGGTGAAGAAGCACTTGAAAAATTCTCGGATCTGGATCTTCACCAAAATCGAAGCAATTCTATCTTGTTAGATACCCAACCTGCCCACCAATTTCGTCCGAATCCATCCACAAATTTTGAGATATCCTGCTATATGTCATTTTAGCCCCATCACTCAATGGTGATGAATCACTTAAAAAAATTCTCGGATCTGGATTCAGATCTTCACCAAAATCGAATCATTTCGGTCTTGTCACATGCCCAAGCTCTCCACCAATTTCCATCGAAATCCGTCAACAACTTTTTTGAGATATCCGGCTATATGTTGTTTTTGGCCCCATCTCTCAATGGTGAAGAATCACGTTAGAAATTTTAGTGTCTGGATCCGGATTAGTGGATCCTCACCAAAATCTAATCCTTTCGTCCTTGTCACATGCCCAAGCTCTCCACCAAATTTCGTCCGAATCCGTCCACAACTTTTTGAGATATCCTTTTCACAAACAGATAAACTGACAGACAGACAGGGATGAAAACATAACCTCCACCCACCTTCAGTGGCGGAGGTAAGAAGACAGTTGTGCAAATTGATCTGGAAATAATTGAGAAACACAAGTGAAGTCAAAGGAATGAAGTAGTTAACATTATCACCTCTGAACTGTGGGGGGTGGGGGGGGTTGCTTGTAAAATGTTACAACATTCTGTATTGTATTGTCCTATATATTTTGGAGTTTTAAGGTTTTTTTCTGACATTATTGAGATGTGTTCCGCAAAAAATGGACAGCTATTAAAGGCACATGGCCATTGAAGTGTAAGTTGCAGGGGCAAAATACGGTTTTAATTCTAGGCCATTCTGTTCTGTTTTTGCAAATGGCAGCTTAGTTGCCAGGGTGACTATCATTTCTTGGAAGCGCGACTGTGCTGCTGATGTTGTGCCCCTCTACCAGTACACTGGAACTCATTTTGTTCTGACCTCGGAAGGATGACATATATATATATATATATATATATATATATATATATATATATATATATATATATATATATATATATCTCTCTCTCTCTCTCTCTCTCTCTCTCTCTCTCTCTCTCTCTCTCTCTCTCTCTCTCTCTCTCTCTCTCTCTCTCTCTCTCTCTCTCTCTCTCTCTCTCTCTCTCTCTCTCTCTCTCTCTCTTTCTCTTTCTCTCTTTCTCTTTCTCTTTCTCTCTCTCTCTTTCTCTCTTTCTCTTTCTCTCTTTCTCTCTTTCTCTCTTTCTCTCTTTCTCTCTTTCTCTCTCTCTCTTTCTCTCTTTCTCTCTTTCTCTCTTTCTCTCTTTCTCTCTTTCTCTCTTTCTCTCTTTCTCTCTTTCTCTCTTTCTCTCTTTCTCTCTTTCTCTCTTTCTCTCTTTCTCTCTTTCTCTCTTTCTCTCTTTCTCTCTTTCTCTCTTTCTCTCTTTCTCTCTTTCTCTCTTTCTCTCTTTCTCTCTTTCTCTCTTTCTCTCTCTCGTGATCTCTCTCTCTTTCTCCCCCCCCCCCCAGCCATTTGTATGTTATGTATACTGTCATGGCTGCTGCTTGCTTCATGTCGTGAGTACCTGTCCTCTGTTGTGCTGATTTGTGTTTTTCACATTTCCCATTTAATTCCTCTGTGTTCGTGTTTTTTTTTTCATTCCTTCTGTTTTATATAAAAGTGCTTATCACAATAATAACAAGATTTTTACATTTCAAATATTAAGTACGCTTTTTAATTGTTTTTCAACTGAATAAGCATAAATTGCATATTTTAACATGAGTGTACTCATTTGATTCACCACACGCGCTGTATTGAAGGATTTCACTTGTATGAGGTTTTCCCAGTGGCAAATCCAGGGGGTTTCCTGGTTGCCCGGAAACTCCCCCCCCCCTCGCAAGAAAAAAAATATTTACCATTACAGTGGCAAACCCAGGGGTTCCCTGGTCACCCAGAACTCCTCCCATGAAAGTGTGCCACAAAAAAAGGCCAGAAGCCTCAGAAAAATTGTTTCAATACAGTACCTAATCAACAATAAACCACTAACAGCTCACAGTAATTTATTTGGAAAATTTATAATTTTCTGTTATTTGGAACCCCTCCCCCCCACCCAATTCCAGAATTTGCCCCTGTTTCCCGTGTTTCTCCTCTGTGTGGAGAAGATAGAGAGAGCACGTCACGGCGCCAGTCAGGGTATCGTCGGTTCCTGGGCGGTGCCCTGTTCGTCGTTTCAAAATTCAAAAACTTTTCGCTTTAAACCTTTATTTTGCTTTTTTATTTTGCTTATCTTTCCTTATTTTGTTAGGGTTAGCGCTCTCTTTCCCAAGGTTCGGGATAAGTTGGAGTGTATTGGTAACTTCCTCCTCCTGAGTGAGGAGGACGTCGAGCGTCGTGTATTGAAACATGGCGGCCGCTCGCTCGCAGCGATATGCCTCGTTGGAACGGTTATTGCGCAAAAATGGCGTCGCATGCTCCCCACCGGAGGGTGTTTCGGTGGAAGCGATTGTTCTCGGGATCGGGAAAATAATCGGGGGTTTGGTGAGGTACGAGCCGCGTCGCGGATGAATCAACGGGTTATCGTGTTTGTGTCCGACGAAGAGCACGTTGCTCTCGTTCAACAAGGCCTGTCCCTCGACTCTGGACACTTTGTGATGATGTATCCTTCAGATACTCCTGCTCAGAAAGTGGTCATCTCAAATGTTCCGCCATTCCTGAGCAGTAATTTAATCCTGAGTTTGCTGCAGGGCTATGGACACTGTGTGCCCCCCTAATAATGCTCCTTTTGGCTGTAAAGATGAACGTGCCAGTCACGTGATGTGTTTCCGCAGACAAGTATTTATGGTACTCAACAAGGATTATCCCTCTCTGAAGGTCATTTTAAAGTTCACTGTAAATAGTCACGACGACCAAGTATATGTTAACACTGACACCCTGAAGTGCTTTGGTTGTGGTGCAGTGGGACATATGAAACAGTTTTGCCCTCTTCGAAAAACGCAGCTTTCCACGGCCAAACCGAATAACAATGACTCGCAGATTAATATAATGTTAACGTTTCCCTTTCAACGAACGGATAGGATAAACCGGCTAAACGAGTGGACACTCCTCCTCCCAATGACGTACAAGACAAACTCGTTCAACAAGTAGACCTTCCCCCTCCCAATGATGTGCAGGATAAATTAACTGAACAAGTGGACACTCCCCCTCCCAATGATGTGCAGGATAAATTAACTGAACAAGTGGACACTCCCCCTCCCAATGATGTGCAGGATAAATTAACTGAACAAGTGGACACTCCCCCTCCCAATGATGTGCAGGATAAATTAACTGAACAAGTGGACACGCCCCCTCCCAATGATGTGCAGGATAAATTAACTGAACAAGTGGACACTCCCCTCCCAATGATGTGCAGGATAAATTAACTGAACAAGTGGACACTCCCCCTCCCAATGATGTGCAGGATAAATTAACTGAACAAGTGGACACTCCCCCTCCCAATGATGTGCAGGATAAATTAACTGAACAAGTGGACACGCCCCCTCCCAATGATGTGCAGGATAAATTAACTGAACAAGTGGACACTCCCCCTCCCAATGATGTGCAGGATAAATTAACTGAACAAGTGGACACTCCCCCTCCCAATGATGTGCAGGATAAATTAACTGAACAAGTGGACACTCCCCCTCCCAATGATGTGCAGGATAAATTAACTGAACAAGTGGACACGCCCCCTCCCAATGATGTGCAGGATAAATTAACTGAACAAGTGGACACTCCCCCTCCCAATGATGTGCAGGATAAATTAACTGAACAAGTGGACACTCCCCCTCCCAATGACGTGCAGGATAAATTAACTGAACAAGTGGACACTCCCCCTCCCAATGATGTACAGGATAAATTAACTGAACAAGTGGACACTCCCCCTCCCAATGATGTGCAGGATAAATTAACTGAACAAGTGGACACTCCCCCTCCCAATGACGTGCAGGATAAATTAACTGAACAAGTGGACACTCCCCCTCCCAATGATGTACAGGATAAATTAACTGAACAAGTGGACACTCCCCCTCCCAATGATGTGCAGGATAAATTAACTGAACAAGTGGACACTCCCCCTCCCAATGACGTGCAGGATAAATTAACTGAACAAGTGGACACTCCCCCTCCCAATGAGTGCAGGATAAATTAACTGAACAAGTAGACACTCCCCCTCCCAATGAGTGCAGGATAAATTAACTGAACAAGTGGACACTCCCCCTCCCAATGATGTGCAGGATAAATTAACTGAACAAGTAGACACTCCCCCTCCCAATGAGTGCAGGATAAATTAACTGAACAAGTAGACACTCCCCCTCCCAATGAGTGCAGGATAAATTAACTGAACAAGTGGACACTCCCCCTCCCAATGATGTACAGGATAAATTAACTGAACAAGTGGACACTCCCCCTCCCAATGATGTACAGGATAAATTAACTGAACAAGTAGACACTCCCCCTCCCAATGAGTGCAGGATAAATTAACTGAACAAGTGGACACTCCCCCTCCCAATGATGTACAGGATAAATTAACTGAACAAGTGGACACTCCCCCTCCCAATGAGTGCAGGATAAATTAACTGAACAAGTGGACACTCCCCCTCCCAATGACATGCAGGATAAATTAACTGAACAAGTGGACACTCCCCCTCCCAATGAGTGCAGGATAAATTAACTGAACAAGTAGACACTCCCCCTCCCAATGAGTGCAGGATAAATTAACTGAACAAGTGGACACTCCCCCTCCCAATGATGTGCAGGATAAATTAACTGAACAAGTGGACACGCCCCCTCCCAATGATGTGCAGGATAAATTAACTGAACAAGTGGACACTCCCCCTCCCAATGACGTGCAGGATAAATTAACTGAACAAGTGGACACTCCCCCTCCCAATGATGTGCAGGATAAATTAACTGAACAAGTGGACACGCCCCCTCCCAATGAGCCAATGGACTGTGTAAGTGAGGGGTTCATTACCATCTCAAAAATTAAAAAACGTAAATCCCTTGCAACACAAGTGTCACCTTCTGGTAAAAGGCAAATCGGTGAAAATGTAATGACTAGAATTCCATGTAATAACAGATTTGCCTTTCTGGAAGAAGAAAGTAATCCAGAAGCGTCCGTTTGTACAAACGTTAACAATGAAACAATCGTATCGAACTTGCCAATCCCAATCAGTGTTTCCAACCCCACAAAGAGTGTCCTCTCGCACAAGGACGTTCCTAATGTAGACTGCTCCCACATCCAACAGTCACAGGAGGAAGATAAACTTTTACAGTCTCTCGCCAACAAAACAATAAATGAGGCAAATATGGACACTACGGGAACAATGGAGGATGGTTTAAATCCTCCAATGGAGAGTGACACTCATGACCCGAGCACCGTGGCCATGTCACGGACAAGCTTGGAGTCCACTCTCTTACATTCCGAAGAATCCCCAGACATAACTTTGATATATAAAGGGCCGAAGAAGATTGTTTCATTGAAACCGAGCAATCATGTGATGCTCACAATGAAACTGAAACACCAATCGATTCCCCATGTGAGGAATCTGATGGTGAAAGTCAAGATGAGTCCTCTCAGATTCTCAAGGCTGAAAGCAGACCTTCAGATGACGAGCTTCGGGACTTCTTGAGGAATTCTTATCGCAAGAGGAATATTGAACTGAAAGATAATTTCCCTGATCTTCCAGTGTTAATTACGAAATTGAAAGAAATTGTGCATAACCCTGTCACCCCAAAATTCACTGAGGCTCAGAAGCACAGATTTAAAAAAATGATCCAGAAAGCTCGACAGGAGCTTCTTAAGTAAGGTCCTTATGGTGTGTTTCTCTTATTTATTTATTTTTCTTCTTTCCCATTCGAAGCACATGAATGTCAATTTCGGAAGTCTAAACATTAATGGTGGTGCTAGTTTAGAACACAAAGTTCAGGTAAAAGATCGGACATGGCGTTTGCACCTGGATATCTTGTTATTGCAAGAAACGCATGGAGTTCTGACTGCCCAAGCCCAATGGACAAGGCTCATGAAGGGTCAGTGGTTCGTCAGTGATATAAATTCCTTCACTGCTGGGATTGCTTTCTTTGTCTCTCCTTCATTAACGCTCTCGCAAGTTCATTATAATGAAATAATTCCTGGACGTCTGGCTTGTCTTCAGTTCATTGCCAACAATCAAATCTTTATTTTTGTGAACATCTATGCCCCCAATGAGAATGCTGAAAAGTATAACTTCTTCCTTAAACTCGAGACCTTTCTAAGCACAATTCACTTGAATTGCTGCTTTATAATGAGTGGTGACTTCAACTGTACCCTTGACTGTTTTAGACAGAAACAGTGTGGAGCCACATCCAAAATCTGCCAAAACTTTGGAAAAAAATTATAAAAACTGTGGGACTCATGGATGTTTGGCGTATCCAACACCCCAGACAACGTCAGTTCACCTGGTTAAGATGTGTGTCCCAGAGACACACTCCAGCTCGGTTAGACAGAATTTTTGTCAATGCTTCAATGCTTGATAAGATATTAAAATCTGATATTGTGCCTTCTCTTTTCTCTGATCATCTGGTGACAACATTCTCCTTTAAGCTTGCTCTGCAGCAACATGGCAGTCCGTATTGGAAGTTTAATGTCATGTTACTTGAGAATGTTACTTTTTGTGAAGCCTTTAGGGCAGGGGTCGGGAACGTTTTTGACCCAGAGAGCCATGAAAGCAAAATATTTGGAAATCTATTTCAGTGAGAGCCATATAATATATTTTAAGACTGAATTCAACTAAATGTGAGTATAATAAGCCTCTGAATTTATTCTTTTTAATAATGTTGTTATAATACTCACCATTTATGGGACTTCTGGTGTTGCATGGATTTGCTGATGGCTTTGTAGTCTGGTTGGTACTTGGTGAGGTTAAGCTTCATGCAAGCGTTGAGGCTTTCATCCGTTAGACGTGATCGTAGGTTGGACTTGATGGTTTCAAGATGTGAGAATGACTGCTCACATGCATACGTAGATCCAAACAAGGTCAATACAGCAATACTCACACGCTGCAGTGTGAAGTATGTGACAGGAAGCGCGTTCCAAGTTTTGATAATCAGCTGGTCTTCGGGTTGAAGTTTTTTTCATTTCTGTCCACATGTGCTTGCTCGCCAACTCCGCTTTCTGTCGTGCGATTCTTTCCAAATCTTCATTCAGTGACTTGAACTTATTCACCCACATGTCTGAGGCCTTCAGGTCAGCCACTTCTGCTTCAAAATCTCTGACGGAGACACCAGGAATGTAACTCAGGTCGGCTGTGTTCATGAACACTCGTTTGGATGGGTGATGAACTTAAAAAGACGAGTGTGCTCACGAAATTCTCCAAAGCGTGCTTTGAATGACTGTAGGAGACTGGATGTGAAGCCAGCTAACTGGTGGAGATCAAAGTTTTGAGTGGGCTCACTTGCTGTGCATGCATCTTTAAATTGTCTCAGTTTTTCAAAATGTAGTAAACGACCTGTTTCAAGATCCATGATAAAGAGCTCCAGCTTGTTTTCAAAAGCAAACACGGCTTGTTGAAGGGATAACACTGTATTTCCAATGCCTTGCATTTTCACGTTGAGCTCGTTCAGATGTTCAGTCATATCCACGAGATAGTAAAACTTGAGGAGCCACTCAGTTTCGGCTAGCTCAGGATGCTCAATCCCTTTCATTTCAAGGAAAGTTCGGATTTCCTTCAGGCAAGCCGCAAAACGGCTAAGCACCTTCCCTCTTGACAACCAACGCACATTGCTGTGCAAAAGCAGACCGTGATAGTTATTTCCAACTTCATCCAGCAGTGTTTTAAACTGGCGACCATTTAAGGCTCGGGCAACAATAAAGTTGATCACACGAATGACCAGCGACATCACTTCGCCAAGCAGCCCATCACACATCTGAGCACAAAGTGCCTCCTGGTGTAGAATGCAATGGAAACTTAGGATGGGTCTATTTTCATGTTCACGGAGAAGCGCCACAAATCCTTTGTTTTTCCCCACCATACACGGAGCACCATCAGTACACACCGAGATAAGTTTATCCATTCGTAGATTTTTTTCTTGAGCGAACTCCATGAAAGACTTGAATAAATACTCACCTCTTGTGGACCCTTTTATTGGCAGAACAGCAAGACTTTCTTCACGCAGTGTATCACCAGCAGCATATCTTGCAATCACACTGAACTGCGACAAATGGCTTACGTCTGTTGACTCATCCAAAGCCAGGGAAAAGAACGGTGCTGTATTTATGTCCTTCACTTGCGTCTCCTCCACTTGGTTTGCCATCATGATGGTACGATCATGAACAGCTCTTGCCTACAGAGGCATGTCTTGTATCCGTTTGATTATCTTGTCTTTGTTTGGAAGATCATCAAAAAGTTCATTGGCTTCATCCAGCATGAACGTTTTAGCATCCTCGCCATCTGTGAATGGTTTTCCGTTTCTCACTATTGCTAAAGATCCAGCATAGCTGGCGGAATTATAGTCACCTTGCCGGGTCCATACGCAGAGTTGCTGCTGGCTGGCTTGCACCTTGCTCAGTAGCTCTTGGCACGCTTTCTTTCTGTTGTCTCCCGCAGGGTATTTTGATGCAAAGGTAGCGTGGCGTGTGTCGAAGTGCCGCTTTATATTCGACCGTTTCATCGATGCAATTTTGTCATTGCAAATTAGACACACCACAGAACCTGCTCTCTCCACAAAGGCGAATTCTTCGGCCCATTCGTCCTGAAATGTACGATACTCCTCATCTTTTTTTCTTTTCGCCATCTTCTTCGTCGAAGGGTTAGCTTTGAGCAAATGAGAGAGAGGGAGATGTTGACCCAACTGAGGCTTGGCAAATAGTGAGTCTGGCTGGCCTGCGCACGGGCTTATATACTCGAGAGGTGTGGCGCGGCCGGCAAACTCTGGGATGCTGTCGCCTCAGCGGTGGCGTGTGATTGGTCGAGATGAATTCCGCTACGCGTCTCGGCGGCGGCACGTCATTGGAGGAACCGAAATCACGAGTCGCCTCAGCCGCATGACTGGACGAAACAAAAACCGCTTCAGCCAATTCGGAGGCGTTTTTTCTTCTCTCCTTCTGCCAAGTTCAGCCCTGCACGTGAATGAAGCACGACACCATTCAAACTATAGGTAAAGCTTCCGCGAGAAATATTGGGCTTTCAAAGTTGCAAACTCCAATTTTATCTGCGAGCCAGATGCAATCATCAAAAGAGCCACACCTGGCTCGCGAGCCACACGTTCCTGACCCCTGCTTTAGGGTGTTTTGGAATAGTCTCATCGAACGAAAGAATAGTTTAAGTAACCCGAGATTATGGTGGGTCAATGCAAAGGCACAGATTGCTGTCTTTTGCCAACAGTTTAATCACTTCTCATCTTTTAGTGCAAAAAAGGAAAGGATTGTACTTGAAAAAGAAATATTGAAATTACAATCTGATGTTGCAAACAACCCCAGTACAACACATAACCATCTGTTACTGGAAAAAAGGCCCTTTTAAATGATCTGGTTGACTATCAAGTGAAAGGTGCAATGATCTGATTACGGATGGATCAGATTTATAATTTGGACTCTCCAACAAAAAAAATTTCATTTTGATAAAAAGACCACCCATCAAAGGCAAATTGAAACCCTAAAGCTCTCAACTGGGGACATTGTGACATCACAAGATAGCATAAAGAGCGAGATCTATAACTTCTTTTCAGACGTGTTTATGGCAAACGATGTTGACAATGATGGAATGCAATATTTCACGTCTGATCTACCCACGTTAAGTGCTACTCAAAGGGATCAGCTTGATTCCTTACCTTCCCTGGAAGAACTTACACTCTCGCTGGCTTCTCTGCCGACTGGAAAATCTCCAGGACTAGACGGCCTCCCAGTCGAGTTTTACAAATCCTTTTGGTCTTTATTAGGTCCAGAGCTTTTGGAGGTCTTTTGTAGTTCCTTACAATGTGGGGAATTGCCAATGAGCTGTCGTAGAGCAGTAATTAGTTTATTACCGAAAAAAGGGGACCCTCAGCTCGTTGGCAACTGGCGCCCAATCTCTCTTTTAACTTCCGACTATAAAATATTTTCCAAAGCTTTAGCTCAACGCATCTCCCCACTTCTAGAATCTTTGATTCAAAGTGATCAGTCCTATTGTATCCCTAACAGACAGATACATGATAACATATTCCTAATAAGAGATCTTTGGGATGTGTGTAAAGCTAAAAATGATAATCTTGGTTTGATTGTGCTCGACCAAGAGAAAACTTTTGACCGTGTTCGTCATGCATATCTTTTCAAGGTTCTCGAGTGTTTTGGACTTGGTCCCAGGTTTACCTCCCTTATAAAACTTTTTTATCATGGCATTTCCTCAGTACTCAGAGTAAACTGAACTGACTTCACTTGTAAAGGTTGGAAGGGGTATCCGTCAAGCATGTCCTTTTTCTGGCATTTTGTACTCTCTAACTATCGAGCCTCTCCGAATCAAAGTGCGCAGCTTCTTAACTGGATAGACAAATCTGCAAGTAAAACCTGTGAAAGTCTCTGCCTATGCTGATGATATTTGTGCCATTGTACACACAAGCAAGGAGATCAAGAAACTGGTGGACTGTTTGAACTATTATGGTTTAACTTCTTCAGCTGCAATAAACTGAAACAAGTGCCAGGCACTGTGGATCGGCCCATGCCAGTTTCCCATGCCTGTTCTTCCGGAACGCCTCACCTGGTCTTACAACGGAATGAAGTACCTTGGCATTTTCATCGGTGATGCAGCAACTCAAGCAAAGAATTGGGAGGGTCTCGCTGAAGCTCTCAAACAAAAACTGCTGAAATGGAAAGGCTTACTGACTGCTCTCTTATCGAGGCCGAGTCCTGGTCATCAATAACTTAGCAGCATCTCTATTGTGGCACAGGATCAAAGCCATACCACCTCCTGAACTTTTTTTGCTGAACATACAGAAAGCCTTAACAATTTTTTTCTGGAGTGGAAAGCACTGGCTTCATCCACAGATCCTGAATCTTCCATTGGAGGAAGGTGGACAGGGTCTTGTGGACATTGCGTGCAGGGCAATGGCCTTCGGCGTCGCCTCAATCTGGCGGCTTCTCTACGGTCCGTCGGACTTAGTCTGGAGGTCCGCCGCCATTCTCATCCTTCGTCAAGCTGGCATGCTTGACTTTTCATCAGGATTATTTTAATATTAATGAATGTGAAATGTATTGATTTGTCCTTGCTTCCACCTATTTATAATAGCATTTTAAATGTTTGGCGTGTTTTTATAGTTGACCGTGACTATCTTTCCGACACCAGAGATGTTTTTGAACGAACCTCTGTTTTCCAACCCTCTTTTTAAAAGAATAAGAACGGAGCATTCTTTTATTGATCATTTTATTCAGAACGGTATCCATTGCGTTTCTGATCTAATGATTGACAACTCGAGATGGTTGAGTGCTGCAGCACTAGCAACCAAGGTTGGAATACGGTCCTACCACCAAGTATCTCTTTTATTATGTGAAGTACTTCAGGTGTACCGGAGAGTTAAGGTACACTGGGAGAGATCTCCTCGCACTGGTGATGGCTCAACTGTTCGCGAATCAAATCCTCTTTCCCAAATCTCGAGCTCACTCCCACTGTCATGATTTCCGGTTCAATTGTAAAATATTTAACAAAAATACATTTTGGAATCACACCACAAGTAGGTCTGAGAAAACGTCACATATACCAGGCCTGTGTGAAAGCAATTCGACCTTCTTCAAGGGGCTGTCACACCTTGACGTTTTAGCCAGCGTATGGCAAGGTCTCAAAATGTATGTAAAACGCTGGCGTACACTGAACTATTGATGTTTTTTTTAAGTTTTGGGTGTATAATAACGTGTTGGACGTATGCATAACGTATTAGTAACGTACACAGAACGTTTTAATCACATATAGATAACTTATACCAACGAATGCTGAGTGTGTTGTTGGCGTTCACAACCTATGCCCAACAATAGTCTAACTTATGCATAGCGCGACAGCGTATCGCCGACGATCACGTGTCATAGGCTATTCATATGCTGCGGCTCGACGATTCAAATCATAACCGCACTAGACATCGAAGTGTGAAGCCGCTGTCACACCTTGACAATTTAGCCAGCGTATGCCGACGTATGAAAAATTTGCCGAACCAAGCTGGCACACGTCAAATACGTTATGGGTAAGTTTTGTATACATTAAGAACACGCTGGCATACGTCGTAGTTTTCTGGCATACGTCGTCATACGCTGAGTACCGTTTTTACAGCCATTTTTCCCTGCTGTGCAGGGGTTGGCTTTTTTCTTGAGGCAATGTTTTTTTATGGCCGGATGCCCTTCCTGACGCCAACCCTGGTCGCCTCTTACGACACACAGGGATATGGTACACCTATTCGAACCGGGGCATACACCGGGACCAGTATACTGGTACTCATTTCGCCGAGCTTGGAAGGATGACAGGCTGAGTCAACCCCCTGGTGTTAATTCAGCAGCCAACGGGGCTTGAACTCAGGACCCTGGGATCCCAAACCACCACCCTAACCACTAAGCCAACACCAGGCTTCATATACTGAGTACATCGAGAAATTTTCAGCATGTTGAAAATTTCTCGACATATGACACATTCCGCATACGCTGGCATAAATTGTAGGCACGCTATGCGATCGTTGACACACGTTACTTGTACGTTACTCATAAGTCGAAACACGTCGAGGTAATGGTTAGTGTCAGTGTTCCAGACTCCCTGGTTTGTTACTTACGAAATCTAAAGATTTTTTTTTTTTTTTTTTTTTTTGTATACCTTGGTCGAGGCTCGTATGAGAGCGAACACACAACTCACAGCAAGGAGGCATGAGACAAGAGGGGCGGGAGTGGAAGGGACAAAACATTGGGGAACAGACACAGGTGAACTGTGGAAGGGAGAGGGATGGGGATGGGACGGGGAACATGGCGAGGAGAAGATGGACATTACAGGGACTTTCAGGAAGGAAAGCAGAAGAATTGAAGGAAGTGGGCTTGGGTGGATTATCGGGGGTAGAAAAGATCGAGGATTTGGATGGGGGAAGATAAGAGGTGGTGGTGAACAGCTGTTTTGAAAGCCTGGAGGGAAGAATGGGAAAGAATAGAGTGAGGAAGTTTATTCCAAAGGCGGGAAAAAAGAGGAATGAAAGAGTGAAGATGAGCAGTGATTCGTGATTTTGGTAGTTTTACCAGAAGGGGGTTGTTGGCGGACCTTGAGCGCCCTGTGGAAATGTGGTTGGGACAAATCGCAGAGAGAGCAGGGGGGGCAAGGCTGGAGAGGAGTCGGTAGAAGACAGAAAGACCACCGACTAACCTGCGGTGATTGAGTGAGAGGCCCAATGACTCAGCTTCATTGCGGGAGATGCCAATGATCTTAAATGCCCTGGTTTCGACAGCGTGAAGTCGAGAAAGGTGGGAGGCAGGAGCACCAGCCCAGAGGGGAGAGCAGTACTCCATCAGGCTGCGGACAAAAGCTTTGTAAGTGGTCAGGAGCTCAAGAGGGCCGAGGAAGGACTTTGCACGACGGAGGATTCCCAGTCGGCGACTGGCTTTTGAGGCAAGGTTGGAAATGTGACTTTCCCAGGAAAGGTCATGGCAGACAGTGAGACCCAGAAGCTTGAAAGAAAAGACTTCTTCCAGAGGATTGTTGAGAAAGTGGATGGGGGGGTTTTGTAAACGGTCCTTTCGAAGAGACATAGTGAGAGTGTGAGATTTGTCTGGATTGAAAGACATGTTCCACGTGTTGGACCAGTTTGTGATTTTATCCAGATCTGCAGTGAGCGAAGAAGCTGCTGCTTGCCGGTCTGAGGGATGACAGATGGTACGGCAGAGGGTGGAGTCATCGGCAAAGAGAAATAGAGGATTTTCCAGAGAGTCCGAGAGATCATTGATGAAAACCAGAAAAAGAACAGGGCCCAGAACGCTACCTTGAGGAACTCCAGCCTGCACAGGAAGAGGGGATGAAAGAACTCCATTTAGGGCCACACGTTGACTGCGACAGGAGAGGAAGTCTGCGAGCCATGAGTGGAGATGGCCTTGAATACCATGGGAAGAGAGTTTGGTGAGTAGGGCAGGGTGCCAGACTGTGTCAAAAGCACGTGATATGTCCAGGGATACGGCTCGGATTTCCTGTCTGGCATTGAGGACCTCCATCCATTGATGGGAGAGCAGTAGCAGCATATCCAGGGTAGAGTGACCTGGTCTGAAACCAAATTGATGATTGGAAATCAAGCCATTGGAGAAGAGGAAGGATTTCATGTCTGAAGCGATGATGGATTCCATAACCTTGCTGATGATTGGTAGAAGGCTGATTGGTCTGTAGTTACAGGGATCTGTTTTTGCACCTTTTTTATGCAGGGCAGTGATGTTAGCAGATTTCCAAGCAGATGGCAGATGACCTTGGGAAAATGAGAGGGTGAATAGAACAGAGAGAGGGTGAGCAAGAGCAAGGTGAGCAATCAATATATTTCGTAAATATATTGATGACTTCCGTTTCTGTTTGTTTGTTTGTTTGTTTGTTTGTTTGTTTGTTTGTAGGCACGATAACTCGAGAACGGAAGAAGCTACCAATGTCAAACTACACCACGTGATTCAGGAGGGTGATGGCTAGTGCTGATTAGATTTTGGTCAAAATCGGTCAAAGTTAAAGGTCACAGTGAGGTCAAACATAATTCCGTAAATTCACGTGGAGAAATGGAGTATTTTTGCTTCGCTCGAGGGTTACGAGTTTGTTTTAACTTCGATTTTAATTTTGTCTTCGGTTTTTGCGATCGCTTAGGATGCCTAAAACTCGGTTGTCGAAATTCTGGTAAAAATCGGATGTTTTGGAGACGTTTTAAGATTGTATAAACAATATTTCACTCGACGAGTCACGGGTCGTCCCATGATGCGGTGCGCTCGAGCAGACGCGTCGTTGAGTTACGTTAAGGTCTAATTGCGTGGAGAAATGGAGATTTTTGCTTCGGTCGATGTTACGGTTTTTGATGGTTTCATACAGAATCATCGTAGAAACTTCTGGTTTGCGTCGCTACCTTCTCCAGAGACAGCTTTTATTAGACAAGGTCAGAGGTCAAGTTGACGATTTCGTAAGTACCAGTCTATGACTGCTTGTTTTTTTTTCTTCTTCTTCGGTATGACGGTGATGTTGACACTTCGATTTCCAGTGTGGTTTTGATTTAAATCATTGAGCGGCAGCCTATTAATTATATTATATTATAACCACACTAGAAATTTAAGTGTCAACATCACCGTCATACCGAAGAAAAAAAAAACAAAAAAAAAATCAGGGAGTCTGTAACACTGACGCTAACCATTACCTTGACGTGTTTTGACTTATGAGTAACGTACAAGTAACGTGTGTCAACGATCGCGTAACGTGCCTACAACACGTTACTCGGAGGTTAGAAATAAGTTTCGGGTACGCTAAACATTACCTCGACGTGTTTCGACTTATGAGTAACTTTCAAGTAACGTGTGTCAACGATCGCGTAACGTGCCTACAACTTATGGCCAGCATTATGCGGAACGTGTGAGTCATACGCTGGCATACCTCAAAAAATTTCAAGCGTGGAAAATTTGTCTAACACCTCGGCGTACAAAGACGTATGCCAGCATACTACGACGTATGCCAGCGTGCTCTTAACGTATACAAACTTACCCATAACGTATTCGACGTGTGCCAGCGTTTTAGCCAAATTTTGCATACGTCAGGCATACTCTGGCTAAATCGTCAAGGTGTGGCAGGGCCTTTAGGAACTTGGCAGTCAAGGAAGTGGCACAACTACTTTCGTCCAGAATACCCCTTCCAACCTACCTGGAAAGCATTTTACCATGTTCTCATCCCAAAGAAAACTGCTGACCTGTCTTGGAGGCTGGCACATTGGGTAGTACCGCCCAATAAACTCCTGCATGTGTTTTCTCCTGAAATACCTGACCAATGTCCCTTCTGCGGAACTCTCGACACCTTGTCACATGCTTCTGTTGAATGTGCACGCTTGATCCCTTTGTTTGGTTTGCTCTGTGAATTGTGCTCCAAGCTTTCTTTGAAGTTCATGTTAAAAGTTTTTATTTTTGGCTTTGAATCCAAAACACATCCACTGGAAGTGATTTTGGCCAATTTTCTCATTGCCACAGCAAAGAAGTCAATTTATCGCACAAGGAAAGCGGAAATTGAAAATAGTTTAGGGTGTGCTGATAACCTTCTGGCTTTGTTTAAAGGAATCGTTTTAGCCTGTATGAAAATGGAATTTTCTTTTTACACTTCCATAAACAAAATGTGCATTTTTAAAAGTGTGTGGGTTCGAAATGATGCACTTTGTACTGTTCAAAATGGTCTCTTAATCATAGACTGATCACTTTTGCTATCATGATGTAACATTGTATTCTTGAATATGTACTTTTTTGTGTCCTTTTGAAAAATATTTCTCCTTTATAAATTGTTTTTTATACTTTTGTAATAAAAGGACAGATATGTCTCTCTGTCTCTCTCTCTGTCTCTCTCTGTCTCTCTCTCTCTCTCTCTCTCTCTCTCTCTCTCTCTCTCTCTCTCTCTGTCTCTCTGTCTCTGTCTCTGTCTTTCTCTCTGTCTCTCTCTCTCTCTCTGTCTCTTTCTCTGTCTCTCTGTCTCCCTCTGTCTCTGTCTCTGTCTCTGTGTCTCTCTCTGTCTCTGTCTCTGTCTCTCTCTCTGTCTCTCTCTCTCTCTCTCTGTCTCTCTCTCTCTCTCTCTCTCTCTCTCTCTCTCTCTCTCTCTCTTTCTTTCTCTCTCTTTCTCTCTCTCTCTCTCTCTCTCTCTCTTGCTGTCTCTCTCTCTCTCCCCCTTTGTAATGACGATATATATATATATATTTTTTTAAAATTTGAATACTGATAGCATTATGCTTATCATACAATCATGGTCATGGCTACAGTTTGGTAGCTACCTGTTGGTGCCTTAAGGGGTTACACTGCTGTCCTAAAAGCATCTGTTTTCCTTGAAATGTCAGAGTGGTAATTATGAAGTTACACGACAAACTATTCAGGATAATGCACAAGGCCAAGTTTTAAGTGAAGACAAATACTATTTTGGCTGTTAAGCAGCCAAGTTGAGTAATTTTAACCTTGGATTTCAGGAATTTAATGTTGCATCAGGTGATTCACTGCAGAACACTCAATCTTCTGTAGACCTTAAACAATTTCTCTTGTCCAACTGTCTCATAATTTTTAGCTTGGCTAGACACTTGGAAAAGGAAACACTGCTTTTGTTTTTAACCTCACAAAATCACCATTAAATCAGTTGCCTGAAGGCTGCAGAATTATTGTTTTTTTGGTGAAGAAATGTGGGATGGAAACACAAAGGGTTAGACTAAAGGTGTTATGGGTAAGTTTATTTAACATGGTATTTTAAATAAGTGTTATGGAGCAACTTTTTCAAATGTCATATTTTGAGTTGGCTGGTTTAACATTCCCATCTGCAACTGATAGCTTTATGGTGCTTGAGACCCAGGTTCAAATCCTGTATCATGTATGTATTTATTCAAATCCTACTATCCTACTAATGTCCTTGAATTTCATGATAAAGCTAGTACACTGAATTCAACTTGTGTTTTGTCCCAAATGTGACTTCTGTTCAAGCACCACATTGAGCCTTTGATCAAAGTAAAAAAACAAGATTCTGACAAAGACATCAATGTACTTTTACATTCTGAACAGTACAGGAAAGGATGGACAATTAAACACAAAATGTAATTTGAGCCTGTGGTTATATGATTATGAGGGAAGGGCTAATATAAGGCGGCAAAGCAAAATAAGCTAATGACAAACTTTTATTAGGTTTGGAATAAACATGGTATAGTGGTTAGCTTACAACTTCATTTGGAAAGAAGAGCATAATTGGAACAACAAAGAAAGTTGATATTACAGGGGAAAAAAGGGGGAAGTAACGGAATGTTGGTGCGTATAAATCTATACTCTGAGATTTCTGTCTCTCTGTCGCCATTTTTCTCAGAGATAGCCAAACAGATCTTCATAAAACTTGCAGAGGTTCACCAGTGAGTGCGAGGGAGTGTTTTTGGGGAATTTTTTTTTGAGAAAAAGTTGGATTTTTCGGGTTATTTTTTTTAAATCGCTATATAGTGCCGAAGCCTTTGTAGCTATGTGAAAGGTATACTAAATGATCCCCGACCCCATTTCTTAGTGGGTGGAGGGAAGTATTTTCGGCCCACCAAAAAGTAGCAAAAAAAACCCAAATTTTATTTCTTCAAAATGCCAGGTACCCCTGCAAGTATTGATATAGAGAGTATTTATCCTCGATATGGAGAGATTGATAAAGAGTTTATAAGTGAATGAACATACCTACTAGCTTGTACTGACTGGCTGCTAGTTAGTGAATGAATGTACCTACGAGGTTTTTGAGGAGCAGTTGGCTGAAAGAGCAAAATTGAATGACCAGATGAGAGAATATGTGAGACTCGCAGGTCACCAACTTAATTTTGTGATTAAAGAGGGGTTTGTACTAAGCTAAGGCCTTCTGATGACTCATGCTGATCATGCCAAGAGCTTTATCCTCGACTGTGCCTGGGAGGGAAAAGGCAGTATAGAGTACCCTCATCCACAGTGAAGAGCAATCATACATTTTACTACATCCACTTTGTTTTGGGAGGAAAGCTATGGCCCAGTAGATTATGCCCAGTTGATTTCTCTCTTTTAAAGTAGTTTTGAATCAAAAACTTTCGGATAATGCTTACATTCACATGCTTGCATTTCTTCACTTTGACTCCCGACTGAAAGTCAATAGGTTCCCTTGCTCGTCATGTTATTGCCACGCAAACACGCTGCAACATCAAGAAAGAAAGAAAGAAAAAAAACCTTCAGCATTACAACAAAAATATGTAGAATTTAAGAAATTTGAAAACATTTTGTTACACAAAAAGTCCTCATTGTAGAGCTCATAATTAGAATATGAACATAAAACCACTCGCAAACCAAACAGACGGATGAGCAGGTTAAAGTAGTTCAGCAATAATCTCTGTCTCGTCCAAATGGTCTATTGTTGAAAGTCAAAATGTGTTCAATATTTATTTGAGTCTTACAATGTGATGGGAGTATTCAGATATTATCACCTTGTTATCTAGTCAGTTTCTGCATATGCCCTTTTCCTTTTTTAATGTAAGGAATGATCTTCACAGCTTGGCTCTTGCGCTGCTTAATACTTGCTGCCTTTGCATGCTTGCTGCTTGCTGCTGACTCTTGCTCTCTTTTTCCTTCCTGGAGGTCAGGTGTCCAAACTCTACCATGATGCGAGCATCGGCAATGCCATAAACATCTTGGTTACTCGGCTCATTCTTCTTACAGAGGACCAGGTGAGGTTAAGGGGTTGGGGGGAGAAATGTAGACGGTAAAGTTCAAGGTGACATGGGGAGAAGGATGGAGGGGACAATGGAAAGGAGAAAAAAAAGGATGGTGAAGGAGAAAGATCGGTGGACAGGAAAAGGAAAAACGAAAAAAGCTGGAGAAAATAAGGAGAGGATATGAGAGGGAGATAAAGGTGAAAAAAATGGAGGGATAGAAAGCAAGGAAGGGTATTGTTAAAGGAAGTGGATTGACATATTGAGACAGCCAGCATGGTGAAGTGGTGGATAAGAAGGGGAATTGTAGCAGTGCAGGAAGCAAAATATGTAGTTGTTAAATTCTCCTCTTGCCATGTCTACTCCCTCCTCATCCCTCATTTGACACTGCATCGCAGCCGACATTGGAAATAAACCATCATGCCGACAAGTCTCTGGACAGCTTCTGCAAATGGCAGCATCGCATTAATACACAAGCACCAGAGGGGAATGCGCTGCCAGAACATGGTGTTGCACACCATGACAACGCCGTGCTCATCACACGGTCAGGCCCAACACATCACTGCTTTTGTCCTATCACAATTGGAATTAACCTCATGATCTCACTGAACCATTTCTCTCCTCTTTCTTCATCTTGGCCTTTTCATTATCATGCTGCATTGCAAGTTGTTCTCCATTGCAGTTTTCTACCTCATTTATTGTTGCCTCTATATTATGTTATTTTATTGTTGTCTCTATCATGCTCTTTTGTGTTTTTTTTGTCTCTGTTTCAAATTAGTCTTGCATCTCATCTTTCGAACTATTGTTACCCTTGCCAAAGGAGAGGGTATTGCATTTGAGTCAGTTTGTCTGTTTGTTTGGCTGTATATAATGTGCCAACGAAGAACACATCTATATTTTTCAACCGAGTACCTCTATGAAGTATGCACAATTAGAATGCAAGTACGTCTCTAAAATATGTTCTATAAAACCACACAAAACAAGTCCTGGCGAGGGTCTGCAATCTTTGATTGCTCGTTCGAGTTCTCCCTGTAGTATTGTCATTGGGCCTGTCTTTGCCATTATTTCCCTTGAGCCCGAGCACTATATCCAAGGCTTTACATTGCAGTTATATCTTTAGGTCATCTCTACCGAGATGACCTAATAAAGCCGGACCAAATGTCCGTCTGTCAACAATTTTTCTTTCCGATCTTGATGAAACTTAGTATGTCGGTAGAGGTCAATGAGTGTTGCACAATAAAATAACTTTTGTCCGGGTTCAAGGTCAGGGTCAAGGTCACGTAAGTTATAAAAATCGCCATTTTCAAAACCTATCTCGTCTGCCATTCTACAAGATATTCGGCAACTGTTTATTGATTATGATAGTAAAAAATATTATCTTGTATCTAACCAGACAGATTTTTGAATTTCCATCCCGTTTGGCCGCCACGTAACCTGGAAGATGGTCAAAAACACCTCCCGGTACAAAGAAAACTTTTTACTTTGCCGATCTTGATGATTCAACCGATCTTGATGAAATTTGGTATGTGGGTAGAGGTCGATGAGTGATACCCCACGACATATTTTTTCCCAGATTATTAGTGTTATCCTTGTGTATCTCTGTGAACTATTTCAAACTAAACGGTTAGTTTTGACTGTTTTGCGGTTACCTGAACTGAACATTGAGAACTTGTGGTATTATAGAGATGACCGTCACCCCCACACGGGGGTAATTTTCTTCACAGTTGTATGTGTTGTTGCACCGCACCTCAAATGCTGACCTACTGATGGAAATTACTTTCTTTGGTGCTCGACTGAAGGTAGTAGTCCCAACTGCAGTACCCTACTTCTGTCACCATGAGTTACAAATGTTGGCTGACACAATGCTGTTTGGCTGTATCCTAGGACTTTGAGACAAGCTCAAGTCAAGTTCCTATTATACCTCATGTGCACTCACACTTGAGATTCAAATGAAAAGATTAGTTAACTCTAATATAATGATGCTTCAAAAAGTTTCTGCATCATTCGTATT
Organism: Eptatretus burgeri; assembly: GCF_056783735.1. Taxonomy (NCBI): domain Eukaryota; kingdom Metazoa; phylum Chordata; class Myxini; order Myxiniformes; family Myxinidae; genus Eptatretus; species Eptatretus burgeri. The sequence continues at coordinate 86,047,569 of NC_140966.1, forward strand.
ATGTACCTATATCATGGCAAGTAAAACAGCAAAAATTGCTTTGCAATTCATGTCCCCTACCGATGTGATATTTTCTAAGTCCAAAAAGGGCAGAACTGAAAAATTGACGAAACGCACTGAAACTCGAACTTGTTCCGTAGCTTATTATAATAAAGCCATGCACCAAGTTTCAGTTCAATATGTTAAAGGGTATGGGGAAAAAAGCCTGAAAACCACATGCGGGACGGTTAGACGGTCAGATGGAAAGATGGAGAGCAAACCTATAGTCTCCTCTGGTGAGACCGGTAGGGGATGAATGGATTGGCCTGTTTGGTGTTTTCTCCCAAAGTTTTCTTTGTTGTTCAGTGATTTCATGACCAATTGCAAGGAAATTAGCAGATGTTGAACAAACCAACATAGTATGTATTTGAACTTGGGGTCTGACAATCTCATGAGCTGCAGGTTAAGATGGTAACACAAAACACATTTTATCAAATGGAAAGATTGGGCTTGAACAGAGATCTCAAGATAAACTGAACACAATTTTCATCATTAGAGCAGTTCAGGTTGTGCTTTCGATCCTTCTTCCCACAGTTTCACTCGTTGAGCATGGCGTGACACTGTTTACAAATGGTTCAGTAAAAGGACAAACAACCAAGTTGGTAACTCTTGGGATGCTCTTGGTGCAACTTCAATGGGGAAATATGACATTGAGCTACAGGTATGTTATATGTTGGTTACTGCAAATGGATAAGTAGTTTTTTTTTCAGACGCTGGATAGTCACAGCCAGAATTGAATGCCTGCCAGTGCACAAGCACTGCCTGGTCTTAACTGTGCTTTCTCACACGAGATTTTCACATGCTTCCATCAACAGATTTCGGAAGCATGAACAAGGAAAAGCACATGTTGTACCATGAGAGGCTGGGGCTATGCTGCTTGGCACCAGAACTTTCCCCTGAGCTGCATTCATCTCCTTGTTACTTTTCTTCCAATTAAACATCCTCAGAATCCCTTGCCATTTGACATCTATCTCCTGCTCATGTGCATTTCCTTACCAAGACTGTTTTCCCTTTTCTATCCCTTGGCAGCCACGTTGACCCCCAGGCTAGGCCTGGCTTGAGGCTAAGTGGCTGGTCACGTCCACAGTCTGAGCATTATGTCCTTGTCAGGCAGCCCAGATAGTTGTCTGGTTGTCTGTGTTTCTATCTTCCTTTTCTTTATTTCCCCATTTCTGTCTTTTTTCTTCCAACATTTGACTGTGGCTCAGTGAGAAACAACAAAAAGAGCAATCAGAGATTGTAGCCCCTCACCAGGACTTGTTTTGTGTAGTTTTGTGTGGTGTATTTTGTGTACTGGTGTGTTGTGTAATTAATAAGACATAATTAGAACTGCCACTTTATAACTGCTGGCAGTGATGACTGGGTACCAAGACGTCCCGCTTTGATGCAACCCTGCTTTGATTTGACACCTGACCCTGACTCATGGTGGTTTTTTTTATTATTCAATTCAATTTAGAATGGGATTGAAATTAATTCAATTCAAATCAAATGGAAGGCCAAGTAGGTACAGTCCTGCATTGGAGTAATCAGAAGAACCCACACAAGCAAAGATGAAGTTGTCAGGAAGAATCTGGATCGGATTCGCATTTCATCTGCTACTCCTTTACCCTCAAACCCATCCAGGCACAGCCAAGTGAGCCTTGTTAAAATAAATAAATAAAAATTAAAAAAATCAAAAAGAAACCACATCAAAAAAATAATAATAATAATTCTGGCTGCCAGACCATGCATCCAAACAAGTTGAAATTTAAAACCTGTATTCCTCATCACTACTAGATCATAACTGTGAAGTTTCACGTCGATTGATTAAGTGGTTCCAGAGAAAACGTTATTTCATAATTTTCTTCAATATGGCTGCTAAACCATGTGACATCAGTTATTCCTTAACAAACTTCTACACCCATGGATTAGGGAACCCATGGATTCTACCCATGGATTAGGGAACATTTGTGTGAAGTTCCCCTCGATCTGTCCAGCCATTCTGGAGAAGAAGATTTTTTTATAGGTTTTTGGGTAAATCCAATATGGCTGGCAAATTATGTGACCTATGACATCGTATGTGTGACGTTTTGTTCCTCATGGATAGGTGGTCACACCTGTAAAGTTTTTGCCTCGATCTGTTCTGCCACTTCAGAGAAGAAGAATTTTGAAGGTTTTTTTTATTAACAATATGGCTGCCAAATCACATGACCGATGACGTTATCAATTTTTTTCTGTGGACCTTTCATTTTATCCCCAGAAGACCCTCAAAAAATTTCATTATGATCAGATGTAGCACTATGCATATGCAATTATGATGTCATAAAAAACACACTTATTCCCCATGAGGAGTACTTGCCATGTGCCAAATTTCAATTTTTTCCTTGGTGCGGTTTCGGAGATACAGAGGTCCAAAGATTTTCCAATATGGCTGCCACACAACGTGACCTATGACATCATAATTATCATTATAACATTCTACATGAGTAGTCACTCCGATGGTGAAAATTTCGTCTCAATCAAACAAGCGGTTGCGGAGAAAAACACTAAAGTTCAGTGCGGACAGACAGACAGACAGACAGACAAACAAACAAACGGACCCAAATGCAATACCCTCTCCTCTGGCGAGGATAACTTGTAAATAGATTATATGAAGACAAGAAACAATGAGAAGACAGACTAACACAGAACATGGGTCTGAAACTGTGACCTGTTCCTTCCTGCATGCCAGCAGCTGCTCACAGTCAGACAAATGACGTGTGTGTGTGTGTGTGTGTGTGTGTGTGTGTGTGTGTGTGTGTGTGTGTGTGTGTGTGTGTGTGTGTGTGTGTGTGTGTGTGTGTGTGTGTGTGTGTGTGTGTGTGTGTGTACGTGCATCCTAAATGTGGATTTCTTGAGGGAAAACGCTGTTTATTCTTCGCAAAAGTTATTTCTCTTGTTGAGCAAATATTTTTGTGATATTTATCCCAGGACACCTAACAAATCAGGTAAATGTTTGCATCATATGTCAATAAGACAATTCCACAGAGATGATATATATATATATATATATATATATATATATATATATATATATATATATATATATATATATATATATATATATATGTGTGTATGTTTTTTTTAAGGGCTATCTAAAAAGGATCGAGTTTCTTGTATTTTCAGGTGTATGGCAAATATACTTTGAAAAATGCGGATATTAACACATACATGAGAAGAAAATGCAAAGGCGCAAGGGTGCTCGTACGTTACAAGGGGGTAGGCTAACTATTCTGCAAATTAAATACAGTCGACCTTTTTTTTACTTTCAGGCAGTTGTTGACCACAATTTCCTGCATTCTGTGGCTTCATACTTAAGATAAAAAAAGGCACCACTAACTTTAGCAATCACCGGCTTGAGATATGGATCAGATCCTAGGCCTTACCCCTAGGCAATTGCTATAGTTAGTGGTGCCTTTTTTATCCCCCCAGTATGAACTCATCCAACCACAAGTTCTTCTTTGAGGATTCAATGACGTTATTGGATAGCTTGCTTAAAAAGCAGACTTTCAATATTGGATTAACCTTTGCTACTCATCTGTAAAGTGTTGATGCTGGTGGCCGAATGGGCATTTTGGCCAAAATATTTGGTTATCTCCACCACCGAAGCTGGGTGCGGAGGTTATGTTTTCATCCCTGTCTGTTTGTCTGACTGTGAAAATGATATCTCAAAAGGTGGTGGACACGTTGGGTGTGTCAACAGAACAAATTGATTAGATTTTTGTGAAGATCCAGATCCGGACACTAGAATCTTAAATATTTTAAGTGATTTTTCACCATTGAGAGATGGGGCCAAAAACGATATATGGCATGATATTTCAAAAAGTTGGGGACGGATTGACAAAACTTAGTGGATGAGTTGGGTAGGTGACAAGAAGAATCCGTTTTGATTTTGGTTCAATATCGGATCCACATCCGGCCAATCAAGTGGGATACAAAACATAAACTGTTCAGCCTGGAGGAGGTATCCGCTCTATCAAGTGCCGTTCTGGCTGTTTCCTCTTACATAGCTAATCTTGTAGTCATGGAGTTTGAATAAGTCTTATTTTATTTATCCGATTTATTTATTTATTTTTGGTGATTGTGGCGTGTGGGTGGGGTGAGTGGTTTGAGGACTTGTGTGAAAAGCTGATTCTCGAGAGCTTCCAGTTGAGTCAGATGGAGCAAAGATTCTCCCCTTTACTTTATTTTTTGAAGCAAACCTATTCTGTATTGTACTCAGAATACTTTATATCTATTCAATCATGTTTGAAAAGGTCATGAAAAAAGCAATTCCATTGAGGTCTTTGTTTTTTACCTCCGCCACCAAGGGTCGACAGAGGTTATGTTTTCACCCCTGTCTGTCTGTCTTTCGGTTTGTCTGTCAATCTGAGTAGGATATCTCAAAAAGTTATGGAAGGATTCGGATGAAATTTGGTGGTCAGTTTGGGTGTGTGACAAGGCCGAATTGATTAGATTTTGGTGAAGACCCAGATCTGTATCCGGTTAGTAGAATTTTAAAAGTGATTCTTCACCATTGAGAGGTAGGGCCAAAATGATATATAGGGGGCCATATATATATATATATATATATATATATATATATATATATATATATATATATATATATATGTATATGTATGTATGTATATGTATGTATGTATATGTATGTATGTATATGTATGTATATATATATATATATGTATATATGTATGTATGTATATACATATATATAAACATAATGTTGATATATCTGTCAAAACATGAAGTCCCGATTTGGACGAAACGTTTTGGAGAGGTTGGATGTGTGACAAAGACAGATTTAATCTATTTTATTGAAGAGCTTGATCTGAACACTCAGATTTTTTTTTCGTGTTTCTTTACCGTTGAGTGATCAGGCTAAAACTGATATTCAGCATAGCACGATATCTCAAAAGTTATGTCCAGATTTGGATGAAAATTGGTGCACAGGTTGTATGTGTGAGAGCGGTGAATGAATTTGATTTTGGTGAAGATCTGGTGTGAGATTATTGTTTTTATTTCCACAACTGATTCTTCACTCCTGAACGTTAGGGCCAAAACCCATATATAGCATGATATTTCAAAAAGTTGTGGACAGATTATGACAAAATTTGGTTGGATGATTTGGGTAGGTGACAAGAACAAGTCTATTATATTTTGGTTCAGGTCCGGATGCAGACCCTGCCTATCAGTGGGATACAAAACATAAATTGTTCAGCCTGCCGGAGGTATGCACTCTATCGAGTGTCGTAGTTGTAATTGATTTGGGCTGTGGATGAGAGAGAGAGATAAGGAACATCATGCACCACACATCATTTTCCTTTTTAAAAGCTGCATGATTGATTGTACAACATTTTGTTTTCCATAAAAGTATGTGTCGGCAGATCTTCGCCCCTCCCCCCCCCCTTCTTTGCACGAGTGAGGCTCATGGAAGAGAGCAAGGTAAAACTGACAATGGGACACACATCGAGGGAATGAATGAACAGGAAAAGAGGAGATTGAGGATAGGAGGAAACACTGAAACTATAAAGTAATATGGCTGTTAGAAAAGGTTAATGTGGGTAATAAAGATCATGGGTCAAAATTATGGATGATGAGAGATGGTTGTGCTCTGCTTGCTTTTTGAAGTCCTGGAGGGAAGAGTGAGACAGAACAGCCTCTGGAAGATGGTTCCATAGATGGGAGAAGCGAGGAATAAATTCATTGAGGTACTGTAAGTCGTTAGTGTGGAGTTTGAAAGTGTAACCAGGAAGGGGTTGCTGGAAGAATACGTGCATCCTGGGGTAGATATGGAGGGTTGGAGGACTGAGAGAGCAAAAGGGAGCGATGTTTGAGGATAAACAGTGGAAAACTGAGAGACCACCGACCTGCCTGCGATCTGAGAGCAACGTACCTTGTGCTTTGGCCGAATCATGGGGAATTCCACATTATATTAAGAGTATCAATTCCACAGAATCCAGGAGAGACAAATGGTATGCTGGGGCACCACCCCATAGTGGAGAGCAGTACTTCATTGAACTTCAGACAAAGGCCTTGTAGACTGACAGATCGATGGAGGATGCCCTGTCCAAAGCTGGCCTTTGGAGGCCAGCTTTTCTATGTGATTGGTCCAGAAAAGGTTATGACTGATGGTGAGGTCTAGAAGGTAAAGCGACTAAACCTCTTCTAGTGGATGACAAAGGAAATGAATAGATTTGGTTTGTTTGACTGTCATGCCAGAGAGATAGGGTGAAATATATTTTCCAGGGTTGATTTTTGAAGGACAATTATCAGACCAGTCTTATCATTTCGAAATCAGCAGATATATATATATATATATATATATATATATATATATATATATATATATATATATATATATATATATATATATATATATATATTCAACTGCTATTTGCCTAGCAGACGGATTGGGTAAATGTGTACATTTCCAGACATGTGTATTGACGTCACAATGAGGAGTCGTCTGCAAAAGGCAAGAGTTGTGAACTTGCATAATTTGTTTCCTCACAAAGCCCCTACATCATTTTTTGGCTATCAAGGCATTAAGATTTCAATAACAGCAAAGCAACATGGTCTGGATCACATATCGTTAGTTTAAAATACAAGAAAACTATAATGACATACTGAAGCTCTTCATGCTGTACTTCTCAAGGTAAATCACAGCAAAAGAAACAAAAAAGTAAAAGAGCATGCATATATAACCATGTCTCTGTAAAGTCAACATTGATTGGTTCATCAGTCATAAAAAGCACCCCTCTGTTAAAAAAACAAAAACAAAAGCACCCCTTCCACGAGCACCCCTTCTGTAAATGCAAAACGCTTCGGTATGTCATTATTGTTTTCTTGTATTTTAAAGTTCTGTAGTACCAAACACTTGTTCCTGTAGTTAGTTGTGTTTCCCAATTTATGTGCCTCCATGCTTTTATTTACATACACATCATGGGACCCTATGGTACTTTTTCATTGTTTTCGACGTTTGCAAAGTGAGTACATCAAAAGTTATTTATTTAGTGGTTACACGGTACTTTAAATAAAGTTTGTTCTGTTTTCTTTTTGTAAGTCTGGAAGTTCTTTTTGTTTTGTTTTTTTTTCTTGAATCATTGCACTCTTTTTTTCCTTTTTGTTCCAATTTTACTTTATTTATCTTCTGTTTGGAGTATTTATGGAATGGCTCTGCATCATTGCTTGCGATGGAAAGTCCATCATATCTAGGTTTGCTTTGTTGAGCAATACGATGAACCTAGAAACAAGAGAGAGTATTTACGATGCGACTCTCACCGGGGAAGATATAGCATGCAATCAATCTGAGAATGAACGATCTAAACCCCTCAAAAAAAGTTTGGAAACTCAAGTTTGATCGATTATATCTCTCTTGTTATTGTGCTGTCATCACTATATTTGGTATCATTGGAAAGCCTGTTTATTTATCTTTACAATGATACCCCATTTGTTATGATTATGCAATCATGGAATGTGCAGTACATCAGAATATGGGGCAAGGTCAAAAGTGAAAAGTTGCAAAATGCACTGTTGTTGTCATGCAGTGCATTCTTCTTTCTTTGAAGGAGAGTGTGATTTTAATGAATGATTGTAAGGCTATTGTCTTTCCAGGTGGTCATCCATGAACTCAAACTTGCATAACACTTCATTTCATAGCAATTCCTCTCTGTCAAAAACAAAAACAATCTTCCGTAGGCAGAACCGAGATTCGTCGCTGAACATCACTGACTGCCACATGATCTGGTTCCATCGGACGTGTTTCTGACACCATCGGAAGCGGGCTCGTCGCTGAAGGGCAGTCATTGCTGGCTTCCTGGCAGCTTTATGCGCGTGAAGATTAGCTGCGTGTAGTCGGTGTCTTATTGTCTGATCTGAAACCCATGTATCGTATCGTCGGGCAAATCTTGCCTGCAGATTTCTCAAAGACGGCCTGCGATTCCGCAACGCCGACAGGGTGATGAAGTGGTCTTCTTGCTCTGTAGTTTTTTTTTTTGTTTTTTTTCGGACGTCCACTCCTTGTTCTGTCTTTGACATCACCGATTTCCTGGAACTTGGCCTTCCATTTCGAGATGGTACTAGGACTCACTCCAAACAGAGCTGCAACATCTTTCTGTCGAACCCCAGCTTCAATTTGACCTATTGCTCGGGCCTTTTCGACATTTGATAATCGTGGCATGATGTTTTGGAAAAGTCACTGACCAGACAGTTGTAAAGTGACCTTTATCAAAGACCCACTAAACCTGCCCAGTGAGTCCTCATTTTGCATGAATGTCAATTTCAGATTCTATAGAAGTTGGCATTCATGGATGACCACCTGGAAACACAATAGCCCTACAATCATTCATTAAAATCACACTCTCCTTCAAAGAAAGAAGAATGCACTGCATGACAATAACAGTGCATTTTGCAACTTTTCACTTTTGACCTTGCCCCATATTCTGATGTACTGCACACTCCATGATTGCATGATCATAACAAATTGGGTATCATTGTAAAAAGAAATAAACAGGCTTTCTAATGATACCAAATATAGTGATGACAGCACAATAACAAGAGAGATATATTCGATCAAACTTGATTTTCCAAACTTTTTTTGAAGAGTTTATATTAAAGTATATTTACACGTGGACTCGAACCAACTGACACACAAGCCGATTACAAAGCCTCTCCTTGCCCTTTGGGAACGGGTGAGGGTAATAATGCCTTAGAATGAAGAACAAGTCTCGATCGTGAAGCATAGTGTCATTCGTTTACATTTGGGCTTTCTAAAAATGACAGCAACCAAATTTTTAAGCCTTATTAATGAATCCCACCATTTGCCACTGCTTCTGACATTAATTACATTTTTGTATCAATTGATTCAAATTGAACTCTTTATTATTTTGCAAAACAAATCTGGGAGTCACCTCTGAGTTTCTGTAAATGAAAATTTGTTCGTAAGATTCAAATGTTACCATAGTTTTTCCAGTTCCGGGTTTGGAACGTCAACAGGTCTCCTTCAGAGCTCTCTGCTGATGATCTCAAAGTTAAGTTTCCGGTCATTATCTGTCCCGTTTTAACTGTTTATTCTCTCTTACATCTTACGATGTGTTCCTAGTTCGGTTTTGTTTCAAAAATCATGCTATTTTGTGAGATTTTGTCGACTTTGTCATACCGGACGCTTGAGGCCTACCCATGAGGCTTGAGGCCTACCGGTACGATCGTGTTTTGTTTTTTCTCCCCATTACCTTCAATTTCTATCTTCCCCACTTTCTTAACGCCCCCATCCCTCCCAATTAATCACTCTATTTCTTATCTTAAATCAAAAACAAAAACAAACAAACGAAAAAAACGTGATCTTTCTCCTTCATCACTCACGACTCTCAATTATTCTTCTTCATCTCATCTTCTTCTTCTTCTCCTCTTCTTCTTCTTCCTCGATTTTCTACAACACTTACATGACACTTACAACACTTACATCTTTTGAAAACTCTCTCAAACATTAATAATAAGAACAAAAACGATATCTTATCATGCTTCATCTTCCTCTTTCACACGTGTGGTACTCTTTACTGTATCATAATGCACTACTCTGCTACTATTTAAACAGACTGCTCTCAATTCGACTTTTCCTTCATACCTTGCCTAAAAAATCCAACTGTTACAGCGTTTCTTCTCTCCATTCTCTGAATTCGCCTTTATTGCATCCATCAAGAATTGTGTTAAATCGCATCTCTGACCTAAAACTTTTAAAAACCCCAGTTTGCTATGAATGTTCGCTTTCCATCAACCATTCTTTTTTTCCAACTTCAGTGCCAACTCACCCTCTCACCCCTGACTCTCAAAGCAACCATCCCACTCTTCTCCCTCCAAGCCTCCTTCTCCCCTCTCAAAAACTCCCCCCTCACCTTTCTCCCACCATTCACCCCCCTCACTCATCCTTTTCAAAGTTGCCGCCACTCTCATCCACAAAGCTGCCTCCTTCCACTGCCCTCTCACCTACATCTCTTCACTCCACCTCCTCAAATCCTCAACTGCCTCTTCCCCCTCTCTTGTCCCCTCTCTCCCCCAGTACCACAGAGCCTTTTCTCCTCCTCATCCGGCCCCCTCCACTCGCTATTCTGCAATCCCCCACACTCTTTCAACAACCCTCCTTACCAACCCCGCTTGTCCCTTGTCCTACCCTTCCCCCCCCACCCCCTGCACCCAAAGCCTCCTCCCCTCCCTCTTCATTAAAAGTGTGGACCGAAAATATCCGGGGCCTTCGCTCAAACCTTTCAGATCTTTCCATACAGGCTGCCACTGACAAACCAGACATAATCTGCCTAACAGAAACTTTCCTCCTCCAAGACGTGTCTGACTCCCAAGTATCTCTTCCTGGTTACTCCCTCCTCCAGTATGACAGACCTGAGCCTCGTCCTGGCGGAGGAGTTGCTCTCTTCATCAAAGACTCTATTCCTCACTCTACATGCACTGCCCTCACCCCCCCCCACACCTCCAGGAATACCTCTGGCTACGGATTCCCCTCCACTCCAACCTCATGTTTATATGTGTATTGTACCGTCCACCAAACAGTGATGACTCCATTGACACCTCACTATCCGAAAACATGGACCAACTTCTATCTTCTCATCCAAACCCTCTCTTCCTCATATGTGGCGACTTCAATTGTCATCATGCCAGTTGGCTCAGTGTGGGTACCTCTCTCACCTGTCATGGCACTTCAGCAAAAGCTTTCTGCGACTCATTGGGACTGACTCAATCGGTCAACTTCCCCACCCGGATCTCAACCATTGGTACTCCATCTCTTCTGGATCTGATTTTGACAAACTTCCCTGACAATATCTGCTGCTCTTTATCCGTTCCAATCGGTTCTTCTGACCACGTCCTTGTCAAAGTGGACATCTCTCTGTCTATTATCAGAGAACCACCTCACCGCCGTCGAGTCTGGCATTTCACTCAAGCTGAATGGCAGGGTCTCCAAGCAGCCCTAAAACTTATAGACTGGTCTCCTATCACTACTTTCTCCAACATCAACTCATCCTGGGAATTCTTTCAAAGAAACTTGCTCTCCCTCATGCACAGATTTATCCCCTCTCGTCTTCAGTTGTCCTACCCTTCCTACCGCCCTTGATTCACTGAAGCTTGTGGCGAGGCAGTTGTCCTGAAACAACTTGCCTTTGCCTCATGGAAAGCAAACACAACTGAGGGCAATTTCAGTTCCTTCCATAAAGCTCGGAACAAGTGTGTATCTACCCTCAGGAGAGCCAGAAAACAACATCTTTCTCATCTCAAGTCCGAACTCTCAAACCTCTCTCCCTCCTCAAAATCCTGGTGGCGTCTCATCAAATCTGTTTCTGGTGTATGTTCCCGCTCCATCCCCTCCCTCACCTCAAATGGCCGCATTGCTGATACCACACGTGAAAAGCTGAATGCCTAAACTTGGTGTTTGCAGCTAAATCTTGTGTCCAAAACCCATCACTTTCTCTACCGACCTTACCAGTCGCACCCAACTGTCCCTGGACTCTGTATCCTTTTCTCCTGACAAGGTGGAGAGCTTGCTGTCAAACCTCGACTCAGATTCTGCCACCGGTCCAGACGGCATCAGCCCACGTGTCCTCAAAGCCTGCTCTTCTGCTCTTGCTCACCCTCTCTCTGTTCTATTCACCCTCTCATTTGCTCAAGGTCATCTGCCATCTGTTTGGAAATCAGCAAACATCAATGCCCTGCACAAAAAGGTGCAAAAACAGGTCCCTGCAACTACACACCAATCAGCCTTCTCCCAATCATCAGCAAGGTTATGGAATCCATCATCGCTTCAGACATCAAATCCTTCCTCTTCTCCAATGGCTCGATTTCTGATCATCAATTTGGTTTCAGACCAGGTCACTCAACTCTGGATATGCTTCTTCTGCTCTCCCAACAATGGATGGAAGTCCTCAATGCCAGACAGCAAATCCGAGCCGTATCCCTGGACAATGGACATATCACGTGCTTTTGACACAGTCTGGCACCCTGCCCTGCTCAGGAAACTCTCTTCCTATGGTATCAAAGGCCATCTCCACTCATGGCTCGCAGACTTCCTCTCCTGTCGCAGTCAACGTGTGGCCCTAAATGGAGTTCTTTCATCCCCTCTTCCTGTCCAGGCTGGAGTTCCTCAAGGTAGCGTTCTGGGCCCTGTTCTTTTTCTGGTTTTCATCAATGATCTCTCTGACTCTCTGGAAAATCCTCTATATCTCGTTGCTGATGACTCCACCCTCTGCCGTACCATCGGTCATCCCTCAGACCGGCAAGCAGCAGCTTCTTCGCTCACTGCCGATCTGGATAAAATCACAAACTGGTCCAACACGTGGAACATGTCTTTCAATCCGGACAAATCTCACACTCTCACTATGTCTCTTCGAAAGGACCGTTTAGAAAACCCCCCCATCCACTTTCTCAACAATCCTCTGGAAGAATCCTTTCTTTCAAGCTTCTGAGTCTCACTATCTGCCATGACCTTTCCTGGGAAAGACGCATTTCCAACCTCGCCTCCAAAGCCAGTCGCCGACTGGGAATCCTCCGTCGTGCAAAGTCCTTCCTTGGCCCACCTGAGCTCCTGACCACTTACAAAGCTTTTGTCCGCAGCCTGATGAGTACTGCTCTCCCCTCTGGCCTGCTGCTCCTGCCTCCCACCTTTCTTGGCTTCACGCTGTAGAAACCAAGGCATTTCGGATCATTGGCATCTCCCGCAATGAGGCTGAGTCTTTGGGCCTCTCACTCATTCACCGCAGGTTGGTCGGTGTTCTTTCTGTATTCTACTGTCTCCTCTCCAGCCTCGCCCCCCCCTGCTCTCTCTGCGATTTGTCCCCACCGTATTTCCGCAGGGCGCTCAAGGTCCGCCAACAACCCCCTTCTGGTAAAACTACCAAAATCACGAATCACTGCTCACCTTCACCCTTTCATTCCTCTTTTTTTCCCGCCTTTGGAATAAACTCCCTCACTCTATTCATTCCCATTCTTCCATCCAGGCCTTCAAAACAGCTGTTCACCACCACCTCTTACCCCCCATCCAAATCCTCGATCCTTTCTACCCCCGATAATCCACCCAAGCCCACCTCCTTCAAATTCCCTGCTTTCCTTCCTGAAAGTCCCTGTAATGTCCACCTTCTATACCCCATGTTCCCCGTCCCATCCCTCTCCCTTCCACAGATCTTCTAATGTCTCTGTTCCCTACTGTTTTGTCCTTCCCACTCCCTCCCCTCTTGTCTCATGTCTCCCATGATGTGCATTGTGTGTTCGCTCTCACACGAGCCTCGACAAGGTATACAAAAAAAGAAAAAAAAAAGCACACTCCACTCGTTTATCTGTGTATTTTGGAACTTTAAGTTGGAGAAACATGAATTTTGCTGCAGTAATGAGTTGAAATAGATAAATTTGGATGATGCGGTCATATAACTCATCTGGAGAGTCCTGCCCAGGGAGGTCATTTGGATTAAGCAGCCACAGAAATGTCCAAATAATGACTCTCGAGAAGAAAAGGGGGATGTTACATTTTGTTGCTCAAATGTCCCCTTCAGGCCAAACATCCAAACAAAGACCCAGAGTGAATCCGTTCATTGTTATTGAGAGCACGCTCGACCGGGATTGATAACAAATTTGGCCCACTGGTTACATCATTTTACTTAGCATGGCTGTGCCACTGATACAGCAAGTTTGGACAGCAATTTGGAATTTGGTCTTGTGGGATCTTTAGTGTCTCCCAGTTGAATGGCAGCAGATGGGGCATCCGATTTATGCATCACGCTGCATGTGCAACACCAGTTGAACGTTTTTGTCAGGTCAGTAATCAAACGCAGACGAGAGAGTTTAAAGGCAAGTGCACTATCTCTGCACCATCTTGTCATACCTGATTCCATTAAAACAATACTTTCTTGAACCAAAAGTAGCTTAAACTTTAAATTATTTACAAATGCATAATTCCTAACTAAAATGAGTAATGTACAAGGGCATGTTGAAAAGTAATGGCTTCTATTCTTTTTCTCTCAAACAGGTAAAGATATTTGAATGAAGCAAAGACAAATACCAACATCAATCTTTATTCTACCATGATGCAAATTTATTTTTCAACATAGTCACCACTGCGGTTCACACGTTTCTGCCAAGGTTCAAGTAGTTTAGTGATGCCATCACGATATAACTGTGCATCTAGCTGACTTAACCAGCGCTCTACAATGGCCTTGACAAAATCGTCGGAAGAAAAATGCTCTCCACGAAGAAATGGAAATCTGACAAAGCCAAGTGGGAGCAGGTGATCATTTGTGGTGGTAATTCATTGACCATCTATTACTCTCAGGATCGTAATGGTGCACCCAACTCTCATCTCAACTCATCTCATCTCCAGTCATCTCATCTCCACTCATCTCATCTCCAGTCATCTTATCTCCAGTCATCACATATCCATTCAGTCATCCCAACTCTCATCTCCACTCATCTCATCTCCAGTCATCACATATCCATTCAGTCATCCCAACTCTCATCTCCAGTCATCCCATCTCAAGACAGTCATCCCAACTCTCATCTTCAGCCATCTCATCTCCAGTAATCACATCTCCTTTCAGTCATCCCAACTCTCATCTCCAGTCATCCCATCTCGAGTCAGTCATCCCAACTCTCATCTTCAGCCATCTCATCTCCAGTAATCACATCTCCTTTCAGTCATCCCAACTCTCATCTCCAGTCATCCCATCTCGAGTCAGTCATCCCAACTCTCATCTTCAGCATTTCATGCTTCACAGCACTGACAATGTCGTTCTGTCATCTGCTACCTTGACTAATGTCGCACTGAGACTTCCATTGTCAGAATCACGAAATGTCGCACCCAGTGGCGTGAAGAACTAATTTGCGGACTGCGCTTTCTTTCATTCAAATATCTTTACCTGTTTTAGAGAAAAAGAACAGGAAGCATTACTTTTCACCATACCCTCATATAAAATATACTCATTAAATTTGGCTACATATCTTTATTCAGGGAGGAATTTACAGTCAATAAAGCAGTCACGTTCAAGTCACATGAGAATTAAACTGGATGAGCAAGCAGGTATCTTGAAATATAATGAACCAGCCATGTTTTATTCCAAACATGGCGTGGTGTTGCCCCTGTTTGAAGGACACCTTGTGCTGGTATGATAGCTTCGAGGTACGCACGCTCACCTCTTAGCTGTTTAGACTGGGCTTAAATCTCGATCCAGATATAAACTGTCATTCTAGTGTTTCGTAGGCAAGGTGAGGCATCATTGTGTATGCTGGCCCTCAGATGGAATGTTGACCTTGTCTTAAAGGACCTTAAAGATTCTCAGTGTCTTTCACCAAGAGTTGGTGAGTTATCATGGGCACCGTGAACAAATTCCAAATTCCTGCCCTGACTGAATGTTAGGAAGGCAATGTCAATCCACTCGGCATAAACCTGGCCAAGGGAATGCTTCAGCAGCACCTATGCTTTGCCGAGAATGTTGTACATTAATTATTATGATGATTATGTGTTTCCATCGAGATTGAAGATGCACATGTTTAAGGACTTGATATTAGAATGCAAGTGAGTAATTCATTTTGAACAAGAACGGCACTCGGAAGAGCACAAACCTCGACCAGGTTGAACAGTTTATGTTTTATATCCAACTGATAGGTTGGATCTGAATCCGGACCTGAACCAAAATCTAATCGGCTTGTTCTTGTCACATCACCAACTCATTCACCAAGTTTTGTAATAACTCGTCCAAAACTTTTTGAAATATCATGCCATATATCTTTTTTGGCCCCACCTCTCAATAATGAAGAATGAATCACTTGAAAAAAATAATAGGATCTGGATCCGGATTCCGACCTTCACCAAAATCAAATCGATTCATCCTTGTCACACACCCTCCCTATCCACCAAGTTCCGTCCGAATCCGTCCATAACTTTTTGAGATATCGTTTTTGGCCTTATCTCTCAATGGTGAAGAATCACTTTAAAATTCTAGTATCCAGACACGGATCTTCACCAAAATTTAATCAATTCGTCCTTCTCACACACCCAACCTGTCCACCAAATTTCGCACGAATCCATCCACAACTTTTTGAGATATGCTGCTCACCGACAAACAAACAGACAAAGAAACAGGGGTGAAAACATAACCTCTGTCACAGAGGTACTTTAACGACACAAATTAAATTTTGAAATGGAATTTGATCTGAGTTAACATGAAAGTCAAATTGAGCTGTTTTCATGATTGTCCGACAAAATTCTGCAGGATTTTTTTCGCACAACATGATACATTGGTCATAAAGCGGTGATTCAAAAAAATGATACTAACCATTCTTTTTACGCCATCAGACACATAGTGGGTGCCGAGGTAGTTCCATTGGTTAAGGGTCACAATCCTGGATGGGTCACCACTCCGATGCAGGATAATCGATTGGCTCACTTTTCCCCTCTGAGCTGGTGCTCATTTAGCAAACCTCGGAAGGATGACATTCTGAATCAATCGACTTGGTATTGTTTGTGGCACAGCAGGGGGTTGCACTCAGGATCTTAAGATTTTAAGCCACCACCAGGCTTATAAAATAATATACACAACGACAATTGTACGAAGTTCAAATTGTCGTTAAACACCATTGTTCTTGTAATATTGATTTCACATCATGAATAAAGCTTTAGAGCCCAGACAAGTTGCTATCCAAAACTCCAAGCTGGCGTTCATGTAGAATGTTCTTGACATTCTGTGCACATTGCAGCTGTGGTTACTTGGCAATGCCTTTTTGTGCAATTCCCCCTGTCGAGACACTTCTGAAGTGTCTCGGTTTTGATCCCAGTAGCAGGCTTTGCACCTTAATCTTGAAGCGGCTTTTGTCCTCATTATAACTGGGCGGTTCCACCCTTTGTTGACCTTTGTTGGAGTAAAATCTGTGTTCTTCAGTGTTCATGGAAATGAAGCACTTGCATGTAAGGATTGCAAGGAAACCTTAGTGTAGTAGGAGGTCGTTTTGGCTGTCATTCCTGTGTCATCTCCACATTATTTTTGACATTATTCAATTTACTTGACTGAAGAACTATGACCATCTACTTAAAAAAAAAAAAATTCGTGGCATTTATTGCATCTCAAAATCTCCCTTTTACCAAAAACAATCAACGGAGTGCCATTCATTTGAACTTTTTGTTTTTCTCTCAACACATTGGCATTTAACTCCCGTTTGAATCCATAAACAAAGCTCTGCAATGGACTGTGTGGCTGCAAAGTTGCAATCTTCTTTGACCGCCTGTGCTGGTGGCCTTACTCCCTCGACTGTGGCCTAATGCCTGAAGTTGTGGCTGAAATGTCTACGAGGGTGGTTGCATCGAACAGGCATTTCCTGGTTGGGGAAACTGAGGACCGTGAACAGCATGGAATCTAAACCACAGAGAGCTGGAACATTTGAGGTTCAGGTTAAGTGTTTTACATTTCTCGTTTATGGTTTTAGAGTTAAGGGTGTGGTTTTAGATTTGATGATAAAGGCAATGACTTTGAGGGGGGTTTTTTTGTTTGTTTGTTTTGCTTGAACACAAATACCTTGTTCATTGGTGGAATGTATACAAATGTTTTTTTTCAAAAAGAATAAGCAAGGTATGATAAACACAACAATAGGAGAAATTGGCAGACATACAAACTTATGGTACTTATACCACTGTAAATTTAAAACAGTAAAAACAGAGAAAGAGACAGAATATTAGGGGGTGGGAGGGGGAGAGAGAGGGAGAGGGAGAGAGAGAAGGGGAGGGAGAGAGAGAGAGAGAGAGAGGGAGGGATGGACGGGGGAGAGACAGAGAGAAAGAGAGAAAGAGAAGGTTGGGGGAGAGAGGGTGAGAGAGAGAGAGAGAGAGAGAGAGAGAGAGAGAGAGAGAGAGAGAGAGAGAGAGAGAGAGAGAGAGAGAGAGAGAGAGAGAGAGAGAGAGAGAGAGAGAGAGAGAGAGAGAGAGAGAGAGAGAGAGAGAGAGAGAGAGAGAGAGAGAGAGAGAGAGAGAGAGAGAGAGAGAGAGAGAGAGAGAGAGAGAGAGAGAGAGAGAGAGAGAGTGGGGGGAGAAAGAGAGGGTGAGAGAGGATGAGAAAGGGAGTGAGGGAGAGGAAGAGAAACGTGGTGGGGAGGGGGAACAAAGGGAGAGAGACTTTCTGGGTCCGAGCCAGGCTGGCTCGTGGGACAGCCTGTCTGCACCTTTGGTCTTGAACCCAGACTAAACAGCGCTGCACTCTATGGGGAGGTGGGAGGAGGAAGGATGGAGTGTGCTGAGAACAGACAAGTTGGAGGGAGGGGGGGGAGGAAGGGTAGAAAACAGACAAATCTTTTTGCTGTTGGAATTGTCAAACACTTTTGAAATTGAAATAGGGTGCTCGTAAATAAAGTGTGTGTGTGTGTGTGTGTGTGTGTGTGTGTGTGTGTGTGTGTGTGTGTGTGTGTGTGTGTGTGTGTGTGTGTGTGTGTGTGTGTGTGTGTGTGTGTGTGTGTGTGTGTGTGTGTGTGTGTATATATATATATATATATATATATATATATATATATATATATATATATATATATATATATATATATATATATATATATATCTCAGAAATAAAAGGGTAGGAAGAACATTAAACCTTGGCTCTCTGGGCACAAGTTGAAGTTCATGTCTCACTTTATTGCTTATAATGAATGCATGTTGTTCTTGACCTTGGTTTCGCTTGAAGAACTGATGGTAACAGGACTGATTTTAGTTAGGAATGGTGGCTGGCAGGGATTGTAGGCTGGGGAGTAGGCCAGGAGCCAGGCGCGTGCCGTGAACGTGCACAGCAGGAAGGGGTGAGAATCGGAAAAGGGGAGTAGGGGACTCTCTTTTTGTCTTTTTTCATCGGTTATTTATTTTCTTATTTTCTCTTGCTTTTTTTTTCTGCATGATTTGTTCTGGAGTAATTAAAATGAGCAACTACGACAAAATACTTATTCAAAAGAAATTACTCGTTCAGGAAATGATCATAGTGTGAAATAGCACAACTTTGAAATTGAAAGGGTGATAGCAAAGAACAGCAGTCAAACGAAGGCATTTCGTACATCGAGGAACTATCCGTCAAATAACTTGCTCAGTGAGGTGTTGGATTCAACGACAGTGTGATCACATAATTCATTAATGTATATTGGAACCTGGAGACGGCATGATTCCCACTTATCTTTTCTGCTTTCGTGCCAATTCACTTGCATTGTTTTGCATCTGTGTGTAATATATATTTTATTACCTGTCTTGTCACCTTTGTTTCTGTCTCGCTTTGCTTCGCGAGCATTTATTCTTGGAGGCAACGGATGTTAAAGATCTCTTGTCCAGGTTTTTGCAACCTGAAAAGAGATCTTGAATAAATTGATAAATTTGAGATCTGTTTTCAAACCTTGTAATATACGAAAATTGTTCTTCGTGAAACAATCACAAAGGACTTCTCTGCATACTGAAGCACTACAGAGGACGTTGGAAGATAGGTAAAAAAGTAACGAGTTGAGAGGGAAATGTCGTGCACAAATCCAAAATTTAATGGATGGCTTGCAGCCAGGTAGCAAAGCTCCAAATGCATCGCAGTATTCAACACTTGGCATCGAATAACTCTCCTTGGCCCCACAATGTTTCTTAATCCCAGACATGCTCTTGTCCAAATTGTGGCAGTACAGTGTGATCACAGCACTTTTTAGGTTCTCGTTATTCCAATTTCAAGAATTATTGTTACTCATGTGGAGCCTCGCTTTTTAATTACTGCCTTTTACTGGGTAATCTGGGTGGAAGATTTTTCCAATCGGGGACTTCCAGTTCCGGGTCTGAGCACGTTGGACATAGGCTCATACGTGCTTTCTTGTAGTTCAGCAAAGCTGTTTTCCAGACCATATCGGTCATCTGTCTCTCTTTCAATTAACTTCTGTTTCCAGTTTCCTGGTCGTGGCTGCTTATCTTAGTCCTCCAAGTGATCTGCTTCCAAAAAGCGATGTACGTAATAGTTCCGGATTCATCTGTGCTGCCGTCAATTTTATGTTCTCTGTTTGTGTCGATTTTTATCTCACCTGGACTTGTCAGGCGAGCTTATGTGATTGAACAGTGTCTGTCGGTGAGTGAGTGAATGACTTACTCACTCACTCACTTAGTCAGTCAGTCAGTCAGTCAGTCAGTTAGTCCGTAAACACTTGTCATTATCGCTTGAACCAATACAAACACACAGTTTTGATGAAACTTGGCCACAAGCTTCATATCTGATGCCTAACAAAGGTATATTGAATGCATCAAAATCTGCACTCATTGATGGGGTTTATGGAGGGGGGTTTTGACCCCCTAAAATAGGGATTTGCTCTCTTCTCCGAAACTATACACACAATTTTGATGAAACTTTACCACAACCTTCATCATCCGTATTGTACCAAAGTGTATCGACCACATCAAAATCTGCGCTTATTAAGTGGTCTACAGGGCACTTTTTGGCCCCCCAAATTAGGTATTTGCTCTTTTCTCCAAAACTACACACACATTTTTGATGAATTGATCACAACCTTCATCTCCCGTGATGTACCAAAGTTTGTCATGGCATTAAATAAAAAAGCAAGGCCGAGGGGAGCATGCAGGGGGGTTTGAGCCCCCTAAAATAGCTATTTGCTTTCTTCTCCGAAACTACACACACAATTTTTATGAAACTTTATCGTTACCTTCATCATCCGAGATGTACCATAGTTTGTCATGGCATTAAATAAAAAGCAGGACTTAGGGGAGCATGCAGGGGGGTTTGAGCCCCCCAAAATTGTTATTTGCACTCTTCTTCAAAACTACACACACAATTTCAATGAAACTTGATGACAACCTTCATCACCTGTGATGTACCAAAGTTTGTTCATGACATAAAAAAAAAAATCAGGGTCTAAGAGGGTGTGTGGGGGTTTTGAGTGACTGGTGCTCCTGATCCAGGTGAGCTTCAGGATGTGTGGGCCTATTTTTCTTTGTATTAAGTGCTCACACCTGTGTAATTTTTCATACTCATTCAATTTATTTTGATCCTGCATCTCAGGCTCAGGTAATTTTGGACCTCCCAGTTTTATTTATTTTTTCAACTGTTTCCTATACCCACTCGCCATGTCTCCACCCCCTCTGTCCCATTATTCATCACCCTCGCTTTAATTCCTTCCTTTCGCCTTCTGTTTTGTAAAATAATATAAATGTCAAAACACTTTCTTTCCTCTTCTCCATTCTTCTTCTTCTTCCTCCCTTTTCACTCCATCAACTTAGGCCTTTTTAAACGAATTTTAAAATGCTCAATCTTCATACATACTTACCCAGTGTCACGCTACCCTCTCTGCTTTCCCAGGATCCCACCACCTCTCGACTTTCCCAGTGTCCCTCTCACTCTCTGCTTCCCCAGCATGCTGCTTGCTCTCTGCTTCTGCAGGATCCCACCCTCCTCTCTGATTCCACCCCCCTCTCTGCTGCCTCCATGATCCCGCCCCCCTTTCTGCTTCCCCAGGGTCCCGCCCCCTCTCTGCTTCTCCAGGGTCCCGCCCCCTCTATGCTTTCCCCAGGGTCCCGCCCCCTCTTTACTTCCTCAGGGTCTTGCCTCCTTCTCTGCTTCGCCAGCATACCGCCACCTCTCTGCTTCCCCAGCATACTGCTCCCTCTCTGCTTCCCCAGCGTCCCTCTCCCTCTCTGCTTCCTCAGCATCCTGCTCCCTCTCTGCTTCTCCAGCGTCACGCTCCCTCTCTGCTGCCCCCATGATCCCGCCCCCCTCTCTGCTTCCCCAGGGTCCCACCCCCTCTGCTTCCCCAGGGTCCCGCCCTCCTCTCTGCTTCCCCAGGGTCCCGCCCTCCTCTCTGCTTCCCCAGGGTCCCGCCCCCTTCTCTGCTTCCTCAGGGTCTTGCCTTCTCTGCTTCGCCAGCATACCGCCACCTCTCTGCTTCCCCAGAATACTGCTCCCTCTCTGCTTCCCCAGCGTCCCTCTCCCTCTCTGCTTCCTCAACATCCTGCTCCCTCTCTGCTTCTCCAGCATCACGCTCCCTCTCTGGACATTATCCATCTCCCTTCGCACCTTGGAACTTGATGCCCGATCCTGTGAAGATAGAATTTGGGGGAACAATTTCTACACGGTTTTTGTTGTTGTTGAATTAAATCCCCACTGTAGCAAAAACGCGTTGTCAGAACATGCTCCACCTCGCAGCAACTGCCGACGGTACATCCCGTTCGGGACAGGGATTGCAGCACCGTCCACCATGGGGTTGTCAGCAAGCAGCTTAAGCACTCAAGCAAGCACTCCAATTGAATGCTTGGCAAGTGATAGCGATGTCTGAATGTCCAAGCTTTGTCCAAATTGGACAAATTAACTCTTTTTTTTTAGGAGTCGGAATTGCTGATACTTTCAAATCTGGAGCTTAAATTTTGTAATTAGGTCATCTCTACCGAGATGACCTCATAAAGTCGGACCAAATGTCCGGCCGTCCGTCCGTCAACAATTTTTCTTTCCGATCTTGATGAAACTTAGTATGTGGGTAGAGTTCGATGAGTGTTGCACAACGATATAACTTTTGTCTGGGTTCAAGGTCAGGGTCAAGGTCACGTAAGTTATAAAAATCGCCATTTTCAAAACCTATCTCGTCTGCCATTCCACAAGGTATTCAGCAACTGTTTATTGATTATGAGAGTAAAAAATATTATCTTTTATCTAACCAGACAGATTTTTGAATTTCCGACCCGTTTGGCCGCCACGTAACCTGGAAGATGGTCAAAAACACCTCCCGGTACAAAGAAAACTTTTTACTTCCGATCTTGATGAAATTTGGTATGTGGGTAGAGGTCGATGAGTGATACCCAACGACATATTTTTTCCCGGATTCGAGGTCAGGGTCAAGGTCACGAGGTCACGAAAGTTGTGAAAGTCGCCATTTTCAAAACCTATCTAGTCTGTCATTTTAGGAGATATCTGGCAACGGTTCATCGATTATGATAGTAAAAAACATTATCGAGATGACCGTCACCCCCACACGGGGGTAATTTTTCTGCTTAGTTTAAGAGATTATCTCATTAACCTCCGCCATCTTCGAAGATGGATGGAGGTTACTGTTTTCACCCCTTTTTGTTTGTTTGTTTGTGAACAGTATTACGGAAAAACTCCTTGACGGATTCCGACGAAACTTGGTGGGGGGGGGGGTTAGGTATGGTCCAAGGATCATACCATTAAATTTTGGACTTGGTCCCCCCCCCCAAAAAAGAAATTGTTAGAGAAAAAAAAATGTTTTTTTTTGCATTTCTACATGTTTTAAGTGATTTCCAACCCCCCCCCCCCAATTTTTTTTTTTTACCCCTCCCCCCCAAAAATTAAAAATAGAGAATTTTTTTTTGCATTTCTACATGTTTTAAGTGCTTTTCAACCCCCCCTAAAAAAATTGTTAGAGAAAAAAGTTTTTTTTGCATTTCTACATATTTTAAGTGATTTCCAACCCCTTTCCCCAAAAAAATTGAGAAAAAATTTTTTTTTTGCATTTTTACATGTTTTAAGTGATTTCCAACCCCCCCCCAAAAAAATTGTCACCCCCACCCCCAAAAAAAGAAAAAATTTTTTTTGCATTTCTGCATGTTTTAAGTGATTTACACCCCCCCCGCCCAAAAAAAATTGTTCGAGAAAAAAAATTTTTGCAACTTTTTTTCAGCAAAATTTCGGGGGTTTTTTTTGCATTTTTATATGTTTTAAGTGATTTCCAACCCCCCCCCCCCCCCCCAAAAAAGTTGGAGAAAAGAACTATAACTCTGTCAGCACTGTTGACATATTTAATGAATAAGATATAAGGTTCACTCTCTCGAGTGCTCCCCCTCTAGTTTATTCATATGTGGAAATGAAATAAAGCCACGAACACTGGCATCTCCAGGCGTTTGAAAGCACCTCAACGTACCTAGCGATACGTAGCTATTATGAACAGGCATTCCTTAATATGTGAGGAAAGTGAAAAAAAAATTATCGTTAAGAAATCGTTCTAGATTGTTCCAAATCAAGGCATGGTTGAGCAGGCCAAAAAACATGGCGGCTTCAGACCCCAGTGAGGTTACCCAGGATACGCCTTAAGACCCCAGAAAGTGAGGTGGCTGAGGATCGCCTGATGAAGGATATAATTAAATAAGTCCGTTAATTATCTTCAAAAGGGGTGTTTTAATCAACCCAAACGCCCAAATTTCACTTTTGCACTTCCTTGGAGTTTTCTTAGTATGCATGCAAAGTTTCAGGCTGCTCGGTTTTATGGGTTTGGAGTTATCGAGGAGACACTGACGCACTGACACACTGACATTTATTAGTGGAGATGCATGTAAAATGGAGGAATTCTCTACCTTCCCTCCCACCACCCATTAACACGACATGCCCAATGCCCTGTGTATATTCACACCCCTCTTTATGCTTCCATTATCTCTTCACCTTCTTCTACATTTTTCACGATTCTGTGATCCCAGGTTCAAATTCCATTGATTACATTTTTCCCTTGTCTACTAATGCCCTTGCAATTAATCAAAAAAGGACATTGCTCTCTTATGTCTAGGTCTAGATCCAACATGTGATATTTATGCAAGCTCTTGTAAGAGCCTTATATTGTTGTAACAAAAATGTAATTTTCCAAAATGGAGATCTCAACACATGCTCCCTCGAATCCCCAAATCCCCTGCGGAAATGCTGTATATCGAAAATCTTTCCCACCAGACTCAGTGACATAATGGTTAAAGTTGATCTTGGGAGGTCAGTGGTTCGAATCCCTGCTGAGTCACACCAAAGACTTTAAAAATGGTATGTGCTGCTTCCTTGCTGAATGTTCAGCATTTAAATAGGTTAGTGCATGGACAAAAGAACCATAGGTTGGTAACCCTTGCACAGGCTTTGATAGGTCTAATGGCCTGCTCCTGCTTTGAAATTCCTTGCAAGGGAACTTTTATTACTCTGTGTTTGTAGTCTATATGTAAATCGTTAGGGGGCATCTTTTTATTATGTACACAAATGTAACAGAATTTTGACCCTTCCCACTTATACAGTACTCTTATCTCCCTTCCTTTCCATTTTTTTCATATCCCCTTTCTTCTTATCTTTTTTATATTTTAAATTTCATAATTTAGTTCCCCCACAACTTCCCCATCTCGTACATATGTGATATTTAGTTGGCCTTCAGGTTAATTTCTACAATCACCGTGCAAACTCTCTCTCCAGACGTAATGGTGAACATCAACGAAGAAGCCTGGTGTTGGCTTAGTTGTTAGGGTGGTGGCTTGGGATCCTAACGTCCTGAGTTTGAGTCCTGTTAGCCACTGAATTAACATCAGGGAGTTGACTCAGCCTGTCATCCGTCCGAGGTCGGCGAAATGTGCACCAGTATACTGGTAATCGGGTCACTGCATCAGCGGCTTAGCTGCGCCCCTAACCAATGATGCAACCAGCAGCCAAAAAGGCAGCACACGATGGGAACCATTGAAGAAATGACAACTCCGTGTAGCGATTGCCATTAGGATTTGGAAAACTGCACCGATCATCAGTTTGTGGTGCTGCGCCACCTAAATTTACCCTAACCCTTCCCATCTTTGATCCTGCACTGGTTGACTTTGACAGAATTGTTCGAACTTGAAAGTTTCACATTTATAAACATGTACTATCAACCTTTGCCGGAGAAATACCAGGTGATTGAAACAGGAAGGAACAGGGTTGAGTAATTTAATCTGAATGAGGGTTACTTATATTGGGTTGTCAAAAAATTCCCCATTATTGTCTACATTTTCAGTTCAACAAAAACTTGTTAATGGTGTCTCCAGCAGCTTTATTGAAAAAATAAATAAATAAATAAATAAAACAAGGAGATGATTCTTTATCCCCCACCTTTTGGGTGGTATGACGAATAAATCTGTGCAAAATGAAAGCTAAATCTTGAATGGTTTTTGAAATATCGCATGCACGAACCAAGTTACCAAGATGGTTGCCATGCAACACCATTCAGCCAATCACAACCATGATCTAATCCGGTTGAGATAATGTGATCAGGAATAGATATCTGCAATATGAAAACTTAATGTTCAACTGTTTCTGAAATATCACGTACACAAAAGTGCATGGACGGATGATCGGTCGGTCAGACAGACAGAGCTCATTTTAATGTCCCCCATCTCCAATGTTGGCGGAGAGGCGGGGGACAAAAAGATGAATTACAGCACATCTGCAGCAATTAATGAGCAAAATTTTACTCGTGTTCTCACTTTATATAGGCTTTTAATGTGTGGCCTTCTTGTTTGAACAATCATTTCATGTTTCTGGATTTCTTTTACACTATTCACAAAATTATTTTGTATCCCAAGCGCACTAGCCTTTTACAATCAGTGTGACACTCTTTTGTCACTCTTTGACACTCAGCTTTGTTAATTTACTGTGGAGATGCATTGATGCCCTGATTAAGTTTCATCATCATCATGATCATGATCATGATCATGATCATGATCATCATCATGATCATCATGATCATCATCACCTTTGAGGAAAAAAAAAAGTCTTAAAAAGTTGTATTTTCCACCTTCAATTAAAATGCCATTCCTTACCTGCCTTGTTTCTGTTGCTTTGCAGGTATGACATCTGCACTTACAAGAACAAACCTTGTGGAACTCTGGGTAATATATTAAATGTACCTTCACTGTTACTCCTGTCTGTAGTTTAGTACTTCTTTATTTTGTTCTGGCTACTTGTGTGCTTCAGCTGATAGTGTTTATTATGTGAATCGTACCGGGTAGGTTTGACCAAGGTCCATGTCTTGTACATTAATTATATCACAAAGGAATAAGACGGTCATGGTAAGTTGGCTTCATTTGGAGCATGCTCACATTTTATCACTCTGGTCTTTGTGCTATTGCCTGGGGCATGCATCATGGAGCACACAGTACTTTACACAGGGACTTAAATCTGGCTGTCCCATCTACAGATAGGTTGTGAAAGTTATAGATCCCACTATCTTTTTTTTTTAATTAAAAAAGGAAGCATTGTGTACCTGTACACTGGCCAGTCTTTGTATGCGTTCGCTGTATAATTAGATGGTTGTTCTCGTATATAGATATGACACAGCCAGGATGGGTCAAATGTCCTCCTTCAGTATTTACAATTTTGTAAGTTTTTTTCTGAAAATGTGTAAATTTACAAACGCTTTAATATTTTTTACACATCAATGTGAAATACAGTAGTTCATTTATTCAAAGTAACTATTATATCAACATTTTGAGTACTATACAAATGGGTGTAAGTTGAGCACTGGCTGTGTTTTTTTTTTTTTGGATCATATAGCAATAACTGAGTTAATTATTCAGAAACTGTAACGTTTATGAAGAATAAAGCCATCTATTGATTGTGATTGTGTAAGGAGGGATATCCGTGAGGTGGGGGTGGTTTGAGAGTGGAGAGAGTTGGGTGAGGACAAAAGGGGTGGAGGGGTATCATGGTCAGGGCAGGGCCGAAGCATGGTATCATCTGAACTCACCCCTTATAAAGAGAAGAGGAGGATTAGAAGAAGAATTGATAAAGTATGCATGTTCGCCAAACGAAGAGACAAATTCAGAGATTTTGTTGATTTTAATTTTTTTTAATCTGAAAATGTGGAAAAACACAATTCAAAATGTCAATATGGTACTTTTTGCCAGCCAGATTACCAGTCCAGTGACAATGTCAAACTTATAATCATAACTGGCAGCTCTATAGCATAACGGATCCACCACCAAATGGGATCAACTCAACAATGTTCTTCAGTGTACAGTCTGCGTTAGATTGCTGCCAAACCCGAGTTGTACCATCAGTCGCATGCAGGAGAAATCAACTCTAATCAGACCAAAACTTCCGCTTTCTGGTTTTAACTGGTGGGGTTTGAGAGTTACCAGTGTGCGTTTACATCATGGACACCAAAGCTTTCGGTTTCTGGTTTTACCTCGTGGGTTTTGAGAGCTACGGGTATGTGTTTGCATCGTGGACAATGTGTAATCTGCGAGTCTGAGTCTTGAACAGCCCAGGAAAATGAGGACCAGGTCACGAAGAGACACGGAGAATGAGACTACAGGACTTAAATCGCTAACTTCTGAACGAGCAGAACCTGAGAGGTTGGCTGGCAATGTATCGGGCTCTGCACGTCCTGTACCCTTAAACGGAGTAGTCGAGAGCGATGAGGCCTACACCCTTTCCTGAGATTGACTCTCCTTCCTTCACTTAATCACTGCACCATAGCTAGACACACCACATTGGAGCAAAGCACAATGGCTGGACAAACTGCATTTGTTCAGAAATGATGTCATTGGAGTTGTGCAACTTTGATTTGGAATCGATTTACAGGTGTACTATTGGGTTTGGATTAAAGCTACAGCCGTGGTAGCTGATTTGCATGTATCCTTGGTACATTTTATTTCCCTTTTGAAAAGAATACTTCATTCTTCTGTGAGGGGTGGGGGAAGGGGTGGTTTGTTCAAGCAACATCTTTCGGGAGAACATCGCCGGACATTATTAAATTCACGTGATATTTAATTGTTCTTTACATTGTAATATGATTGAAGTCACGTTTTACGTTGCACAGAATTTCTGGGAGTATCTGCTAGTTATGTAAGAGTACAAATGTTTAATATAAAGGTTTTCACACATAATCCACAGGATATTTCATAGTGCAAAGTGTTTTCACACAGAATCGACAAGATTTTTTTTTTCAACTACAGAAACAAGTAATAACTAGAAGGGCACTCGTTAGAGTGCATACCTACCTCTGCCACACAATGTCTGATCCACGAGAACATATTGGGCCCCATACATTTTTGAGATATCATGCTATATATCGTTTTTGGCCCTATCTCTCAATGGTGAAGAATCACTTCATAAATTAAATTATTCTCGTATCTAGATCCGGGTTCGGATCTTCACCAAAATCGAATCAATTCATCGATGCCAAACACTCAACATGTCCACCAAGATTCGTCCGAATCTGTCCACAACTTTTTGAGATGTCATGCTCTATATAGTTTTTGGCCCAATCTCTCAATGGTGAAGAATCACTTTTAAAATTCTTGTGTAAGGATCCGGATCTTCATCAAAATCTAATCAGTTCATTCTTGTCACACTCCAAACCTGTCTGCAAAATTTCATCCGGATCCGTCCACAACTTTTTGAGATATCCTGCACACAAACAAACAGACAGAAAGGGGTGAAAACATAACCTCCTTCACCTTCGGTGGGGGAGGTAACTAGACCGGCACTTGGTAGAGTGCATACCTCCACCAGGCTGAACCACTGTGTCACACTGATAAGCTCGATCTGCATCCGTTCCTGAACCAAAATCGAATATACTTCTTCTCATCACCTACACAACTAATCCACCAAGTTTCATCCTAATCCGTCCATGAACTTTTTGAGATATCTTGTGATATATCGTTTTTGGTCATTTCTCTCAATGGTGAAAAATCACTTTAAAAATTCGAGTATCCGGATCCGGATTCGGATCTTCACTAAAATCGAATCAAGTAATTCTTGTCACACACTCAACCGGTCCACCAAGTTTCATCCGAATCCATCTGTAACTTTTTGAGATATCATGCTATGTATAGTTTTTGGCCCGATCTCTCAATGGTGAAGAATCACTTTAAAATTCTAGTCGTCGGATCCGGATCTTTCCCAAAATCTAAACGATTCATCCTTGTCATACACCCAACCTGCCCACATAATTTCATCCGAATCCGTCCTCAACTTTTTGAGATATCCTGCACGCAAACAAACAGACAGACAAACGGGTGAAAACATAACCGCCGTCGACCTTCAGTAGTGGAGGTAACTAGATAGTTCATAGAACATGAAGCAGCCTTGTTCATCACAGATGACCTTGGGTCGCAGTTTAGTAGATGGAGGCTTTATTGATCACAATATAGAATGCAATGTCAAACGGCATTGCACAGAGACATATTACAACCTCTTCTTCACCAACAATACTGTACTATCTCAGATGCCACACCCTCTCGTGCTATTTTTCGATATTTAGCATGGTTCTTGGAAGCATTATGAAGACGATTTGTGTTATACAGTGTTCAAGTTTATAATTGAATTTATATAAAGTTTTAAAGAGGCTTAAAGGCGTACAAATAAATTAATTCCGTATTTTACTGCTGATTTACCCAGTATCGATATTACATCACCCTATCTCGCACATGACATTTGTTACTCGTGCCTGTTGTTTGTGTCCTTTATAATGACTTTAAAAAACGTAAGTTTCCTGGTTGGAATGATTTTCAATTTTGTTTGACTACCAGGCAGGTAAACATAGTAAAAATGTGATCTCACTCCTCTCTGTGCATGTACAGTTGGGCCGAATTTGAAGACAAAGTACTGTAAAATGGCAAACTTATCTTCTCATTCATGTTCTGATTCTTGTTCAAAATATAACATTCAATTGAAATAAGTTGTTCCTCAATAATAAACTGACTATCATAAACTGATAAGACAGACAGACAGACAGACATGAACTAATTCTTAGCCCTGATTTTCATTTGACATACACAGGGTAGAAATGTAAAATAACATAGGGATGTTCCTCCAAAAACTATGGCAACAAGGTAGGGATGGTCACAACAAATGATCATGTGAAACCATCCCTACATCTGTCTTTAAATGATGCCTTCTTCTTCAAATAACACCATACATCTCTCTTGATTTGGGTTGACAATCAAAAACAAACACTCGGTGTGTGTGTGTGTGTGTGTGTGTGTGTGTGTGTGTGTGTGTGTGTGTGCGTGCGTGCGTGCGTGCGTGCGTGCGTGCGTGCGTGCGCGCGTGCCTGCACCATTGGTTATCTAAATTTGTGGGTTTAAGGAGATGGACTGGAAACCTCTCAGGACTCAAAAGTATCCACCTCTGTTTCGGTTGTGGATTACGGTTCATGGACCAAGCTGTTCAACATTGTTGTCAGAGTTTTGTTCTGAGGGTTCTTTTCAGGATCGTCACCGAACTCCAGACTGCCTACAATTATAGTTTGTTTGTGGTAATATTCCCAGGGATGGTTTTCAAAATCTCAGTGAGGTTCTTCTTTATTATCCATATTGTTCCAATCAGCACTGATGCAATTTTGACGCTCTTCAGCTTCCAAGATCTCTTTATCTCATTTTTGAGGTCCTGGTATTTGGTAATTTTCTTGATTTCTGCATTATTTAAGCCAAAATGCTGAGTACTGATGTCTCACTGAGCAATGCTGTTTTTTCCTTTTTGTTTCTGAGAACGATATCTGGTCGCAACTCTTTGTTTTGTATGCATGTTCACGAGATTATCAAGTCGTACGTGAGCATGATGTTCTCATTTTCAATTATTGCCCTTGGTTCATGTTTCCATGAGTTTTTTTGAACTGGGATGTTGAAATTTTTGCAGATATGCCAATGAATCGTTTTGCATACTTTGTTGTGCTGTTGTGTGTTAAGTTGTTCTGATAACAGTTTTTTGCATCCCAAAAGCAGGTGACGAGTACTTTCTGTTTCTGTCTTGCAGAACCTATGCTTGTCTGTCTGGCTCATTTTAAAAATCCTCTGTGGTGTACTTGATCTTGGGCATTTATTTTGATTCATTCTCTGTCCCAGTTGAGCTGAACTCTTCATAGCAATTCCAATGAGCCTTTTTTGTCTATCCCTAATCTGTCCTATTTCTTTTTGTATTTTCCTGCTCTTTGGCGTTCTCCTAGTTGTTGGTGTATATTTGTTGATATTTCTTTTTCGGTCATCTCTACCAAGATGACCTAATAAAGCTGGACCAAATGTCCATCCGTACGCGCAACAATTTTTCTTTCCAATCTTGATGAAACTTAGTATGTGGGTAGAGGTCGATGAGTGTTGCACAACGATATAACTTTTGTCCGGGTTCAAGGTCAGGGACTAGGTCACGTAAGTTATAAAAATCGCCATTTTCAAAACCTATCTAGTCTGCCATTCTACAAGATATTCGGCAACTGTTTATTGATTATGATAGTAAAAATTATAGTCTTGTATCTAACCGGACAGATTTTTGAATTTCCGTCCCGTTTGGCCGCCACGTAACCTGGAAGATGGTCAAAAACACCTCCCGGTACAAAGAAAACTTTACTTCCGATCTTGATGAAATTTTGTTTGTGGGTAGAGGTCGATGAGTGATACCCAAAGACATTTTTTTCCCGGATTTAAGGTCAGGGTCAAGGTCACGAGGTCACCAAAGTTGTGAAAGTCGCCATTTTCAAAACCTATCTCGTCTGTCATTTTAGGAGATATCTGGCAACGGTTCATCGATTATGATAGTAAAAAAACAATAGAGATGACCGTCACCCCCACACGGGGGTAATTTTTATTAACTTAATTTGTCTATTTTGCATTCGTTGGGGCTGTATTTGTTGCTGTTTCATTTTCCTGTGCGGTATCTTCTGTTCGCACCTGTTTTTGGAAATTTTTTGCAGGGCGACCGAGAAATACTTTTTCAGGTTTGTTGTGTTCATGTTTGTTTACGAATTGAATCAAATTGCATTTCACAAACTCAGCTAGTCCTTCACTCGTCGCTCTGTGCACCTGGTTGAGTTACATCAGGCTGCTCCCTCGCTCTCATCTCGGCAGGTACATTCTCAGGATGCACTGGTTTTGTAGAACATTTTGTGGGTCGTAAGTAGTTTTCTTGTTTTGATCTCTAACTTATTGATTTCTGATTGGGGCCAGTTTATTATTCCACAGATGTATTGTAACACTGGTATTGGTTTATTTTATGGCTTTTATCCCATTGGTTTATGGCTTTGATTTTGTTTCTTGGGGAGAGGTATGTTTTCACAATCAGCTTCGTTCTGTGCAGGTATTCTTTCGTGATTGCTTTGCGCATTTGTTTGTGATATATTTGGTGGCTCTCTTCTACTCCGAGGTATTTGTATGATGCTTCGTTTTCCAACTACTGTTTTGTTGATTCAAGGTCAATTTTTAACCTCCGCCATCGAAGATCGGAGGTTACTGTTTTCACCCACCCCTCTCTGTTTGTTTTTTTACTTACGAAATCTAAAGATTTCGAAAGTATATTGATGACTTCTGTTTCTGTTTGTTTGTTTGTTTGTTTGTAGGCACGATAACTCGAGAACCGAAGAAGCTACCAATGTCAAATTACACCACGTGATTCAGGAGGGTGATGGCTAGTGCAGATTAGATTTTGGTTAAAATCGGTCAAAGGTCAAGGTCACAGTGAGGTCAAATATTCGATTTTTGATGGTTTGGTACAGATTAATCGAGAACGGAAGAAGCTACCAATGTCAAATTACACCACGTGATTCAGGAGGGTGGTGGCTAGCGCTGATTAGATTTTGGTCAAAATCGGTCAAAGGTCAAGGTCACAGTGAGGTCAAACATCCAAAACATTTGATTTTTGATGGTTTGGTGCAGAATCATCGTAGAATCTTCTGTTTTGCGTCGCTATCTTCTCTAGAGACAGCTCTTATTAGACAAGGTCAGAGGTCAAGTTGACGATTTCGTAAGTACCAGTCTATGACTGCTTGTTTGTTTGTTTGTTTGTTTGTGAACAGTATTACGGAAAAACTCCTCGACGGATTTCGACGAAACATGGTGGGGGGGTTAGGTATGGTCCAAGGATCATGCCATTAGATTTTGGACTTGGTCCCGCCCCCCCAAAAAAATTGTTAAAGAATTTTTTTTTTGAATTTCTACATGTTTTAAGTGATTTCCAACCCCCCCCCAAAAAAAAATTTTAGAGAAAATTTTTTTTTTGCCATTTCTACATGTTTTAAGTGATTTCCAACCCCCCCTCCCCCCCAAAAAAAAAATTGTTCGAGAAAAACACATTTTTTGCAACTTTTTTTTCAACCAAATTTAGATTTCTTTTTTTTGCATTTCTACATGTTTTAAGGGATTTCCAACCCCCCCCCTCCCAAAAAAAAAATGTTGGAGAAAAGAACTATAACTTACAGCACTGTTGACATCATCTATCTATAATTCCAGCAATCTCTGTGTGTGTGTCTGTGTGTGTGTTTGTGTGACCGCTGTTTCTCGACAACCACTGGTCCGATCTAATTGAAACTTGCCAGGTATATTTCTGGGGACCTGAGTATGTGCCTTTTCAAGGTTTGATATTAATCGGACAAGTGTCTCCCAGGTTATGGCCATTTATTTACCATCCAATGGGAAGACACGTTGTTGCGTGGGCGTGGCCGACGGGGAAGGGAACCTCAGCCGCGTTCCCCATTACAGGTTACAACGTACGGGCTTCCGGAGAGTGATGACTTCGTGTATTCTAATAATTTCTCGATTTCTTATGCACATTTATAGATAAACACAATGGCCCAAGTTATGATCGTTTTCATATTAGACGGTGTATAATTTTCGGGAACATCAGAGTGCTGGTATGCTCCGAACCAGGAAGTAAATTTTTTCTCTCTCTTCTCTTCTCTTTTTGTTTTTCCTTGCCACAACATTGCAAAAGGTAAAATACGTTGGCGCTAATTGAATTATTGGGTATTAAAAATAAATTGCGAATAATCGTAACTGCGAATAATATCGAACTTCCGGGTCACGCACGTACGGGCACGTGAGAGCGAAGAAACGGCCTGTGTGGTTTATTTATTTATTATTATTTTTTTTAATTATTATTATTATTTTTTTTTTTACGGGCACGTACTAGTATTTAATGAATAAGATATAAGGTTCACTTGAGTGACCCAGCAGTATTGGCGGCGGAGGTTTTGCACTCTCCCGAGTGCTCCCCCTCTAGTTATGTTGTCTGTTTTTGGTGGTTTACCGTTTACAAATGTGCACTTGGCACAATTATCTAGTCCAAATTCCATTTGAATGTCCTCGGAGAACTGTTTTACTAGTTTTAGTTCTTTCAAATTATTTTGTCATTTGGGGCGAAGAGCTTTAAATCTTCTATGTGCAGTAGATGTGTCACCTTTCCTATTTCTTTGGATGTTCTATTGGTTGTCAGGGTGTATCTATGTCCTTGCTCATTGATGAGTTTCCTCAGTGGGTCCATGGCCAGACAAAAAAGGAGGGTCAAAAGGCTGTCACCCTGAAAGATTCCACATCATATCTTCACCCCCTGTATTAGTATTTCAATCTTTCCTTCCAACTGCTGTAATATCAGTTTGGTGTTCCAGAGCTCCATTGCTTTCTCAATCAGTTTGATTATTTGGGGGTTGATCTTTTACACCTGTATGCATGTTATCATCCATGAATGTGAAACATTATCAAAAGCTTTTTTGTAGTCTATTCATGCTGTGGACAAATTGGTTCTTATAATTTTAGTTTTCAAGTATGTCCTTGTAGATCCCAGTAGGTGATCTATTGTTCCATGATGTCCTCTTTTCCCTCCCTTCTGTTCTGCTTCTAGGCCTCCTTGTTGTGTTAGGTGGTGGTACATCGTTTCTGCGATGAATCCTATCACAAGTTTTTATGCTGTTGGTAGACAGGTTATTGGTCAGCATTTGTGAGATAGTTGAGTTTCTTCAGATTTTGGGATGAGGAAGTTGTTTCATTCTGTGAGCCACTCTTCCATTTCCTTTTCACCTTGGATAAGTTGATTGAATGCTTGAGCATGGTGAACATGGAGAGCATTCAATTGCTTTAGCCAGAAGTGTGTGTGTGTGTGTGTGTGTGTGTGTGTGTGTGTGTGTGTGTGTGTGTGTGTGTGTGTGTGTGTGTGTGTGTGTGTGTGTGTGTGTGTGTGTGTGTGTGTGTGTGTGTGTGTGTGTGTGTGTGTGTGTGTGTGCGTTTTAACAGTTTAATATTTCACTGGTCCAATTCAAACAGGAAAACAATCAATATGCATCATTGCAAATGGATGCAGGGATGGACAGGGAACAACGATTATTCAAAGAAAGATGTAGGGATGGTTTCACATGATAATTTGTGACCATCTCTATCATGTTTACATATTTTTTGGAATACCATACCTACATCCTTTTGCATTAATTTTTTTTTTCATATTACAATCTAGTAATACTTCTCAAAGCAATAAAATTAATATAACAGTACATGGAAGAAGCGCACAAACAACAACCATAGCCAGGACGAGAGCAGCAACAACTAGAATGGCACTCCTCCGCCAGGCTGAACAGGTTACATTATGTATCCCACTGATGACTGACAGGCCATATTTGGATCCGGACCTGAACCAAAATCGAATCTGCTTGTTCTTGTTACCTAACTAACTCATCCACCTTGTTTTGTCATAATCTGTCCATAACTTTTTGAAATATCGCACGATATATCGTTTTTGGCCCCATCAGTCAAAAGTGAAGAATCATTTAGAAAATTAAGAAACTCTCGGATCCGAATCAGGATTTGGATCTTCACCAAAATCAAATCAATTCTTCCTTGTCACACACTCAACAAAATCCAATCAATAAGGCAAATACTATACTGTGCATGCAAGAGCACAAGGAAGGTTCACTAAGTGTTGCACATACTGTACTATTGTAGATATGCTCCAGTGTGTGTTACCATAATGAAGACAAAGTTGGATCGGAATTCAGTTTTGAATTTGACTGATGTAACAAAGCTAATTCGGTCGAACCGAAAACTTTCTCTCCATTAGGAAGGCAGAAGCCCAAGGCAGTGAATACACAATCCGTGTGTCTTCTTCGTCTTTAATGGCCACAGTTATTCCTACGTTGTTGTGGGGTTGGCCGGAGGAAGCTTGGTCCAAGCCTTTCACGATCCAGCTCACCAGGCTTGACGTTCAACTATGGTTTGGGCAGGACTTTGGGATTTGCACATGATGCTGGTGGTAGTTCACATACTTTTCATGAAGGACACCATGGGTTATTTAGCATTCACCAACTAATCTTGGCATTTGGGACTTCAGTTGAACATCCATACGAGGGTTGGCACATTAATGAATCACCCTGCATGTGGAACACCTAAATTACAGTTTATAACTGGGTCGAGATTCAAACCCAGGCTAGACAGCTGAGAGGTAAATGTGCGTAACTCCGAGGCCATCCTCCCAGCCTCACCTGGTTCATGTGTGATTCGTTAAAATTTGTGGATGCTCTGTGAAGGTGTTCTGTGAATATGCAAGTTTTAAACTTTTATGTTTATCTTTGGTAATAAACTATTTTTAGTTAAAAGGTAATGTGACTTTGTAAATCGGGAGAAGTAATATTGTTATGAATCTGGCAGCCATTTCCACACAACAGCCAGAGTCCCCGCAGTTCAGTTATTTCGTTAAGTATGTGTTTATAGTTAGGGTCCCGTCCCTTATGGGTAATGGAATTTTGTGTGTGTGCTGCGAGTTTCTTTAGTTTTCTACAACAAAACCCTCACACCACTCCTCCTCCCACTCTGCGGGCGAACAAGCGCTTCACCTGCCCAGCTTTCACTTCTCACCACGGCGCCATAACCCACGTGTTCAAGGCTACGGACGTCGGCGGAGCCCCCTCACCTCAGGGCCGACTCCGCCCCAGCCAGATGGAAGCTCCCCTCGTTCAATCGGGGGTGAGATCACCTCAGGGCCAACTCTGCCCCAGCAAGATGGGATGTTCGCCTCGTCCAATGAGGGGAGGACACTGCCCGACGCCCCCCCCTGACCAATCCGGAGGCGAGTTACCTCAGAGCGGAACCCTCCACTCGCCCGGCGGGGAAGGGATAAGAAAGTTGGTCGTGTCGGGGGTCGGGGCTCTTTGGTCTTTTGGTTTGCAGTAGTCGTCGTCTGCAGTCTTGGTCTGGTCTGAGGTCTTTTTCCGAGGTCTTTTGGCGGTCTCTGGCCTTTATCGGGTTCCTCGTGGCGGAGGTGTTCCGTGGTCCTCGTATCTTCGTTTGTGGCAGTCAGGATCGGGGGCTCGTTGGATCCCGTGTCGTGGGTTAGAGTCGGTGAAACTGCACGAGGTGGCCAGGTACCTGGCCAGATTCTGACCCCCAGCTGAACTATCCTCCTCGGCTGAAGGGCCGAATAAAGACCCACGAGGTCAATTTCTTTTTCGGTGTGTGTGTCTGTCTGTGGCTGGTCTGTAAGTAGAACTGTTTAAGTGATTTCATTGTACATTTTCCTGCATATTCGTGATTAAGTCCGCTCTGTGTTTCCCTCCCTTCCCGATTACTGTAAATAAACCCCTGTTAAATGTACCAGCTCGTTGCCTGTCGTTTCTATCATTGACCCAGTATGGTTCGGGCTTGAGAGTCAGGAAGGCCGATTGTGCCGTAAATTGTTCATTTGGTCCGGCAGGCTTTGGTAATCCCCGCTCGGTGACGCCAGATCCGAGTCGGTAACAGCGACTTGGTTCGGACAAAGTCGGCTGAGGGTGTGGCTTCCCCGGTAGTTAGATGGCGTGGGTACTTAGGTAAATTGGAATTAGACAATTAACCCCACGCCGTCAAAATATTGGCGTCCACGGTCCGTGACCCATGACCTTCGGAGTTATCCGAAGGTTACGACCTTCATTTCCGGTGTTCGGTGGGAGACGGCCCAACTGCTCCATCTAGCAGTCGTCCTCTCCACCGAAACCGGCACCACGACAATATTACACCAGCTGGGACAAGGTGCCCATTCGTCATATTTAAGTGATGTTGGAGGCCATCTATATATTGTATATACTAGAAGCACCTGCTCCCTACTGGAGCCGTCAAGTGGGTTATGCTATTATATTTTTGCCTATTTTATTTCCAGGGGTCCCAGAATTACACACCAAAAAAATGGTTGCGATTGGTTCAGCTGTTTTTGCGGTACCTGGGAACAGACAGATGGACAGACTGAATTATATTAAGAGGATGAAAGATGTCTGGAAGAAAACAACTTATTATATAATTAAAAACTATTATTTTAACCCCCCACCCTACCCTGCACCTCCCCTTCCCTCCCAAGATGCATATGCTTCATACATGTCCATTCCATCTCCTCTAATTATGCTTATCTTAGCTCAACTCCTTTCCCTTTTCTCTCCTCTTCTCATTGATCCAACCATCAAACTTCTGTTCTATCTCCCCCTTTTTTTCTCAATTTGAATTGTCTCTATTCTTATTTTTCTTTTTCTGGCTATTTTCATAATTATCAGTGAAATTGCAGTCATTTTTGAAGGCGTGCACCTTTGTCAGTTTTTTTCCCCCATGTCCTAATTGTATTAGAGTTATTGCATGGAAATATTGCATTGATATCCTCTTTTCATCACCATAGCTTGTTCTGTTCTACCTCAGCCCACGTCAATTATTCCACCCCTTACCCTCTGTTCTCTCACCCTTTTATAATGCTACACATGATTCCTCTACATCCTTTAGTAACTCCTTCTCTGTGCTCCTGAGAGCACCAATTAAGCTGGTATAACAGCTTCAGTGTCAGCTGTCCCTGCTCTCACTTTTAATGAAGAAGCCAATTAGCATATCAAGTGATCCAAATCGCTAAAGCTTGTAGATTTACAGTCACATTTTGTCTGGATGCAAACTTCACTGATGTGCAGACTTAAGGACTGGATTATGGCAAGCTGAGACACTACCTGAAGCACGAACCACTTGTATAAGACAACTGCAGATGCATTGAGCACATTGATAAACTTTAGCTTGGATGGGAGTTCATGGAAGTGACTTTAAGAAATTAAGACGAACATCGCATCAATTCTGAAGGAGGCTGATTCCCAAAGTTGATGTCATTCATTGGTCAGTTCTGTGTCGTCTCGTTGTTGTTTTCTCTGGAGATCTTTCTTGCATCGTGTGGCATTTATAAAATTACTGAAATTGTTATTTCTTGGGGCATTTCTGTTGTCTAATTGGTGAGAATTCCAGGGCAAAGCTTTCTCAGGAGGCCATTAAATGAGTGTGTATTTGAGTGGAGGTTCAGCGTGACAAAAAGAGCTTTTAAGGTTTACATTTGGCTACCTTCATCCTGCAGTTAGCTTCTGCTTTGATCTAGTCTTGTCTTCCTTCATCTGCTGCTTTTAGAGCTGAACTTCTCAAACTTGGTCAACAACTGTGGTTCTTCAAGTGAATTTCCTGCAGTTTTCCATGTGCAAGATTGTGTAAATTTTGTGCTGAGTTTTCTGTCTTTCCATATGATTGCACAGTTGCTTATTAAACAAATATTAAAGTTATCAAGAGAATTGTAAATAAAATAGATGCATAAATACGTAGTTTTAACGAACAGATCAGGACTGGTCTACAATATGATTTCTACGTAGTTATAACTGCCAAATGAATTACAAAAAATCACTGAAAAACCGGCAGTCCAGTTGTTTATGATGATAATAAACATATCAAATACATCTTCAACATTTTTCATTAAGTCCTAATATTGAAATAATATATTGATGTCAACAAATCAGTCCAACTCTTTGAGAAGCCATTCATTGTTTCATCTCAGACTCAACACATTATTTTGGGGTAATTTCGGTTTGTAAATGTACTAGGGAGTTTTGTAAAAGTACACCAGCACTGAAGAAATGAGAGAGTTCATAGAATACCTTACCCTGTGCAGACTTGAGAAAAAGGACATGGGAAGGATCTTTTAAAGGTCGCCTGACATGCTCTTCCTCTTTCGGCTTGCTCCCGTTAGGGGTCGCCACAGCGGACCAACCGTCTCCATTTCGCTCTATCCTCCACATCTTCCATTGACACTCCAACCACCCGCATGTCCGCCCTCACCGCATCCATGAACCTCTTCTTTGGCCTTCCTCTTCTCCTCCTGCCTGGCGGCTCCATCTTCAACATCCTTCTCCCGATATACTCCGCTTCCCTCCTGTGCACATGTCCAAACCATCTCAATCTCGCCTCTCTCACTTTGTCTCCAAACCGTCCTACCTGCGCTGTCCCTCTAATACACTCATTTCTTATCCTATCCATCCTCGTCACTCCCAACGAGAATCGCAGCATCTTTAACTCTGCCACCTCCAGCTCTGCTTCCTGTCTTTTTGTTAGCGCCACCGCCTCCAAACCATACAACATAGCTGGTCTCACTACCGTCTTGTATACTTTCCCCTTCACTCTTGCAGCTACCCTTCTGTCACAAATCACTCCTGCAACTCTTCTCCACCCACTCCATCCTGCCTGCACTCTCTTTTTCACTTCTCTCCCACACTCTCCGTTACTTTGGACAGTTGATCCCAAGTATTTAAACCAATCCACCTTCCCCACCTCAACTCCTTGCAACTGCACCATACCACCACCCTCCCTCTCATTTACGCACATGTACTCCGTCTTACTCCTACTGACTAACATTCCCCTTCTCTCCAGTGCGTACCTCCACCTCTCAAGGCTCGATTCAGCCTGCTCCCTACTCTCCCTACAGATCATGATGTCATCCGCGAACATCATGGTCCATGGAGACTCCAGTCTGATCTCGTCCATCAACCTGTCCATCACCATTGCAAACAGGAAAGGGCTCAGAGTCGATCCTTGGTGCAATCCCACTTTAACCTTAAACCGGTCCGTCATTCCTACCGCACACCTCACCGCTGTCACACTCTCCTCATACATATCCTGCACGATCCTCACATACTTCTCCACCACTCCCGACTTCCTCATACAATGCCACAACTCCTCTCTTGGCACCCTATCACAAGCTTTCTCTAAATCCACAAACACACAATGTAACTCTTTCTGGCCTTCCCTATACTTCTCCATCAACATTCTCAAAGCAAACATTGCATCAGTGGTGCTCTTTCCTGGCATAAAGCCATATTGCTGCTCACAGATCATCACATCTCCTCTCAACCGAGCTTCCACTACTCTTTCCCACAACTTCATGGTGTGGCTGAACAACTTTATCCCTCTGTAATTTCCACAGCTCTGCACATCACCCTTATTCTTGAAAATCGGAACCAGTACACTTAATCTCCACTCCTCCGGCATCCTCTCACTTTCCAAGACTTTATTAAACAATCTGGTTAACAACCCCACTGCCATCTCTCCTAAGCACTTCCATGCCTCCACTGGTATACCATCTGAGCCAACTGCCTTTCCACTTTTCATCTTCTTCATAGCAGTCCTCACTTCATCCTTACTGATCCACCCCACTTCCAGATTCACTATCTCCACCTCTTCCAACCTTCTCTCTCTCTCATTTTCTTCATTCATCAGCTCCTCAAAGTACTCCATCCACCTTCTCAACACACTCTCCTCGCTCGTCAGCACGTTCCCATTTGCGTCCTTTATCACCCTAACCTGCAGCACATCCTTCCCAGCTCGGTCCCTCTGTCTTGCCAATCGGTATAAATCCTTTTCCCCTTCTTTTGTATCCAACTTCTCATACAGCTCGTCATATGCCTTTTCCTTGGCCTTAGCCACCTCTCTTTTTGCTTTTCGACGCCACTCCTTGTACTCCTGCAGACTTTCTTCATCCCTCTGACTATCCCACTTCTTTTTCGCCAACCCCTTCTTCCTTATACTTTCCTGTACTTCCTCATTCCACCACCAAGTCTCCTTATCTTCCTTCCTCTGTCCAGATGTCACACCAAGTACCTTCCTAGCTATCTCCCTCACAACTTCTGCTGTCGTTGCCCAATCATCCCACCCATCTTTACCACCATCCAACGCCTGTCTCACCTCCTCCCAAAATTTCACGCAACAGTCTTCCTCCTTCAGCTTCCACCATCGGGTCCTTGGTTCAGCCCTCACTCTCTTCCTCAACCTCACCTCTAAAGTCATCCTACAGACCACCAATCGATGCTGTCGAGCTACACTCTCCCCTGCCACAACCTTACAGTCACTAATCTCTTTCAGGTTGCATCTCCTACTTAAGATGTAATCCACCTGTGTGCACTTTCCTCCACTCTTGTATGTCACCCTGTGTTCCTCCTTCTTCTTGAAATACGTGTTTACCACTGCCATTTCCATTCTTTTTGCAAACTACCACCATTTGCCCTTCCACATTTCTCTTGTTGAGACCGTACCTCCCCATCACCTCCTCATCCTCTTTATTCCCTTCCCCAACATGTCCATTGAAATCTGCTCCAATCACCACTCTTTCATCCTTGGATACACTCTCCACCACTTCATCTAACTCCCTCCAGAAATCTTCTTTATACTCCATCTCACACCCCATATGTGGGGCATATGCACTGATGACATTCATCATCACCCCTTCAATTTCCAACTTCACACTCATCACTCGGTCAGACACCCTCCTCACCTCCAATACCCTCTTGACATGATCTTCCTTCAGGATTATCCCGACACCATTTCTCCTCCCATCCACACCATGGTAGAACAGTTTGAAACCACCTCCAATGCTCCTCGCCTTACTCCCCATCCACTTGGTCTCTTGTACACACAGTATGTCCACCTTTCTTCTCTCCATCATATCAGCCAACTCTCGCCCTTTGCCAGTCATCGTCCCAACATTCAGAGTTCCAACTCTCACCTCCACACTTCTACCCTTCCCCCTCTCCCACTGCCTCCGGACTCGCCTTCCCCGTCTCCTTCTCCTCCTTCGCCCAGCAGTAGCACAATTTCCACTGGTACCCTGCTGACCACCGGTACCGGTGGCGGTCGTTGGTAACCCGGGCCTCGACCGATCCGGTATGGAAATTCGTTTTGTTGTCCGCATAATGATTTGGCATAGGTTTTTACGCCGGATGCCCTTCCTGACGCAACCCTGGTCGCCTCTTACGACACACAGGGATATGGTACACCTATTCTAACCGGGGCATACACCGGGCCCAGTACAACTGGTACTCATTTCGCCGACCTCGGAAGGATGGCAGGCTGAGTCAACCCTGACATGCCAGGTCGCCTGACATGCCAAAGTACATAAATTTCATTTATATATGTCCTAGAGGAGTTTTTCATCGTGATTTCAGATCTGGCAATGTTTTTTCACAAAACTCATTCTTTCTTCTTTGGGAACGCCCCTAAAAATTCTCCTGAAAGGGGCGTAACCCACATGACGTCAACTACAGGATGTCAAAGGCTGCACGTAAATTACTCGGGTTGGTGGTCTACGTGATTCTTTTGGCTTGCTGTGTGTTTCCACATTTGATTGGTCGACTCAATCGCTTCGTTCATTTCTGCTTTAAAAAAATCGAACATTTGGTTTTGAATAATGGATGACATGGACTTTCACTTGTCTGGTAACGACAGTGAGTGTGAGAGAAATGAAGCATTTTGGTCTGAATCAGATGGAGAATTGTCGGATAACATAGTCGCGGGAGGTGAAGTTCAGGCAGCTAGAAATGAAATACGGCCTTACCAGTTCGAGCCCTACGCAGGACAGGCAGAGGAAAATGGCGATGAAATTCCCGGAGTTCATGATGATTGGGAGGACATTGAAGGAAGACTCGGAAATAATAACTGGTTAGACTAAATCCTATTCGTAATTCAATAATGTAGATTCGACTTGCATACTGCTCAATATCAGAAATA
Source organism: Eptatretus burgeri (assembly GCF_056783735.1). Taxonomy (NCBI): domain Eukaryota; kingdom Metazoa; phylum Chordata; class Myxini; order Myxiniformes; family Myxinidae; genus Eptatretus; species Eptatretus burgeri. The sequence goes on from NC_140966.1 coordinate 86,091,937, forward strand.
TTTTAGTGAGGTGACGTGAACAGCGCAGCGGACATGTTGCCCATAGATGCCAACCCTCCCGATTTCATCGGGAGGCTTCCGAAAATTCACCCAAACTCCCGCCCTTACGATCACTATCCTTATCCTCCCGAAATTTTGATATTTTTGCACTGTTCACTAATCAGAATGTACTAGTATGAGAATTGAATGAAAAGCATCGTCTGCTACGTATAGCATGTGGTAACTCCATAACGTTCGCTGCTACCAAATTGTACGTAAAAAATTGCAAATTCAAATGAGGAGCAGCGAAACATTGGGTCTGGATCTCGCTTATGCGATCATGCACTGAGATTTAGTGCATGCGGTATGTGTGCAATACAGTGCATGCGGTATGTATGCACAGTGTATATGCATGCGATACGCTCACTGCATGCAGCTGGGCCCCGTACCAGCCCGGCGGTCGCGACCACCGTGCGGTGTTTAACAGCCGCTAGAGTTCTACGAGTCGCGCTGCAGCTGTGGAACATCGACTTCGAAGTTACCGATGGTTCAAGCCCTCGATGTTGATTACGAAATGGCAGAAAAGAAGCTTACGAAGACCAAGAAATGGTCTCAGAAGTACAAGACCGAATACAGTCTCCAATACCCGTGTATTCGAAAGTCTGAAAGAGGAATTCATCATGCGTATTGTACAGTATGCAGCGTTGATATTTCAGTTGAGCACGGAGGTCGCGATGATATTCGGAAGCACGTTGGAAGCAAACGGCACACAGACATTGCAAAGGAGAGATCTTCGAGCACGAGTACCGGTACACTTCTGAATTATTTCACCAAACAAGGGACAAGCGAGGAAGAGGATGTTACCCGAGCGGAACTTCTCTTTAGTGGATTTATTGTGGAACATAACTTGCCCATATCAGTCTCAGATCATGCTGGACCTCTATTTCAAAAGATGTTTCCAGATTCAAAAGTTGCTTCAAAGTATGGATGTGCAAGAACAAAAACTTCATCAATAATTGGTGAGTTGTCAAATGTTACTGCTTCATCTATTGCCGATATTGCTAGACTAGCTCCATTTAGCCTACCTACAGACGGTAGCAATGACAGTGGTGAGGCCCAGCTATATCCTGTCCTGATTTCGTACTATGACAACAGTGCTGGGATTGTGAAGCAAGGTTTGCTAAGTTTGCCTGCGTGCAAACAAGATTCCACTGGTGAAAACATTTTCAAACTGCTTGATCATGAGTTCAGTGACAGGAAAATTCCGTGGGGAAATTGTGTTTCCTTTTGTGCTGATAATGCCTCTGTCATGGTGGGCAAGCACAAAGGAGTCGCTGCTTATATCCACAAACAAAATCCAGAGTGCTACATCATGGGATGCCCTTGCCATATGATTCACAATATGGCCAAGAAGGCGGCTCAGGCCTTACCCATTGAATTAGATGACTTTCTCATCGATATTTACCACTACTTGGACAAAAGTAGTAAACGCGTCAAAGGAGTGAAAGCACTGCAAGAACTCTGTGATGCCCCGACACACAAGATTCTGAAGCATGTCGCAACAAGGTGGCTGTTCCTTGGTCAGTGCCTAGACAGGCTGATTGAACAGTGGGAGCCACTTCGCCTCTTCTTCAAAGAAGAAGTACGAAGAAAAATGCAACCAACTGTAGCCAAGACTCTAACAACGAGCAAGAAGGACGGCACTGTATCTACTGCCAGTACTGGCACTGCAGGATCAAGCACTAGTGGAGCAGCATTCACCACTACCACTGCAGTATCTGCTGCGAAGAAGACAGCAGGGACAGCACCAAAACCAATGCTGAGAGCAGGTAGCATCACCGGCCCTTCATCACGTTCATCTACAAAGCAGATCCCTTCAGAGTCGAGAAAGACTGTGATAGTCCCATCTACCAACAAAGAAGGACCCAAGTTAAGTTCTGCTTTTGCCAAATCACTTGATAGAAGCTCAGCAAAACCTTCGAATCAGAGGTCTTCTTCCTTGGCTGCACCTACTTCAAGCTCTCTCCTCAAACGTAAAATTGGATCTGGTACTACGAGTCTGACCTCTTCTGCTGGCAGTAAACGCAAGTGTGATCGCCCTGCGGCTAAGTGTACTACGAGTTCTACAACTAAAAGCGCATCTTCCTCAAACACTGTGCAGGAATCTAGAGAAAAACGTGTCAACAGGATGTTCTTGTCTCCACAAACAAAACTCTATTGTTTCTTCCTTCGATATGCTAACAAGCTTTTTGAGAAGGGGAATCTTCTGCTCCAAAGAGACGAACCCTGTATTCATCTCCTGCACGGAGAATTGAATGGTCTTCTGAAAGATATCTTCATACGGTTTTTTAAACCATCGGTGTCATCGGTTGCTCTGGTAAATGTACCCTTCTCTGACAGAAATCATCAGAAGAATGATGAGGACCTCATGATTGGGAACGATGCCAAACTTTATATAAGGGAACAAAGGAGTCTCAAGAAATCCACCTTCACTCTGAGTGAGTCAGACATCCAAGGTTTCTTCAGTGCAGTTCGCTCATATTATGTGAAAGCCTGCAATTACATCTTCAAAACCTGGCCACTAGATGATGAATTAGCCAAGCATGCTCAGGTGCTGGATGTTAAGCTACACCAAGAAGTGGGGTTTGACTGTGTGGAGTTTTTCATCAAGAAATTCCCCTGTCTGTTCAGTGGCGGTGATAGTGACATAGACAGTCTTGAGAGTGAATTCGCTCACTACCAGGCAGACGCCTCCATAGCTACAATTGCTACTGAGACAGTGAGAGTGGATGAGCAGTGGCATCGGATTTCACAGCTCACAGATCCCTGCACTGGTGCCAAGAAGTATCCTAATTTGAGCAAAGTGATGAAGGGAATCTTGGTCATTCCTCATTCGAACGCATCATGTGAGCGGGCACTCAGTCTTGTACGGAAGAATCATACTGAATTTCGTCCCAATTTGAGTGTCAAAACCCTGGAAGCTCTCTTAATTGAAAAACTAGCTCATAGCACCCCTTGCTACCAGAGAGAATACAGCAAAGACATAATCAGAAGGGCTAAAAGAGCCACACAGCTGTCACTCAGCAAAGCTGCCATGGAAAAAGCAAGCAGCAGTAGTACCAGCCAGTAAGGTAAGAAAAATATTGCTTCTTTTGTGCTTTTTGTTAATCTTTGATTGTCCCCTAACTTACTAATATTAACATACATGTAACATTAAAAAGTGCACAATTTTCCCCTTTTTTGTTCAAAAAGTGGGAATTCTTAACATGTTAAATGCTCCAAAATAGGGCTCAGAGGGCACTAGAGAGCGTCTAGAACCCCAGAGCTTCCAGGGCCCTAAGGCGGGCCCTGGACCCCGCCGCAAGGGTCGAGCGCTCCGCGCTCAAGATGTGCGCTTCGCGCACATTATTTGGTGTCGGTTGCAAATCCTCCCTAATTCTGATTTCCAAAAGTTGGCATCTCTGGTTGCCCCACGGCAAATTAATCACAAACAAGGCCAGCACATGTCATCGGCCGTATCTCTCCGCGCATAAAACGAAGCAATCTCGCTGTCCGGATACGATGAAAACTTGTGTGCAGAACACACCTTGTGACACAATTGTCTCGAGTAGTCCGACAAATCTGACGTTCTGTTGCATTTTTATTTATTTTAGTCCTACTGTCATCATGTAGCGCCAGTAGAAAACAATGAAGAAAAGAGAATAATAAATAAAAGCTACAGCACGTCGGATTTATCGGCCTAGTCAGACGGAAGACAGATTTATTGACCTAGTCGGCGGACGACGGATTTATCGGACTCGCCTAGACCAGTGTTTCTCAACCGGGTTCCCTGGAACCCTAGGGTTCCGCAAGAGGTTGCTAGGGGTTCCGCGAGAAACAGTAATAAATAGGCTCATGTATTTTTGAGTAGTTTTTGTTTGATTTAATATTCGTAATTTAACCATACACGTACGGCATATTGTTGGAAACTCCTTGGTTATTATGATAGAGGCTTCAACCTCTTATATTATTTACAATTATAACAACCATAGGGAATGTATTTAACGATGTCTATATGGCGCCAGTGTGAAACCGCCCTTACGGGTTTGTGAACGTCCTGTACGTGGCAGATTCGTGTATCATTGAGTGACTGACTCAAGTACGGGACGCATGTACGGTGTCCATCTATCTTCTCTCTGCTTCCTAGCACAAAGTCTCAGAGTGTGTCTCTCTCTCTCTCTCTCTCTCTCTCTCTCTCTCTCTCTCTCTCTCTCTCTCTCGCGCTCTCCTCTCTCTCTCTCTCTCTCTCTCTCTCTCTCTCTCGCTCTCTCGCTCTCTCGCTCTCGCGCTCTCGCGCTCTCGCGCTCTCTCGCTCTCTCGCTCTCTCGCTCTCTCGCTCTCTCGCTCTCTCGCTCTCTCGCTCTCTCGCTCTCTCGCTCTCTCTCTCTTGGTTAGTTCTTCTGTTTACCTTTATTTGTTTAAGTTTTGTTTATCAAGTTACATGAGGTGTGTTTTTTTTTTTGTGAATTAAAACCTCGGTGTGAGGTCTCATAAACGAGCAGTATGTTTTTTTTTTTTCATTGCCAATAAATTTGACAAAAAGGGGGTCATTTTTTCCTTAAACCAGGTATCCGAAAAAAATATATTATATTTACCACGTGAACTACGATAAAAATATAAAAGATCTAGATGTTAATAATGGTATATAATAATTTTAATGCAGGGGTTCCCTGAGACATGAAAACTATTTCAAGGGTTCCACAAGGGTAAAAAGGTTGAGAAACGCTGGTCTAGACTCTAGAAATCTCGAGTCAATCCACTCTGTGCGAGTTACTGTATGTGACGTCACGCTGCGATTCACTGGTCAGCTTTTTTTAGGGGCGGGGCATAGCAAGTTGTGAAAAGCACAATAAATGATCGAAATATTGCTCTAATCAAATTTTTGATTAAAAAAAAAAACATGGGTGATTTCTTCACTGGGAAGGTCAAGTTAATTTATAAATAACAAGTTTATTTTGCATATCGGGGAACCTTTAAGCCCTTGCTTTGTGTTGCTGAGCACAATCAATATTTCCTACGAGCTGCCATTCTGTCTCAATCTCAAAATTCCCCAATGCCAAGAGCACGAGCAGCACATTCGATTGGTCGAGATGGTGTAAAATAGCATAATATTTTGTCCAGGAACTGATAAAATGGAAGTTTCTAAAAGTGCCAACAAGGCAATTTGTGTTAAACTGTGTTCAAATATAGAAATTAATTGAAAGAAAATAAACGTTTTAAAGGCTGAAGAAAATAAAAACATTTATTCAGCGGTATACCATCATTGATGCACCATCTTATTTAACATGTTAAATTCGTTCTTCGTGCCTGTTGTTTGTGGTCCTTATGGCATCTGTAAAAACAGTTCGTTTCCTGTTTGGAATGATTTTCAATTTTATTTCATTGTCAGACAGGCAGACGGACTAAAAAAAAAGATAAACCAATGTCACCCGC
>NC_140966.1:86102387-86108197 GCF_056783735.1 Eptatretus burgeri
GGTTCCCCTTTTATGAGCAGCATTATTATATACCAATTCCCAAAACCGCTGGGAACACGTCTTTATATGGCAGTTGTAAGCTAGAAACACGTTATTTTTTTTTTTGTCGACCGGAAGACGTCATTGGAATACGTCTACATACGTCGATGTGTGTTGGGACTACCTGAGGAATTGGTTCAAAGCACGTCAAACATAAGGTAGAAATAAATTTCGCGTAAAAAAGACATTACCGCGACGTGTTTCGACTTATGAGTAGCTTATAAGTAGCCTTTGTGGACGTGTGTAAGCGTCCACATATCGTGTGTACAACTTATCCCCATCGCATGCGGAACGTGTGTCATACGCCGAGTACGTCGTAAAATTTTGAACATGTTTAAAATTTCTTGACGTACTCTACTTACTACAACATATGATAGCGTACTTTAGTGTTGTACTCACGTATACCAAACTTACTCGTACCGTATTTGACGTGCCCCAACGGTTTAGACACATTTTTCTTATGTCGGCATACGCTGGCAAGATCGCCAAGGTGTGACCGCGATGTTGACATTTCCATTTCTACGGCAGTTATGATTCGAATCGTTGTGCGTCAGCCTTTTAATAGGCTACGTCACGACATCGTCGGCGATGCGTGCAACGCGCTATGCCTAAGTTAGACTATCGTTGGGCATCGGTTGTGTAGGCCGACAACAGGTTCAGCATTCGTTGGTATAAGTTATCTATAACACAACGAAACGTTCTGTGTCCGTTACCAATGTGTTATACATAAGACCAAGTCGCTATGAATACGTCCGAATCTTTAAAAAAAAAACATCAAAAGTTCAACGAAAGCCAGCGTTTTAGATACATTTTAATACGTAGCCATCGCTGGCTAAAACGTCAAGGTGTGACCGGGCCTTAACCAGACTCAAACTGTCATTCAAATATTCAAACTCATCAATAACCAATTTAACCTGCTGCACTGCGTATCTTCGCAACCACCAATAAATTATATTAATGCTTATTTATAATGTATTTTAAAAATAATATTCAAGAAATTATTTTAATTATTATTTATAATGTATTTTAAAAAATATATTTAAATGATTCTCAATATCGACTTACAGCTTAGCATATTTATGTGTTGCAGTGCATGTTTTTTCCTATGTTTGCATATATACATTTTAAGAGAATGTTAAGAGTGCTAATATTCATGCAATGAAAGCAAGTAGCCTGATAGCACTTATTTCTTGGCCTCAGTTCTGCTTTGAATCATTTGTTCTTTACACAGTTGTCTCAAAACGTTTGGTGTTTTTGTGAGAAATTGATGTTATTTTCGCAGAGGAATTGCGGCCGATGTGGCATCACTTGTCAAATTACAATGCCAAACTGTCCTGCAAAATTTATTGCTGTCGGAATAAAAACCAGGTGCCCACGTCTCATCTTCTTTTGCTACATATCACTCAAAAAAGGGGTCAAGCATGATTTCTGTTGGAAACCAGGCCATTTTATTCAAAACTCATTGATACGACAGGATCATACCCAGAAGGCTGTTTTGTCCTGTTTTTGTTGTTGTTATTTACACTGCACAAAGTGTTCCTTAAATCAGTGGATCCAAAACTGTGGTCTGCAGACCCCTATGGGTTCTAAAAGGCCATCAGTGGAAGTCTATGGGGAGGGAGAGGGACATTAGCTTCCCCTCATCTCCTAATGATGTCACATGCTGTGCCTTACTGCACATCAGAGCCAACCATTCATGGAAGACTGTGGTACATCCTCTTTGTGTCGTTGTGCAAGCTGAGAAGTATCAGTGCGAGGAGACTTGTGGCACGATGATCGTCAGACATGATATTCTGCCAATTTTTTGGAGTTTTGGAAGTGGTCCATGCATACTCCAAAAGGTTAAGAACCACTGCTTTCAAGAATGGTGCAAAAATATTTCATTACATGTATATCTCTTTATTGATTTCACTTATTCAAAATATTAAAGTTCATATTATAATACTATTTTTGAAATTTGGTCATAAGCATTCTGTTGTTGCAGTTACTATTTATCCATTGTACTTGACAAGGCAAGTTTCAGCAATGATGAGCATTATGTGGGTGATGTTTGAGAAACAGTTCAGTAGGTGTCATCTCATTGAGGGGTGTTCTTGTAGACAAACAAGAAACGGACTGTAACCTTTATGTTGCCTGTATCAACTGAGAACTTTCTTTTATCCAATAGTTATTTAAAAGTCTGTACAGCTCATTGAGGTGCAAAATTAAACGCTGGATTATAAGGTGGCAGCAAATTATGTCTTACCTCATTCCGTTTCAAGAACAAGTTGAACAAGAAAAATAGCAATCAGAGATTGCAGACCCTCGCCAGGACTTGTTTTGTGTGGTGTTTGTGTAGTTTTGTGTCGTGTATTTTGTGTGGTGTTTGTGTAGTGGTGTGTTACATAATTAATAAGCGACATCAATACAACAGCCACTTTATAACTGCTGGTAGCGATGACTGGGTACGAAGATGTCCCGCTTTGATGCAACCCCACTTTGATTGGACACCTGACCCTGACCCCTGACGTTTTCCATTATTCTTCATTTGAATTCAGAATGGGATTAAAATTAATTCAATTCAAACCAAATGGAAGACAAAATAGGTACAGTCCTATATTGGAGTAATCAGAAGGAATCCAAACAAGCAAAAAGCAAAGATTAAATCATCAGGAAGAACCTCTATAGGATTCGCATTTCAGCTGATACTCCTCTACCCTCAAAGCCATCCAGACACAGCCAATATCTGCAATTCAGATTTTTCCTTGTTAAAAAAAACAAAAAAGAACCCCGATCAAAAAAATTAAATTATTCTGGCTGCCAGACCATGCCTCCGATCATGTTGAAATTTAACACATATATTCCCCACCACTACGAGATAATAATTGTAAAGTTTCACATCAATTGATGAAGCGGTTCAAAAGAAAGGGTTTTTGTAAGATTTTCGCTCAATCCAATATGGCTGCCAGACCATGTGATTTATCAATTATTCGTGAATACTCTGGTATCCCCAAGGCTTGGCGAACTTTTTTGTGAAGTTTCCCCTCAATCTGTCTCGCCTTTCTAGAGAAAAATAATTTTTTTATAAGTTTTACGGTAAATCCAATATGGCTGCCAAACCATGTGACCTATGACGTCATATTTGTGAACGTTTTGTTCCTCGTGGATAGGCAGTCATACATGTAAAGTTTCACCTCGAATCCATTCAGCCATATCAAAGAAGAAGATTTTTGAAGGTTTAACAAAACAACAAAACAATGTGGCGACCGAATCACGTGACCAATGACATCGTCTTTTTTTTCTGTTTTGTTTTTTCTGTGGACCAATTTATCCCGAGATGACCCTCAAAATTTTTCATACTGTACCTGCCATGTGCAATTAAGCCTGATGTTGGCTTAGTGGTTGGAGTGGCTGGCTTAGGATCTTAGGATCCCGAGTTTGAGCCCCGTTGGCTGCTGAATTAACACCAGGTGCAGTTGACAGCCTGTTATCCTTCTGAGGTCGGTGAAATGAGTACCAGTGTACTGGTAGAAGGACACAGCATCAGCAGCACAGCTGCACTTCCAATAAATGGTAGCTACACTGGCGGTTAAGCTGCCATACACAACAGAACAGATGTGCCAAGTTGAAATTTTTTCCTTGGTGTGGTTTCAGAGATGTAAAGGTCCAAAGTTTTTCCAACATGGCTGCCACACCACGTGTTCTATGACGTCATGATTATAATTAAAACCTTCTACATGAGTAGTCGCTCCAATGGCAAAAATTTTGTCTCAATCCGGCAAGAGGTTGCGGAGAAAAACACTAAAGTTCCTTGCGAACAAACAAACAGACAGACAAACGAACCCAAATGCAATGCGCTCTCCTCTGGTGAGGGTAATTATTGCGAACAGAACTGGTGCTTCTGTCTATTGTCAGAAATTACATCTCAGGACAGACCATATGGTGGAAATAGATTTCTAAGGAGACTCACTGTGTCCTCAGTCATAATCACGTATTGTAGGAAACACCTCAATACACTTCGAGTAGACATCAACTTCCACAAATAAATTTTGCTTCTCCATTTCTGCATAGTCTACAAATATATGCTGCTAAGATGTCCTGGCTCATGACCAAAGATGTGGAGGTGCTGTCACAGGTTGGATATGGACAGCCCAACAATGTGCACACTGACTGACAAATTTTTAGACATCTTGGTCATGTCCTGACTGCCAGAGGCATTCTTTAGCCAATGCCTTCATTCATAAAATTCAAGTACAAGGCTTCTGCATTTTGGAAAGCAACTGCTTCTGCAATTTATTAAGTGTCCGGAATTTACCATCACCCCATAATCCCCCCCCCCCCATCGCTCGCATAATTCATCACCCCATCGCTCGCAGAAGGCTCAACACGATATAGCTCCATAATTCCCCCGAAAGCATTTCCATCACTAATTTTGTCTCCAATCGTTTCTTCAAAATCCCACTAATCAGTTTCAACATACTGAGAACCTTCAGAGTTGCTCATAACGGTGGCTTCAGTATCAGAATCTGAGCTCGAAATACACTGTTTCTCAATGTAAGCTGCCATTTGGATCAAGGTGGGTTCCAGGTGTGACGTCACTGGTGAAAATCGAAAATCGACACTTTTAGGGCTTTTTTTTTGGCACTTTGTAATTGGCAAAATAATTTTTTTTTTTTAATTCCCTTCAAATTTGACCATGGTTAATGATTTTGAATGGTTTTCAGGAAAAAAAAATTGTGTTTGGTTCCCCTTTAATGTAAAATGTCTCAAGTCTTACCCCCAACTGCCACCTGTGGTGTTGTAATATTTGCATATTCCAAATTACACCCCAGTTATTAAGATGCGTGGAGATCAACAACATGAGAGTACGGACACATCTGTAACATGGCAGAATAAATCGTACATCACGATGTGTAGTATCAATCAATTGATTTTCTGCATCTGCACATGTTAACACAATTAAAACTAGAACTGCGCTCAGTGGAGCGCATACCTCCGCCATGCTGAACAGTTTACATTTTGTATCCCACTGATAGGTCAGATCTGGATCCGTACTTGAACCAAAATCGAATCGGCTTGTTCTTGTCACCTAATCAACCCATCCACATCGTTTTATCATAACTCGTCCAAAACGTTTTGAAATATCATGCGATGTATCGTTTTTGGCCCCATTTCTCAATGGTGAAGAATCTGATTAGAAATTATAAACTTATCGTATCCAGATTCAAATCTTCACCAAAATCAAATCGATTCGTCCTTCTCACATACCCAACCTGACCATAAAGTTTCGGCTGAATCTATTCACAACTTTTTGAGAAATCATGCTATACTTTATATCATTTTTGGTCTTATCACTTCTTCTTCTTCTTCTTCTTCTTCTTCTTCTTCTTCTTCTTCTTCTTCTTGTGTATGGCAGCTTAGCTGCCGTGTAGCTATCATTTTGATGGAGCATGACTATGCCGCTGATGTTGTGCCCCTATACCAGTACACTGGTACTCATTTCGCCGACCTCAGAAGGATTACAGGCTGACTCAACCCCACCTGGTGTTTATTCAGCAGCCAACGGAGCTTGAACTCAGGACCCTAAGATCCCAAGCCAACACCAGGCTTTTGCCCTATCACTCAAAGGTGAAGAATCACTTTAAGCATTGTAGTGTTCGGATCTGGATCCGGTTCTTCACTAAAATCTAAACAATTCGTTCTTGTCACACACCCAACCTCTCCACCAAATCTCGTCCAAATCCGTCCACAACTTTTTGAGATATCCTGTTCACAGACAAGCACACAGACAA
>NC_140966.1:86108697-86123697 GCF_056783735.1 Eptatretus burgeri
AAAGTGACCTTGACCTTTGACCTTGACCTTCAAAATTTTGTGCACTGAAAGGGACCTCTATAGGCCTCTGATATGCGAAGTTACAAAAATTTCCAATGATAACTGTGCTCTGCAGAGTGATTTATACGTGATTACAGACCAAACAAAAAAACAAAAAAAAAAACATATGAAGGTCGAGGCCAATCGCCACCAAAAATTAATCAGCTGAGCGCCAGTCCATGAACTATATTCCCATGAAGTTTGAAGACGATCCGATCAAAATTACTCAAAAAAATAAGGGTTTCGTCGACTCCCCTAATTTGCGCCAAAGTGACCTTGACCTTTGACCTTGACCTTCAAAATTTTGTGCACTGAAAGGGACCTCTATAGGCCTCTGATATGCGAAGTTACAAAAATTTCCGATGATAACTGTGCTCTGCAGAATTTTTTATATGTGATTGCAGACAAACAAACAGACAAACAAACAAACAAAAAAATAATAAAAAAAACATACAAGCTGACTAACATATCTTGCAAAAACTTCGTTTTGGCAAGATAACAAACAAACAAAAAAAAAACATACAAGTTGACTAACATATCTTGCAAAAACTTCGTTTTGGCAAGATAAAAATTACTTTACTCATCTGAGCATATGCGCACTCAGGATGAGATTCCATACAATTTGCCAAATTCAGAGCCAAAGTACTGCTAAGTTGAAGGTTCATGTTCCGATTCATGTTCTACTGTTCACAAAAAGAATTCAATTGAAGTATTAATTGATTAAAATGTAATTTTTTATTAAAATGTAATTAATTGATCAAAATTAAGACCAATCACTGTCCCATAGTTCCAAGAAGGAAGCCAGATATAACAATACACACGCACACTCGCACGCATACGCATATATATATATATATATATATATATATATATATATATATATATATATATATATATATATATATATATATATATATATGTATATGTGTATATATATGTATACACACACCACACACATACATATACAAACAAACACACGTATATAAACACCCCTCCCCCCAACACACACACACACACACACACACACACACACACACACACACACACACACACACACACACACACACACACACACACACACACACACACACACACATTCAAACACATTCATATTGTTGTAGATTTTCGGCACTCCGGTGTGTGGGCGATCGCCTTTAGCTCAATTGCGGACACGCACGCCCACCGAACGTGGCAATCTAGTCGCAGCTTCCGGATCAACGCCGAAACCCACCTACTGGTGTTTTAACACACCATAAATCAGCCAAATCTTCTGTCCACGCGCTGCAGGGTCGATCGCCGAATTGTCGATGTATCTAATTATTCGCGCAGACAAAAATGCCGGGAGTTTATACCTCAACGGGACCTGCACGAAAACGAGCCGCTTAAGCAGCTCGTTCCGTATGCGATTGCCGAGCAGTTTTATATCGCCAAGTCCCGTCGGACCAGATGTACGTCTTATCAGCTTATAATCAGCCAGCTAATTATGCCAAACGCAATTATGGCAGGTTGACATTCAAAAATGGGGACATTTATTTCTACACAGGCATGCAAGCAATGCAATGAATGGGGGAAATGGGGAAAAAGACACGAGCAAAAACCTACAGCTGATGTCTATTTATTATGTACATGCACTTTATCAGTTTGTTACTTATGGACAAGGCGCCGCAGACTTTCATGCAAAACCCCAGAAAGAAAGGAAGAACCGGGCTCGTGAGCCTTTATAATTTGCTCGGAGCTGGGATAACCGAAGGGGCTCCGAGAGACCGAGCGGGCTACCTGGCCACCCTCGTTGGGTCCTGGTTCGGCGACCCTCGATGTCTCTGCCCGCACTCCAACCTCCGAACTCTCCAGCTCTCTTCCCGACTCCACCACACCAGCGCAGCACGAACTCGAACGCTCTCTCCAAGAGCTCTTCTCGACTCCACCTCGTTCTCCACCTCGTTCTCCACCTCGTTCTCCAACTCGTTCTCCAACTCGTTCTCCAACTCGTTCTCCAACTCGTTCTCCAACTCGTTCTCCAACTCGTTCTCCAACTCGTTCGTTCTTTATCGACAACTTGGCGTCTCTTCAACCGCTCAACTCTCTGGACTCCAGGCTCCAAACTCAACTGGCTTCTCGGCGTTTCAGCACGGCTTTTTATCGGGTTCGGGGGGGGAGGGGGGGTGCTTGCTCTTTCACCTTCGATGCTTCACCCCTGGCTGGCTCCGCCCCTTTCTCCGTTTTGATCCGATCTTGCCGTCAAATGCGGCCGTGTTAGGAATCACCGTCTTCATGCAGATGTGTTTGGAATCACCGGCTTCACGCGGTTGTGGTGAAGATGGTGAGGAGATGATGGTGGTTGTGGAGAAGATGCCGAGGAGATGGTGGCGGTTGTGGAGAAGATGGTGAAGAGAAGATGGCGGTTGGTGAGGAGATGATTGCGGTTTGTGGAGAAGATGGTGAGGAGATGTTTGTTTAAAATAAAGACAGAAAAAGTAACACTACATCAAAGGTTCACAGCCCGTCACACGAATAATTTCCGTTATACATCGGTGGGGAAATCTAACCTGGACACACACTTATCGACATAACTGATCTTCAGGGAACCTGAATGGTGATCTGTGAATTTCCACAACCGTAACAATATAAACACCCCACCAAACACACACACACACACACACACACACACACACACACACACACACACACACACACACACACACACACACACACACACACACACACACACATACATAGATATATATATATGTACAAATACATATATATATATATATATATATATATATATATATATATATATATACATACATATAAACACACATATATATATATATATATATATATATATATATATATATATATATATATATATATATATATATATATAAACACCACACACACATATAAACACCACACACACACACACACACACACACACACACACACACACACACACACACACACACACACACACACACACACGCAGAAACACCCTACACACATACAAACACAAATAAATACCACACCAACACATGTACAATCAAACACACACATATATATATATATATATATATATATATATATATATATATATATATATATATATATAAACACCACACACAAACACACACAAACACACACACACACACACACACACGCACGTATATAAACACACAAAGACGGATATGAAGTTATAACCTTAATTTAGAAGCAATTTTCTGATTTCCCACCTTCCCGGCTCATCAGCTGTGCACCGTTTTTATCGAGGTTTCGATCTTTTCAGCCCAGAACCTCTCCAAACGGTGGATCCACAACCTCAAAGTTGTATCCCGACAGTCAGTCAACACAGCAATGTAATATCCTTATTCAAACTTATTTGATTATTAATTTTATTTATAGTATTTAAACAAATTAATAACTTTAACTTTAATCATACACCACTTTATCTGACAAATTAAGCGATCAACACTTTACCCTGCAAACATGTCCATGACACAGCACCTCCATCTAAAGGCCCGGTCACACCTTGACGTTTTTGCCAACGTATGCCGATTTTTGAATTTTTTTTCTAAAACGCTGGCACACGTTGAATAGATTATGCGTAAGTTTTGATAACATTGAGAGCACGCTGAAAAACACTGCCATACGTCGTTGTACGCTGGCTTTAAACGTTGTACTTTTTGGTTGTCCTCAAATTTTTTCATGCTTGAAATTTCACGACGTATGCCGGCATATGACTCACACGTTCCGCTACGCTGGCCACAAGTTGTATGCACGGTCTGCAATCGTTGACAGACGTCAACACATGCTACTTGTAAGTTAATCATAAGTTAAGACACGCCGAGGTAATGTTTCACGAACCCGAAACTTATTTCTAACCTATGATTAACGTGTTGTTACGCGATCGTTGCCACACATCGACAGACGTTACTTTTAAGTTACTCATAGGCTGAAAGACGTCGGTATAATGGATCGTCCTTGCGTCAGCGTCCACGGCCAGGACACTTATTTGCAGCATTCTTCAAACTTTTCTTCGGCATGACGAGGATGTTCACACTTCGATGTCTAGCTTGGCTATGATTCCAAATGTCCATCGGCAGTGTCTATTTAAAATAGTCGAGTTTGAGCGTTTTAACACGTTCAGAAGAAACGCTTCAAATTTCCAAACCCCAGCATCAAAAAACAAAGGCGAGTGACAGCAATTTAAATCGTTCATTGTAAACAATGAAAATAGCTGAGTGGTACCGTTTAAAAGTCGTTGAGTGTAAAAAAAATCCAATTGTTGAGCGCAAGCGTCTACTTTCAATAGTGGAGATGCAGCCATTTAAATCGTTGAGTTTATCATTTAAATCGTTAAACGCAAGGACGATCCATCATAACCCACACCCTCCCCCTCACACTCACCTACTACTGCCAACATGAACAAACTAATACTGATACTGATACTGATACTGTTACTGCTGACATGGACATAGACTCAAAAAGGACTCGAAAACACTGTTGGGTTCCCCTTTTATGAGCAGCATTATTATATACCAATTCCCAAAACCGCTGGGAACACGTCTTTATATGGCAGTTGTAAGCGAGAAACACGTTATTTTTTTTTTTGTCGACCGGAAGACGTCATTGGAATACGTCTACATACGTCGATGTGTGTTGGGACTACCTGAGGAATTGGTTCAAAGCACGTCAAACATAAGGTAGAAATAAATTTCGCGTAAAAGACATTACCGCGACGTGTTTCGACTTATGAGTAGCTTATAAGTAGCCTTTGTGGACGTGTGTAAGCGTCCACATATCGTGTGTACAACTTATCCCCATCGCATGCGGAACGTGTGTCATACGCCGAGTACGTCGTAAAATTTTGAACATGTTTAAAATTTCTTGACGTACTCTACTTACTACAACATATGATAGCGTACTTTAGTGTTGTACTCACGTATACCAAACTTACTCGTACCGTATTTGACGTGCCCCAACGGTTTAGACACATTTTTCTTATGTCGGCATACGCTGGCAAGATCGCCAAGGTGTGACCGCGATGTTGACATTTCCATTTCTACGGCAGTTATGATTCGAATCGTTGTGCGTCAGCCTTTTAATAGGCTACGTCACGACATCGTCGGCGATGCGTGCAACGCGCTATGCCTAAGTTAGACTATCGTTGGGCATCGGTTGTGTAGGCCGACAACAGGTTCAGCATTCGTTGGTATAAGTTATCTATAACACAACGAAACGTTCTGTGTCCGTTACCAATGTGTTATACATAAGACCAAGTCGCTATGAATACGTCCGAATCATTAAAAAAAGCAACAAAAGTTGAAGGTAAGCCAGCGTTTTAGATACATTTTAATACGTAGCCATCGCTGGCTAAAACGTCAAGGTGTGACTGGGCCTTAACCAGACTCAAACTGTCATTCAAATATTCAAACTCATCAATAACCAATTTAACCTGCTGCACTGCGTATCTTCGCAACCACCAATAAATTATATTAATGCTTATTTATAATGTATTTTAAAAATAATATTCAAGAAATTATTTTAATTATTATTTATAATGTATTTTAAAAAATATATTTAAATGATTCTCAATATCGACTTACAGCTTAGCATATTTATGTGTTGCAGTGCATGTTTTTTCCTATGTTTGCATATATACATTTTAAGAGAATGTTAAGAGTGCTAATATTCATGCAATGAAAGCAAGTAGCCTGATAGCACTTATTTCTTGGCCTCAGTTCTGCTTTGAATCATTTGTTCTTTACACAGTTGTCTCAAAACGTTTGGTGTTTTTGTGAGAAATTGATGTTATTTTCGCAGAGGAATTGCGGCCGATGTGGCATCACTTGTCAAATTACAATGCCAAACTGTCCTGCAAAATTTATTGCTGTCGGAATAAAAACCAGGTGCCCACGTCTCATCTTCTTTTGCTACATATCACTCAAAAAAGGGGTCAAGCATGATTTCTGTTGGAAACCAGGCCATTTTATTCAAAACTCATTGATACGACAGGATCATACCCAGAAGGCTGTTTTGTCCTGTTTTTGTTGTTGTTATTTACACTGCACAAAGTGTTCCTTAAATCAGTGGATCCAAAACTGTGGTCTGCAGACCCCTATGGGTTCTAAAAGGCCATCAGTGGAAGTCTATGGGGAGGGAGAGGGACATTAGCTTCCCCTCATCTCCTAATGATGTCACATGCTGTGCCTTACTGCACATCAGAGCCAACCATTCATGGAAGACTGTGGTACATCCTCTTTGTGTCGTTGTGCAAGCTGAGAAGTATCAGTGCGAGGAGACTTGTGGCACGATGATCGTCAGACATGATATTCTGCCAATTTTTTGGAGTTTTGGAAGTGGTCCATGCATACTCCAAAAGGTTAAGAACCACTGCTTTCAAGAATGGTGCAAAAATATTTCATTACATGTATATCTCTTTATTGATTTCACTTATTCAAAATATTAAAGTTCATATTATAATACTATTTTTGAAATTTGGTCATAAGCATTCTGTTGTTGCAGTTACTATTTATCCATTGTACTTGACAAGGCAAGTTTCAGCAATGATGAGCATTATGTGGGTGATGTTTGAGAAACAGTTCAGTAGGTGTCATCTCATTGAGGGTGTTCTTGTAGACAAACAAGAAACGGACTGTAACCTTTATGTTGCCTGTATCAACTGAGAACTTTCTTTTATCCAATAGTTATTTAAAAGTCTGTACAGCTCATTGAGGTGCAAAATTAAACGCTGGATTATAAGGTGGCAGCAAATTATGTCTTACCTCATTCCGTTTCAAGAACAAGTTGAACAAGAAAAATAGCAATCAGAGATTGCAGACCCTCGCCAGGACTTGTTTTGTGTGGTGTTTGTGTAGTTTTGTGTCGTGTATTTTGTGTGGTGTTTGTGTAGTGGTGTGTTACATAATTAATAAGCGACATCAATACAACAGCCACTTTATAACTGCTGGTAGCGATGACTGGAGTGCGAAGATGTCCCGCTTTGATGCAACCCCACTTTGATTGGACACCTGACCCTGACCCCTGACGTTTTCCATTATTCTTCATTTGAATTCAGAATGGGATTAAAATTAATTCAATTCAAACCAAATGGAAGACAAAATAGGTACAGTCCTATATTGGAGTAATCAGAAGGAATCCAAACAAGCAAAAAGCAAAGATTAAATCATCAGGAAGAACCTCTATAGGATTCGCATTTCAGCTGATACTCCTCTACCCTCAAAGCCATCCAGACACAGCCAATATCTGCAATTCAGATTTTTCCTTGTTAAAAAAACAAAAAAGAACCCCGATCAAAAAAATTAAATTATTCTGGCTGCCAGACCATGCCTCCGATCATGTTGAAATTTAACACATATATTCCCCACCACTACGAGATAATAATTGTAAAGTTTCACATCAATTGATGAAGCGGTTCAAAAGAAAGGGTTTTTGTAAGATTTTCGCTCAATCCAATATGGCTGCCAGACCATGTGATTTATCAATTATTCGTGAATACTCTGGTATCCCCAAGGCTTGGCGAACTTTTTTGTGAAGTTTCCCCTCAATCTGTCTCGCCTTTCTAGAGAAAAATAATTTTTTTATAAGTTTTACGGTAAATCCAATATGGCTGCCAAACCATGTGACCTATGACGTCATATTTGTGAACGTTTTGTTCCTCGTGGATAGGCAGTCATACATGTAAAGTTTCACCTCGAATCCATTCAGCCATATCAAAGAAGAAGATTTTTGAAGGTTTAACAAAACAACAAAACAATGTGGCGACCGAATCACGTGACCAATGACATCGTCTTTTTTTTCTGTTTTGTTTTTTCTGTGGACCAATTTATCCCGAGATGACCCTCAAAATTTTTCATACTGTACCTGCCATGTGCAATTAAGCCTGATGTTGGCTTAGTGGTTGGAGTGGCTGGCTTAGGATCTTAGGATCCTGAGTTTGAGCCCCGTTGGCTGCTGAATTAACACCAGGTGCAGTTGACAGCCTGTTATCTTTTCTGAGGTCGGTGAAATGAGTACCAGTGTACTGGTAGAAGGACACAGCATCAGCAGCACAGCTGCACTTCCAATAAATGGTAGCTACACTGGCGGTTAAGCTGCCATACACAACAGAACAGATGTGCCAAGTTGAAATTTTTTCCTTGGTGTGGTTTCAGAGATGTAAAGGTCCAAAGTTTTTCCAACATGGCTGCCACACCACGTGTTCTATGACGTCATGATTATAATTAAAACCTTCTACATGAGTAGTCGCTCCAATGGCAAAAAATTTGTCTCAATCCGGCAAGAGGTTGCGGAGAAAAACACTAAAGTTCCTTGCGAACAAACAAACAGACAGACAAACGAACCCAAATGCAATGCGCTCTCCTCTGGTGAGGGTAATTATTGCGAACAGAACTGGTGCTTCTGTCTATTGTCAGAAATTACATCTCAGGACAGACCATATGGTGGAAATAGATTTCTAAGGAGACTCACTGTATCCTCAGTCGTAATCACGTATTGTAGGAAACACCTCAATACACTTCGAGTAGACATCAACTTCCACAAATAAATTTTGCTTCTCCATTTCTGCATAGTCTACAAATATATGCTGCTAAGATGTCCTGGCTCATGAACAAAGATGTGGAGGTGCTGTCACAGGTTGGATATGGACAGCCCAACAATGCGCACACTGACTGACAAATTTTTAGACATCTTGGTCATGTCCTGACTGCCAGAGGCATTCTTTAGCCAATGCCTTCATTCATAAAATTCAACTACAAGGCTTCTGCATTTTGGAAAGCAACTGCTTCTGCAATTTATTAAGTGTCTGGAATTTACCATCACCCCATAATCCCCCCCCCCCCATCGCTCGCATAATTCATCACCCCATCGCTTGCAGAAGGCTCAACACGATATAGCTCCATAATTCCCCTGAAAGCATTTCCATCACTAATTTTGTCTCCAATCGTTTCTTCAAAATCCCACTAATCAGTTTCAACATACTGAGAACCTTCAGAGTTGCTCATAACGGTGGCTTCAGTATCAGAATCTGAGCTCGAAATACACTGTTTCTCAATGGAAGCTGCCATTTGGATCAAGGTGGGTTCCAGGTGTGACGTCACTGGTGAAAATCGAAAATCGACACTTTTTGGGCTTTTTTTTTTTGGCACTTTGTAATTGGCAAAATAATTTTTTTTTAATTCCCTTCAAATTTGACCATGGTTAATGATTTTGAATGGTTTTCAGGAAAAAAAAATTGTGTTTGGTTCCCCTTTAATGTAAAATGTCTCAAGTCTTACCCCCAACTGCCACCTGTGGTGTTGTAATATTTGCATATTCCAAATTACACCCCAGTTATTAAAATGCGTGGAGATCAACAACATGAGAGTACGGACACATCTGTAACATGGCAGAATAAATCGTACATCACGATGTGTAGTATCAATCAATTGATTTTCTGCATCTGCACATGTTAACACAATTAAAACTAGAACTGCGCTCAGTGGAGCGCATACCTCCGCCATGCTGAACAGTTTACATTTTGTATCCCACTGATAGGTCAGATCTGGATCCGTACTTGAACCAAAATCGAATCGGCTTGTTCTTGTCACCTAATCAACCCATCCACATCGTTTTATCATAACTCGTCCAAAACGTTTTGAAATATCATGCGATGTATCGTTTTTGGCCCCATTTCTCAATGGTGAAGAATCTGATTAGAAATTATAAACTTATCGTATCCAGATTCAAATCTTCACCAAAATCAAATCGATTCGTCCTTCTCACATACCCAACCTGACCATAAAGTTTCGGCTGAATCTATTCACAACTTTTTGAGAAATCATGCTATACTTTATATCATTTTTGGTCTTATCACTTCTTCTTCTTCTTCTTCTTCTTCTTCTTCTTCTTCTTCTTCTTCTTCTTCTTGTGTATGGCAGCTTAGCTGCCGTGTAGCTATCATTTTGATGGAGCATGACTATGCCGCTGATGTTGTGCCCCTATACCAGTACACTGGTACTCATTTCGCCGACCTCAGAAGGATTACAGGCTGACTCAACCCCACCTGGTGTTTATTCAGCAGCCAACGGAGCTTGAACTCAGGACCCTAAGATCCCAAGCCAACACCAGGCTTTTGCCCTATCACTCAAAGGTGAAGAATCACTTTAAGCATTGTAGTGTTCGGATCTGGATCCGGTTCTTCACTAAAATCTAAACAATTCGTTCTTGTCACACACCCAACCTCTCCACCAAATCTCGTCCAAATCCGTCCACAACTTTTTGAGATATCCTGTTCACAGACAAGCACACAGACAAGGGTGAAAACATTACCTCCACACCCACCTTTGGTGGTGGAGGTAATTAAAGTACATTTGCTGCTCACAGACTACATGTTGACTTTCCTGCAAATCCCTAAGTTTGTAAAGCTTCTGGGCTACGACATTGGTCGGCTTCTCATGCCGATAAATAATTACATCATTGAAGAGCAAAATACTCATGATACAATATGGTTCCATGCAGTCGACGAAGCAGAATAAAAGACAAGTCGGCTGCACCAACATTTCACACAAAATGGCTGAACCACAAAGTGAGGGCAGTTTTAATGCAGTCTCTCATTGTATAAACTTATTTACAATTACCGTAACTACTTGCGATGCAACAAAAATTTATTTTACTCATTTTTTACCGCATGACAACATGAAGATGAAAAATTTCGGTGACATCCTAAAACTACAACTGGATGAAAACCAATGTGGCTAACCATGAACAGTGCATAACCTAGAACAAAAATCACCAATTGAACTGGCTAGGGACTTTACTATGTACAAACGTTATGCCAGCGGTGACCTCCAGCCCTTACACATACCTTTTGGCTGTGTTGCCAGCTTTCGGTTTCTTCAAATCGCCTCATAATTAATCCATCACGTGAAACCCCAAAAGGACTCTAAATTTTGACACCAAGAAAGTGAACTAAACTGGGTGGGTTCATCAAAATTTAGGGGTCTCATCTGATGGACTATCAGTCATTTGGGTGTGAATGTCCGACAATTTTACCCAGACAATCGCACAAGAAAGACGAATAATGTTGGTCCCAAAACTACCAGAAATCAACTTTCCTCCTTTCATGCCCTCCTTTGTGATAATCAATGTTTAAAGCATTACAAGTAAGTATCAAAATCCTCCAACTTGCTAAATTGTGGCAGTCATCCAACTAACATCATTGTGCTTGCTATCACTTCTTATTTTTCTTCTTCTGTGTGCAGCACGTGGCTGTGGGTAGCATAATTTTCTGAGGGCGCAGCTGTACCTCTGATGCAGCGCCCCTTGTAGGTTAGAGCAGGAATTTGGAAATTAGTCAGGGTGCTGGCAATAGCTCACCTACTCTTCGCAAAGCACATTGTAGGATCTTTAACGTCCACCAACAAATTCTAGCAGATGTGACGCTCAGTTTAACATTTTATGATAGATTAAATTCCAGGATGACATTTTATAGCTGGGTTGAAATTCAAACCCACCCTAGGCATCTCAGAGTTGAGTCTGCATACCTCTAGGCTATCCTGCTAGCCAATGCTTTCACATTTCAGTCCTGAATAGTTTTCAATAGTGGTTGCAGTTATTCTCTCAGACCACAAAGTGGTTCCACTCACGCTGTTTTGCTGTATCCGGTTCTAAGTTACAACTCTGGCTGCAGTTTTCCCATCTATTCACCCTGCAGATCCATGTAGTGATAACAATAGCATGGCTTTCAACAGACTGCATGTTCCCTATTTTTTTAAGTCAAAACTCAGCAGTTTCTGCTGCTTTCAGGCAGGTGAGGCACCACTTGGGTGTTGACAACTCTGCAAAATGACTTCTTTAAACTTTGCCAAACAAGAAAGCTTTCTGGCCTCATGAAACACTTACAATCACCCAAGGATACCTATCCCATCCTTGTCACCACTGTAATAACTTAGTTTGTTGCCAAGTTATGTACCTCGTAACACTCTGAGCGCAGAGACAGATATAACTCAGGGTCTCCATTGGCAGGCATTATATTCTCCACTACTACTCTCATGTAATTGCGTTAGAAAGATCTACATCATCCTTCATGCATTCCAAACTTGTCACTGTGTGATTTTTCATTTATTTGGAGCACTCAAAGGACATATAAAGGTGGCATTAAGTTTGTGAATGATGAGGATACGAAAGCACATGTCCTCATATGGCTGCATACCTGTCCCAAAGATGTCTATGCACTGTATATGGTATTAATGGGTAGTGCAAATTTTAACAATAACTGCAAACAGCAAATTTGGCTTAGTACAGGCACACAATAAATGTTCTCCTTAATAAAGATACAGTGGCACCTTTAACATCCACAACATAAATCCAGACGCGAGAGCTGACTTAAGGTCTTGATCTGAATTATAGTATGCGCCACGATGAAACATACATCTGCTTACACCACATTTTATTTTCAAGACCTTGACAAAATAATGTATTTGACGTTTAAAGATCAAACTCAGGATCAGACATTTCATAAGCAAGTTTGAAAATGAAATTACCAATGGAGCTAGTTTTGTCTGTGTTTGTAATGTGCTTGTGCTTTTGTTTCATTCAGGCCTGGCTCCTGTATCTGGGATGTGTGAGCCTGAGCGAAGTTGCAACATCAACGAAGACATTGGTCTTGCCTCTGCCTTCACCATCGCACATGAGATTGGACACAAGTAAATTAGACCCAACATTCTCAACCTATCCCATCCCCTCAACTTCTTCCACGTCAACAACATTCCCCAGCTTCTCAAGCTACAGGGTGTCCACAAATTGCCATTTCAAGTTCAAACCGTAATGAAATGCAATACAGCAATGTGGTCTGCTGCATGTGAAAGAACATTTCTCAAATCTGATTTTCTTCTGATGATAATTCCCCACTTTAACATGAAAGTAAAAATCTTTGGGTTCAGGGATTACTCCATATGTTGGTTGAATCTGCAGTTCTGCTTCTTCCACCTCACCAAAGCTAAGTTTTCTGAACCAGATCCGTCGTGTTTTTCTGTTACATTTTCATCCCTGTGTTGCTGTTTGTGTTTTTGTCCAATTTTCTGTGTAAAATTGTACTTTGTGCTGTATTGTTGAATTGATTTTTGTGTTGTTCAGCACCTCCTCCTTGGATATCCATCGTGAAAATTCTGTGTCCCTTTTGACAACTTGTTCCTCGTTTTGCTTCCTTTTCCCCAAATATTGTATTTTCTACCTCATAAACATTATCCTATTTCCCCTCCTCGCTAAATAAAAAAAACAAACTTTATTTTTCACTCCAAAAGGATGTCATGCCACTTGAATCTCCTTTTGGCTGTACTTCATTTTTTAAATATCTCTATTTTTCCAATATCTTCAAACTAAATCTTCATTGAATGTAAATGCTTTTTCCTTCCTCCTTTTAAAGCAGTTTCACTCCAAAACATGATCTATTCATGTCCTTTAATGATGTCAGTACCCTACCCCACATCTCCGACAAGCCTGTGTCCTTCAAACTCCACACATTGTGTATTCCCCTCTTCAGCATCCCTCGACTTCAAGTCCCCTCGTTACACATCCCTTCCCATGCCACACTCTCAAAGCTTCCCTCTCCTGAAAATTTGACAGGCCTGAACCCTGCCGTGGCAGTGGAGTTGCACTTTACATCAATAACTCAATTTCTCACTGTCCTTGTACCGCTCCCACCTCTTCTTTGTCTCTTTGTTGTGCAGTCCTCCAAACAGTGATAACTCCATCAACATATCTCTGTCAGACAACACTCTGTCTATCTGTCTCTGTCAGCAAAGGTCTTCTGCGACTCCATGGGACTGACTCAATCTGTGAACTTTCAAACTCGGGTTTCTCACAAAGGCAAATCCTACCTTCTGGGCTTGGTGATGACAAACTTTCCCGCAAATGTCTCCTGCTCTTCCTCTGCTCAAATTGGTTCATCTGATCATATGCTTGTGAAAGTCAAAATCTCTCTGGCTATTCTCAAAGAGCTCCCTCAATGCCAGCGAGTCTGGCATTTCACTCAGACAGATTGGCAGGGTCTGCAAGCAGCCATCTCTCTTCAGGACTGGTCTCCCATATCTACTGCCCCTGATATGAACTCAGCTTGGGAATTCTTCCACAGGAACCTTCTCTTTCTTATGCACAGATCCATCCCATCTCTTAGTCAGTTATTCTACCCTTTCTCCTGCCCATGGTAAACTGAATCCTGGGGTGAGGCTTTTGCTCTGAAACAATATTTTCCTTCTCTTTTTGTAAAGCAAACCTGACCAAAGGCAATCTTAGATCATTCCAAAAAGTCTGCAACAGGTGTGTCCATTCTCAGGAGAGCCAGAAAACAACATCTGTCCAACCTCGAGATTGAACTTTCAAACTTGTCTCCCTCCTCTAAAACCTGGTGGCACCTTATTAAGTCTGACTCATGTTTGATCTTCCATCCCTTTCCTCTCCTCAGATGGAATCACAGCCAACTTTGCTCGCGAGAAGGCTGATTGCCTCAATTCTGTGTTTTCTTCCAAATCTTGTGTCCCCAACCCCTCACTCTCAGTACCCACCCTACCCAGTCGTACCCAATATCTCCTGCACTCTGTGTTGTTTTTTTTTTCTCCAACTTTTCACCCTATCGTTTGCTCTAAGTCATCTTCCATCTGCTTGGAAGTCATCTAACATAACCCCATTAAATAAAAAGTTGCAAAAGACACTCCCCTTAACTACAAACCTATTAATTTGCTTCCAATCATCTGCAAGGTCATGGAATCCATCATCGTAGGTGACAAGAAATCCTTCTTTTTTCCAATGGCCTCATCTCAGGTCAACGATTCCTATTCAGACCAGGTCAATCGACCTAGGACATGCTGCTTCCACTCTCCCAACAATGGATGAAAGCTCCCAATGTCAGACATGAGATCAGGGTCGTCTTTATGGACATATCTCAAGCTTTCAATGCAGTCTTGCTCT
>NC_140966.1:86133697-86196197 GCF_056783735.1 Eptatretus burgeri
AGTAAAAACTCATTTAAAAGTCGAACATAATTTTAGGGATGGGAACTTTGAATGGATCAAACTCTTTTGTCTCCAAATATTCCTGAAAATAATTTCGCCTTCAAGAGTTCCACATACTGTGTTGATTTGTCCACTGTGTCCAAATGTCATCGAACTATAATTCGAGAAGTGTCTATTTGTTAATTTGTGTTTGTTTTACTTCGATGCACTCCTGAATTGTTGGACCGAATGAGTTAAAAACTGGTGGTTGTATTTGGGGTACACACGTGAAGGTTTCAGGTGTTAAATATTTTCAGTGTTGGGGGCTTAGCATTGGGGGAGGACCCCAATTCTCTCTTTAAATATGTATGACAGAGCATCACTCACAATGGAAGGGGGTATAACAAATCATATGAAGAGATGACAATTCTGAGAGAATTAACGTCCATAATTCTGGGGGAATTTACCCATCCATGAGGACAGGTTATTATGAGGACTTACCCATCCATGAGGACAGGTTATTCACTAGTCCTTGTGATTCATTTAAAAGTATAACTTTGGCTTGTGTCCAAATTTCCTTGCCTTGTATGTAATATATGTACAAGCTCATCCATAAGTCGAAAAACATGGTAAGGACATGCTTTCCAAACATTTATATGGCAGATAAATATTTTCCTCGTTAGTGTCTAACCAATTTGACCCCATCGGTGAGGGTGCCTCCCAGAAATTTGGATGAGCCTCTTGTATTTTATTGCGAAAATAGAGAAATGGAATTGTTTGACAGGGTGAGAATCTATTTTATAAAAGGAGCCATGTCTGTCTTGTTTGTTTGTCTGTTTCTGTCGTGTTATAACTTGAGAACGGAATAACGGATTTCAATAACTCGAACTACAGTAAATTCAAGGAACTCCCACGAAGGTTTGTGATAAAGAAAAAAAAGATTTTTTTTCTTGGGTACGTTGGGCACACATGGCGAAACTGCAAATGCCAACTTGCGACGCTAGTTATCCCCGCACGCCCAGGAATCCTTTTTCTTCTTGCCCTATTGATTAGCCATCACAGCAAAGATTGGTATTTCCCTCAGCAAAGTGACGGGTCTCATATTCTACTGTTCCCTAAACGTTTAACCTGTCCTCTCCCAAAACTGTTCTAAATCATTTCTGTCCGTTTCCCAGCATGACTTTTTAAAATCCAAATATTGGGAAGTCGATCGAGTCGAAAAAAAAAAAAATTCGAAAAATTTTTTTTCGATAAAATTTTTTTTTCGCTCTTCCCTTATTTGTTGGTCGTGGTGTCGGTCTGTCCGTGTGTGCGTTTGTCGGGAGTTTTTGACCCCCTTGCAGTTCGATTTTGATGAAATTTGGGTGGTAGGACCAGTTTATGACCTCGTTGTGCCGTATTGGTACTGGATGCTAACGACCCTTTGGTTGCCGAGCAACGGGACTTTGAAATTTTTTTTAAATCATAAAAAAATTATTTTTTCGAAAATCAAAAATCGGGCCACGAGCGACTGTGGGAGGTACATTCAGCCATATTGTCAAAAATTTCCAGCCGGATCCAATGAAAACTGTCGGAGAAGATAGACTTTGAATGAACCCTGGTCAAAAACAAAAAAAAACGAAGTTCGTTATATCTCAGAGACTGAGTCAGATATACATGAAACTGGTATGGTAAGTTCATGGTATGTCCTAGTTATGTCTGAGAAAGAACCGTTGCTATGGACCCCTCCGTTGCCTAGCAATGGCCGAAAAACCTCTAAATGTGGGTGTATTTTAACGAAAAAACAATCTGCAGCATTAACCCTTGAAGCTGGAATCATGAATTTTCTTGTGCTTAGGCCTAAGTCACATTTGCCACGGTGGCCGTGGGGTCTCCAAAATCTACGGCCACAAGCAATTATACGGCGGCCGCAGTATTTCCACAGTCACACAATGTAGCAGTCACATATGTTTTTATTTTTCCGGTAGCCGCACGGTGTATTTAGAAATTGTGGAGACCGAAAACGTGGTGGTGCCGTACGGTCTTTGATTTGATGTCGCACGGTGACCTTAGGGCGTCACTGCGGCGGCCATAGAATTTTCAAGGCAGACGCAAGGTAGCCTCAACGTGACTGCAAGGCGACCGCAGGGGGGGGGGGCTAAGGCGAACTTACGGCCAGACGGACGGAAACAAGTGGGTATATATACCAGTTCTTTTTTTACTGAAATAAAAATATAACAGTTTGGAATATAGGAGTACGTGGTGCCCCCAGAATCCGAATTGAATTCGTTCCAGGAGGCTGTTCGGATTGCAAAAAGTTTGATTCCAAAACTATTTTCCCAATAAGAAATAATGGAGTGAATTCATCTGTTCCTGGACCCCAATAAAACCCACTTTCAAGACACTTTCAACTGAAATTCCCCATGCTTAAGGTAAAATAAGATGAGTAAATGACCTTCGGTGGTGGTGTATTGTATGTAAACTGGTACAATCACCAATCCAAAGGTTCACACAGGCTCGAGCTCCGGCCTGGGTTCCGATCGCTCACGCACTCTGCGAGTGCTGCCCCCAGGGCAGCTCATCAACATGATGCCCCCGGAACCACAATCACTTTCATCAAACGCATTGGGCTGACGTAATCATGGATATTCCAAATTACAACCGTTTTTTCTGTGAAATTAAATCCTTGCCCAACAGTCCGTCACACCACGTGATCGGATTGCTTTTTTGTTATTAATTAAAACACAAGATGAGTAAAAAAAAATGATAAAACCACAAATCAAGGTGAAAACATGAGGTAAAGTAGCGATCGACACACGAGAGATGCTTTCACGAGGACTTCCACCGACGAACTGAATGAACAAAATGTGAAGATGCACGTCGAACAGGTGGGGGAGACACGTGAACAAACATGAATGCTACGTTGTGTTCGGTTTTTTTTAAATGTATTCGGTTTTCAGGGCAAAATTAATTTTTCATTAATAAGAGATTACGGCAGCCGCACGAATAACGCAAGCCCACCGTACGCCCTACGTACGGTCGATGTGGAACACAACTACGTCACAACTACGGCATGTCGAATTGCTACGGCCAACGAAGAAATGAAAAAAGTTATGACTCCGCGTTATAATTCCACGGCGACCTCTACGGCCTGTAAAAGATAGCCAAACGGCGTAGGGCCATCCTGAGGCCACCGCAGAAACTCTGCGGCGGCCGCACGTTTCTGTCAATTCAATCAGAGGGTGTACGGCCGCCGTATCCTCGCCGTAGAGCAAATGTGACTTAGGCCTAAATCCTCAGGTCATTCCCCATCGAACGGGGCCATCGCGTCAGGTTCTATTGGGTAGTCGACTACCCATGTCCGCCTACCGGCTTGTTTTATTTTTTGTCATTTAGCTTTTCCATGAGTCCAAATATTTTTTCAAAGATATGGCCACCAGTTATTAATCAAATTGATGTTTGAATTATAATTTGTATGTTTGAACTTCATAAACATGAAAGGATGATCAAATCCTTCTATAACTTTGAATTCAATCACAAGTTGGTAACACTAGCGCAGACTTTGATTGGCTGAATGGCTTCGTGTATTGAAGTTCCTTGGAAGGGAACATATTAATATATTATTAGCTTATCTGGAGTTAGAATTCCAAATAAGGTATCGTCATTGTTCACTGCCTGGTGTTGGCATAATGGTTAGGGTGGTGGGCTTGGGATCCTCGGGTCCTGAGTTCAAATCCCACTTTGCTGTTGAATTAATACCAGGTGGGGTTGACACAGCCTGTCATCCTTCTGGGGTTGGCAAAATGAGTACCAGCTTACTGGTATGCTGTGTCGGAGTGGCGACCCATCCAGAATTGTGTCCAATAGCCTCGGAGACTGCTTCGGCAGCACCAATGCTCTGCACAGAGTATGGTCCCAATGGATGGATGGATTGTGAACTGTGCGTCCATCCTTCTCCTATTCCAATTTCTCCAGCCAATCCGCTGGGCCAATCCAGCTGAAACTTGGCAGCAGTGTTCTGCTCCTGACTGGTAATGGGGATTGCAAAACTCGTTCTGGTCACGTGACTTTAAGTTTATTGTCAGGTCAGGCCAGAGTAGATCTGTGACTTGCTTTAAGTTGATTGTCAGGTCAGGCCAGAGTAGATCTGATCTGTGACAGGTACCATGTAAACCTATACTAACCTGTTTCATTGTCTGGTTGTTGGCAACTAAACCGTCTCCCCCACCAGGTTTCCTGGTGAGGAGGGAGTATGGATATGCACACCCAGCAGAATTAAAAACAAAACCTGTCAAAGGGTGGAGGAGCTCCTTGTGAGCCAACACCATCCAAATGTAGTGCCTAACTGTGTCTGAGGATGTCCTCCTGCAGTTGGGTTACTTTTTTCGGAGGTTGGTGGCAGGATTTGCACTCTGGCCACCGCAAAACCCTTAACTCTGCAAAACACAAGAACAAAAACAAAGAAAATTGAAAACCCACTCCATGGGAGTACCTGTAGTGTCGCTGCCCTTCACAGAGCAGCTCACCTGATGACGGGATTGGGGCAAAGCCTTTGGGACCCCCACTCGTTCATGATAGAAGGAAAAACCACGGGGTAACCTTCCCAGGTCAGATTGTGGTGGTGTGTGTCAGGGTGGTGCTGAGGTGTCGTCCACCAGAAAGCGGTCTCCTTGGGTTCATCTGAGGTGGTCCCTTTGGGTGGGTGCCTGGAATGTCCTACCCAAAGAGAGGATGATCATTTGTCTCTGTTATCATCAAAGCTCAAGCATTTGAACATCGGTATTGCAGCACTCTGAAGTTCGGAGACCATATAGTGGCGAGATCATGGCAGGTGTATACAGCTACTATTGGTTTGGTCACTCTGATGGTTACCATGCCCAAGGAGTTGCTGCAGCTGTGTCCAATAAGCTGACTCCAATGATAATTGATGTAACACCGATCAACGAGCGTATTATAAAACTAAGGATTCGTCACTCCTTGGGAGTCGTTTCCCTCATCTCTGTATATGCTTCGACTGAGGTGAGTGATCTCACTGTGAAAGATGCATTCTATGCCACACTCGAGTCTGTGGTTGATCAGTGCCACAGGCAATATACTCTTCAAGTAATGGGGGTTTCAATGCATCGACAGGTTCAGAAGAATACGAAGTTCCTTGACTTTGCAAGAAGTCATGAACTTCGGGTGGCTGGTTCATCGTTTCAGCAAGCACAGCCTCATCTCTGGATTTGGTATTCCAACGTTGGTGGTGTGGCGAAGGAGATTGATGATGTGCTCATTGGTGGTTGCTGGAGGGTGATCCAGAACTGCAGGGTCCACCAGAGTGCTCACTTCCTCAATACTGACCACAGGCTTGTTCTAGCAATTCTGAAATTGCAGATTAAATCTGGGACAATGGTACCATCCTAGCCTGGGCTGGATGTTGGCAAGCTCAAGGAGGAGAGGGTAGCTGAGGAGTTTGCGAACAGGCTGAGTGAGGATTTGGGGTGTCTGGGTGCTTTCGGTAATCCTGAAGAGTTGTGGAGTGCCTTCAAGACCACCATCCTTGATGTTGCCGGGGGATGTCTTGAAACTCACCAGACGGCGAAGAAGAATTTTGTCTCTCAAGGTACACTGGATACCATTGACCCGAGTCACAGGGCCAGGCTTAATAGCAGAGTTGAGCTGTTCAGGGAGTTGAGGCGTAAAACTGTACTTGTGCTGAGGGGAGACAAGGAAGCCTGTGGGTGGACAGTGTGCGAGGAATCTGTGAGGGGGTAGAGAATCACCTGTGGTCAAGTGATTCTCGTCCTTACAGGAGAATTCGTGCATTACGTTCCTCCAAGCCCGTCCCTCGTTGTACTGTAGTTGGAGCGGAGGGTGGTGGGCTCTTGACATGGGAGTGAAGGACAAGTGAACAAGTGAATGCACGAGAGCAGTGCTTCGCTGCATCCACTTTCCCCCGGTACTCCAGGGGCATCTGTCTGGCCATCCCCCAAGCAGATGCCAGGCCCATCCCCATCTCCTTGATATGCTGATCAACCTGCTGCAATCACGAGGCACGTGGTCGGCCCATTGGCCTCCCCCACTCACGAGGCTCCCTCACTGAGAGAATCTGGTGAGCAGGTTCAGCGTCAGGAAAACGAGCCACGTGTCCATACAGCCACAGCTGATGCTCACAGATTATGCAGGTAACAATTCTCATTTTAGTCTCAGCAACTGCTTCTTGGACACAAAATCCGACCAGTGATAGCCAAGGATTCACTGAAAAGACCTGGTACCAAAGGAATTAAGTCTCCATCTCATATCCCTGGTTAGAGTCCAAGTCTCACATCTGAAGAACAAGACTGGAAGGACCAAGGACTTGAAGACTGGGGCTTTTGTCCGCCTGCATAGGTACCGACAGTGCCACACCCCACTGTCAGTGATCCAGTGAATCCATGACTCCCCAGGCCTGACCCAGATGTCTATTGGCCTCTGGCTCTCATCCAGCAGAGACATGAATATCACTGACAAGGTACGTGAATCTCTCTGAGACTTCAACATCCTCACCACAAACAGGTACAGACAAGATAGTTGCATCCAAGATGTCATTGAAAGCCTGGATCTTAGTTATGACCCAGAAACCTGTAATCCCAGCGGCTCCAAATCCTCATTCAGCACTTCGAGGGCCCCCAAAAGGATCTCCAGAGTCTCCGCAAAGATGACTGCATCATCTGCGAATTGAAATTCAGAGATCTTGACATACCCAAACGGCGTGCCGCAACTTGATCTCTCTGACATCCTCCCCAGAATCCAATCCTTACAAGCGCTGAATAGTGTGGGGGCCAGTACACTTCTTCTTCTTCCTCTTTCGGCTTGCTCCCGTTAGGGGTCGCCACAGCGGATCAACCGTCTCCATTTCGCTCTATCCTCCACATCTTCCATTGACATTCCAACCACCCGCATGTCCGCCCTCACCGTATCCATGAACCTCTTCTTTGGCCTTCCTCTTCTCCTCCTGCCTGGCGGCTCCATCTTCAACATCCTTCTCCCGATATACTCTGCTTCCCTCCTGTGCACATGTCCAAACCATCTCAATCTCGCCTCTCTCACTGTCTCCAAACCGTCCTACCTGTGCTGTCCCTCTAATATACTCATTTCTTTCCTATCCATCCTCGTCACTCCCAACGAGAATCGCAGCATCTTTAACTCTGCCACCTCCAGCTCCGCTTCCTGTCTTTTTGTTAGCGCCACCGCCTCCAAACCATACAACATAGCTGGTCTCACTACCGTCTTATATACTTTCCCCTTCATTCTTGCAGCCACCCTTCTGTCACAAATCACTCCTGCAACTCTTCTCCACCCACTCCATCCTGCCTGCACTCTCTTTTTCACTTCTCTCCCACACTCTCCGTTACTTTGGACAGTTGATCCCAAGTATTTAAACCAATCCACCTTCCCCACCTCAACTCCTTGCAACCGCACCATACCACCACCCTCCCTCTCATTTACGCACATGTACTCCGTCTTACTCCTACTGACTATCATTCCCCTTTTCTCCAGTGCGTACCTTCACCTCTCAAGGCTCGCCTCAGCCTGCTCCCTACTCTCCCTACAGATCATGATGTCATCCGCGAACATCATAGTCCATGGAGACTCCAGTCTGATCTCGTCTGTCAACCTGTCCATCACCATTGCAAACAGGAAAGGGCTCAGAGTCGATCCTTGGTGCAATCCCACTTTTACCTTAAACCGGTCCGTCATTCCTACTGCACACCTCACCGCTGTCACACTGTCCTCATACATATCCTGCACGATCCTCACATACTTCTCCACCACTCCCGACTTCCTCATACAATGCCACAACTCCTCTCTTGGCACCCTATCATAAGCTTTCTCTAAATCCACAAACACACAATGTAACTCCTTCTGGCCTTCCCTATACTTCTCCATCAACATTCTCAAAGCAAACATTGCATCAGTGGTGCTCTTTCCTGGCATAAACCCATATTGCTGCTCACAGATCGTCACCTCTCCTCTCAACCTAGCTTCCACTACTCTTTCCCACAACTTCATGGTGTGGCTTAACAACGTTATCCCTCTGTAATTTCCACAGCTCTGCACATCACCCTTATTCTTGAAAATCGGAACCAGTACACTTAATCTCCACTCCTCCGGCATCCTCTCACTTTCCAAGACTTTATTAAACAATCTGGTTAACAACCCCACTGCCATCTCTCCTAAGCACTTCCATGCCTCCACTGGTATACCATCTGGGCCAACCGCCTTTCCACTTTTCATCTTCTTCATAGCAGTCCTCACTTCATCCTTACTGATCCACCCCACTTCCAGATTCACTATCTCTCTCTCTCTCTCTCTCTCTCTCTCTCTCTCTCTCTCTCTCTCTCTCTCTCTCTCTCTCTCTGTCTCTCTCTCTCTATCTCTCTCTCTCTCTCTCTCTCTCTCTCTCTCTCTCTCTCTCTCTCTCTCTCTCCCTCTCTCTCTCCCTCTCTCTCTCTCTCTCTCTCTCTCTCTCTCTCTCTCTCTCTCTCTGTCTCTCTCTCTCTCTCTCTCTCTCTCTCTCTCTCTCTCTCTCTCTCTCTCTCTCTCTCTCTCTGTGTGTCTCTGTCTCTGTCTCTGTCTCTGTCTCTGTCTCTGTCTCTGTCTCTGTCTCTGTCTCTGTCTCTGTCTCTGTCTATGTCTCTCTCTCTATCTCTCTGTCTCTGTCTCTCTCTCTCTCTCTCTCTCTCTCTCTCTCTCTCTCTCTCTCTCTCTCTTCTTTCTCTCTCTCTTCTCTGTCTCTGTCTCTGTCTCTCTCTCTGTCTCATTTTCTTCATTCATCAGCTCCTCAAAGTACTCCATCCACCTTCTCAACACACTCTCCTCACTCGTCAGCACATTCCCATTTGCGTCCTTTATCACCCTAACCTGCAGCACATCCTTCCCAGCTCGGTCCCTCTGTCTTGCCAATCGGTATAAATCCTTTTCCCCTTCTTTTGTATCCAACTTCTCATACAGCTCGTCATATGCCTTTTCCTTAGCCTTTGCCACCTCTCTTTTTGCCTTTCGCCGCCACTCCTTGTACTCCTGCCTACTTTCTTCATCTCTCTGACTATCCCACTTCTTTTTCGCCAACCCCTTCTTCCTTATACTTTCCTGTACTTCCTCATTCCACCACCAAGTCTCCTTATCTTCCTTCCTCTGTCCAGATGTCACACCAAGTACCTTCCGAGCTATCTCCCTCACAACTTCTGCTGTCGTTGCCCAATCATCCCACCCATCTTTACCACCATCCAACGCCTGTCTCACCTCCTCCCTAAATTTCACGCAACAGTCTTCCTCCTTCAGCTTCCACCATCTGGTCCTTGGTTCAGCCCTCACTCTCTTCCTCAACCTCACCTCTAGAGTCATCCTACAGACCACCAATCGATGCTGTCGAGCTACATTCTCCCCTGCCACCACCGTACAGTCACTAATCTCTTTCAGGTTGCATCTCCTGCTTAAGATGTAATCCACCTGTGTGCACTTTCCTCCACTCTTGTATGTCACCCTGTGTTCCTCTTCCTTCTTGAAATACATATTTACCACTGCCATTTCCATTCTTTTTGCAAACTCTACCACCATTTGCCCTTCCACATTTCTCTTGTTGAGACCATACCTACCCATCACCTCCTCATTCTCTTTATTCCCTTCCCCAACATGCCCATTGAAATCTGCTCCAATCACCACTCTTTCATCCTTGGATACACTCTCCACCACTTCATCTAACTCACTCCAGAAATCTTCTTTATATTCCATCTCACACCCCATATGTGGGGCATATGCTCTGATGACATTCATCATCACCCCTTCAATTTCCAACTTCACACTCATCACTCGGTCAGACACTCTCCTCACCTCCAATACCCTCTTGACATAATCTTCCTTCAGGATTACCCCGACACCATTTCTCCTCCCATCCACACCATGGTAGAACAGTTTGAAACCACCTCCAATGCTCCTAGCCTTACTCCCCATCCACTTGGTCTCTTGTACACACAGTATGTCCACCTTTCTTCTCTCCATCATATCAGCCAACTCTCGCCCTTTGCCAGTCATCGTCCCAACATTCAGAATTCCAACTTTCACCTCCACACTTCTACCCTTCCCCCTCTCCCACTGCCTCCGGACTCGCCTTCCCCGTCTCCTTCTCCTCCTTCGCCCAGCAGTAGCACAATTTCCACTGGTACCCTGCTGACCACCGGTACCGGTGGCGGTCGTTGGTAACCTGGGCCTCGACCGATCCGGTATGGAAATTCGTTTTGTTGTCCGCATAATGATTTGGCATAGGTTTTTACGCCGGATGCCCTTCCTGACGCAACCCTGGTCGCCTCTTACGACACACAGGGATATGGTACACCTATTCTAACCGGGGCATACACCGGGACCAGTACAACTGGTACTCATTTCGCCGACCTCGGAAGGATGGCAGGCTGAGTCAACCCCCTGGTGTTTTCGACTTGGTTTATATATACATATATATATATATATATATATATATACATATACATATATATGTATATATACACACATATACACATTATATATATATATATATATGTATATATATATATATATGTATATATATATATATATATATGTATATATATATATATATATATATATATATATACATATATATATATATATATATATATATATACATACATATATATATAAATTCAGTGTCCCAACGGGGCTTGAACTCAGGACCTTTTGGATCCCAAGCCACTGCCCTAACCACTGCGCCAACACCAGGCATTGTGGGGGCCAGTACACATCCCTGATGAACTCCAGTAACACCTGGAAAAAAAGTTGGAGATGGCATCTCCACATCTCACAGCACTCTCAGTTCCAGTGTGTAGTTCAGACATAAGGTTGAACAGTTTTGGCAGCACACCACGAAGACTAAGAATCCTCCAGAGGGCATCCCGATTCACTGAATCAAATGCTTTGTGGAGATCAACATGGGCTGCAGGAGCCCCTGCCGAAAATCACGTCTGCGTTCAGTGAGGAACCAAAGGGCAAGGATTCGGCGATGACTCGTTGACCGGTGCAATCGTTGAACTCTATGGTGTAAAGCTTCACTGCTCTGGGTGCTGGTGCTCAAGCAGATGGTGGTGAACCTGATCAAGAATTATCTGAGCAAAGACCATGCCCGGCACTGAGAGCAGTGTCACCTCTCAGTAGTTGTTGCAGTCCTGGCGATCACACTTCCCTTTGCAGAGAGGGGCAATAAGTATACCGGGAGCCCACGGGGCTTAGCTCAACCGAAGAGGGGAACAATTGCCGTCCTCATGGTAAGATGCCGATGATATTCTCACCTCAGAACTCTGCGTCTACCAGGACACTGCTGCTGGGTTGACATTCTGTGGTCAATATCCGTATCACATAATCGGCGCTAGCTCAACCTGGCAGCGGAACGGCCCCAAGTAGGTTTCTGATATTATTCGTATAGCTGGTAAGACGGTATAAACAATGACAGACGATTTTGCCGCTGGAATACCAGTGACAGACGCTAATTAGATGCCACAAAAATCACGCAAGCTCAATCGAACAGCGGAACGGCTAAAACCAACGCAGAATGGTAGTACCACGTCCCCCGAGTACCAAAGGAGCACTGACAGACAACTTGGTCACTGGGCCCCCAGGACAGACGCTCGCTAGTTCGGGTTCCCTTTGGTTGCGCTAGCTCAACCGAACAGAGGAACGGCTAAAACCAACACAGAATGGTAGTACCAGGTCCCCTGAGTACAAAAGGAGCACTGACAGACAACTGGTCAACTTCTGCTTCTCGCTCAAAAACCTCCTCGTCCTCATCTGTCAAAATAGATTCTGCAATGCCTTCGATTGTACCTTCTGATGATAATTTCGAACTGGTCGAAGATGATTATTCAATATGCTCTGGTGACAACTGG
Organism: Eptatretus burgeri; assembly: GCF_056783735.1. Lineage (NCBI taxonomy): Eukaryota > Metazoa > Chordata > Myxini > Myxiniformes > Myxinidae > Eptatretus > Eptatretus burgeri. The sequence continues at coordinate 86,145,571 of NC_140966.1, forward strand.
GAAAGTTTTTTTCTGCACGAAGTACAAAGTCTGTCATGTTTTTTTCACCTTTGAAGAAAATTTCATCAACATATCATTTGACACATTGCGAAGATCTTTTCGTTGTTTCGTTTTATGGCAGCTGAACGGATCACAACAGTATTTTCGGAACTCCTTTCGATTTTCAGTCGCCATGCTTACTGCAAAATATGCAAAAACTGAGATTATCCCATTTATAACTTAATTCGATGATTGTTATACTATACAAAAAATGTACACTTAAAAATCAAGACACAATAGGCAGAATAATTTTTCACAAATGATGCAATATATATATATATATATATATATATATATATATATATATATATATATATATATATGTATATATATATATATGTATGTGTATATATATATATGTATGTGTATATATATATATATATGTATGTGTATATATATATATATATATATATATGTATATATATATATATATGTTTGTCTATATATATATATATATACAAGTATGCGTCTATATATATATATATATATGTATGTGTATATATATATATGTATGTGTATATATATATATATGTATGTGTGTATATATATATATGTATGTGTGTATATATATGTATATATGTATATATATATATGTATATATATGTATATATATATATATATATATATATATATATATATATATATTGTTGCGGATTCGCGCCCGCCGGCGTACGAACGGCTACGTAACTCGAATCGCGGCACGTCGCCCACCGGACGGACAATCCCGTCGTGACCCTCCCGGACTAACGCCGGGAACTAGTCACGGGTGGACCTTTCGGCCTCACCACGATCGTGCCAATCGGCCCCCCGCGTGGGATAGGGTTGCTCGCCAAATTCGACCTACCTAAGTACCCACACGGAGGGTAGACCGCGCGATCGCACCTCGCCGCAGGTCGACTTCGGACACGGGCCACTTTAAGCGACCCGTTCCGTACTATCGGGATAACCGAGCGGTGTTATCGTCGGCCTCGACGGTTTGATTAATTATCGGGCGTTTTAGCCCACGACCAACCCTTTACGTGAAGTAAGATGGAGATTCAATAGAGGAAAGGACGAAGCGAAACGGGAAAACAGTTCAACATAAAGCACATTTATTTCGCGATGAACGGAAAGCACACATATACAATTACACCAAAAGCAAATGTAAAAGAAGAAGAAACACACAACAATAATGCACAAAAAGCAAATGCAACAATGCAGATCTAACCGACTACCGAGCACACGGCAACACTTATACAGTTTTACTTCACAGACGGCGCTGACAACACATATACCCAAAGCAAAAGAAAAGGAACACCCTCAAGGATGAGGGGGGTAGGCGGGCCTGGGGCCGAGACCGCGTCGGGCCTACCCGTCTGGTGATGAGCCGCAAAATGGCGCTGGCGCCCCGACTCCTCGGGCCTCGCTGGGACTGCCTGGTATGGGGTGGGAACGGGGTCCCCTTCTCGCACTATCTCAGCGCGGGGGGAAACAGGAGGGGGTTGTTGATGCTCGGGGGGGGGGTGGATATCTCCCTGTCTCGGGTCTCGCGATGAGCGTCTCCACCACGACCTCGGTCGCGCCGCCGGCCTCTCCCTCCGCAGCTCCCCGACTCCGACACAAGCACCCCCTCGACCGCCTTCGCCGCCGCCACCTCTCCACAGCTCCGTCCAACCGCCCTCTCCGTCTCTTCTCTTGACTCGTCCCAACTCTTCACTGGCTCCGAACTCTTCACTCTCTCCCCTCCGAACTGAACTGTTTGGCGAGCGCGGCCCCTTATATGCCCGGTGGCCTCGCTCCTTCACCTTCGACCCTTTACCTCCGACACTTCACCTCTAACTGGCTCCCCATTGGACCGAGGAAAAGTGGGCGTGAATGCTTTTTGATCCATGAATTTGCATATAGCGACCACACTCCAACACCCCTGGAGGCGGGGCCAAATCGCCCCGCGCTCGCCGATAGGACGGAACAGAAGTGGGCGTGAGTCGTTTTTGATCCGTTTTCTTCGGAAAGGCTGTGATGTTTCTGCACACGCTGCTCGGTGCGCGCCCTGCACGAGTCCAGTATCGGTGCCCACAAGTGGCGCGGGAATGGTGGTGATGCGATGGTTGCGAGGGCGAGTTGTGACGGTAAAGGTCGTGGCTGTTGTTGTGAAGCGGCGTTGCGGTTGGTGGTTGTTGTGTGATGGCTGTTGAGACGTGGTTGGTGGTGGTAGTAATGGCAGCTGGTCCAAAATAAAGATAGTAAAAGAAAAACGGCTATCCTGAGGGGTTGCAGCCCGAATGAATGACATTTATTCCCGCCAAACAACGGGTTTGGGCCTAACTACACATATACTTACAGAGATATCTCACCTAAGGGACCTGAATGGTGGTTTGCGAATTTCGTCAACCACAACACTACCCCCTCCCCTTTTTACAGACTCGTCCCGAGTCGTCAAATTTTCGTGTGCCATCATGTGTAGTTTTCCCCTAGTACATTTTACCTACGGATCCCTGAGTGCGACATTCATGGTATTCGTGTCCCCAAAATAAATAACCTGAGGGCTGCGTAACTACCTAAACAAACTCACTCACACGGACGACTTAAATAAAATTGCCGGCGCTAGGACAGACATGCCGGGGGCGCACTCATATTTACAGTACATCTTAACCTTAACTTACAAATTTTACACTAAACCATGGCCCAGGATCAATGAACTCTGCAAAAAGAAAGCAGTTAGCAGGGAGCCAGGCTGCCCGCATGCAGTCTCTGGCTCAAACAATGCAGGTGACGGGGAACGTGGCCGGCTGCTCACTCGCAGTCCAAGGCCTTCCCTTTTTAACTGAACGCAATGAACCACAACGGTGCATGGGCTGCACAAACACAGTCTCCGTGCCAGCTCAAGTGGCACACGCAAGGAGCACAACCAATGGATGGATGAATGGATGAATGCAAACACGGCGCACGGGCCGCCACTGCAGGCCCGTGTTGTAGCTGCCAACAGGGCAGTTCTCGCAGCTTGCCAACTGTTGCTTTCTGATCCTGGCGCACATGGCAATGAACAGGGGGGGCAAAGCAAAAATTGAACGGGGCTGGTGAACAGGGGCAGTGGGCATGGCATGGCAAAGGTGGTCAGGCAAACACAGCCCGCAGAAGAAGGCCGCTGCAGGCAAACACAGCCGGCAGACGAACTGGCCGGCACAGGCCTTGCAGAAAACAGCTGCAGACGATCCGGCCGGCACAGGCCTTGCAGCACAGCAGCTGCAGACGATCCAGCCGGCACAGGCCTTGCAGCAAAACAACAGCTGCCGATGAAGTGGGCCGGCCTTTGCCTTGCAGCAACGCAGCCAGCAGATGAAGCTGGCCAGCCTTTGCCATTCAGTGGAGGTTGGTGGAGGGAGTGCGGTGGTGCTGGCCACTCGGAAGGCGGGCTCGGACCTACTCTACGGTCTCCTTCCCAACCTATCGCCTTTGCCTGTCATTGTCTATACCCACTCCCTTAATTTGTCAAACCCCAATTTAGCCCCAACTTATATTTATTTATTTATTTATTTATTTATTTATTTTTACTTCCCCACTATAAATCGTCCCCTAACCCCCTTTATCGTCTTTGTTCGGCTAACCTATCCTGTCACCTGGCCTACTCCCAACCCCTACGTTCCCTTCCCGGAGGAGAACAAGGGAGAGCTAGCGTCCTGTGTCGAGGCCCAACGAAGCCTCAGAATGGCCTCCCCAGACTTCAGCGATCTATAACACAAAGTGGGTCCAGCGGCCCACAACGAGAGCGAGGGGATGGATGGTGCGGAGGGGTACATCTCCTAATCTACCCTAACCATTTAACTGTTAAACTACCCCGGGGCTTTCAACAAGCGCCTCTCGCTTAAACTATTGGTTCTAACAACCCAGATTCCCGTCGCCTCTGTTGGTGTCCTCACAATTTCGGGCCTCGCCCCCCCCAATTTTCTCTCCGTGCCCTCACACGGTCTCATGGCTGGGACACGTGGCTCCCTTTGGCAGGCACGACCCTCTGCCGATTCTCCGACGATGGCACCCCCGGGCACTACACTGCCTCCGAGCCTACCAGCTCCCTAAACACCGGGGAGTGCCCCCCATGGCACCTCCCCTGAAACGCACACGTGGCAGGCTGGCTTCCCAGGCCCCTTTCCGAGTGTCACCCGTGCCCACAACACTGCCCACGCGGCTAATGGCGCCCCGGGCCCCCGCACCAAGCAGGCGCACCCGTGCCCACTACGCTATCCCGGCCCCCCATGGGCCCTTGGCCTACCACGGCCGACTAGCCTGGTGCCCGGGGTACCCACTCAGCGATACTCACCTTTCGCAGCCACGCTCCCAGCCCGTCAACAGGGCTCCTGCACCCCTCCAAACGGGTTTCGAGCCTACACTCCCACCAACACCAAAACGACCTCCATTTTGTAAATTTGACTAACCCCCTAACTCACTTTATACTGACCCTGGGGTCCCTTGGGCGGGAGTCACTCCTCCCCCCAATCACTCATCGCACCATGCATTCCAGACTCGCTCCATACACACAGACCCGCTGGCCTCACTCACTCACCAAGCACATGCTTCCACTTCACTCACCAACTCTTCAACACACTCACCGCTGAACTCTGCCATCCTCCTAACTACATCCCCTAACTAACTCGTGCTCCCACGTCGTCCCTTAAACTATAGCACGTTCCATTTAACCTACGTAGCTAAGCTACATCCCCACGACACATCCAAAGTCTGTCTCTGTCTCCAAAATAATCCCATTAATCAATTTCCTAACCTAAATCTCGCTAACAATCCCTCTAACTAATCCATTCCACGGACTCCATGAGGAGTTACCCCTGCCCCATGAAGTCGGTCTAACTAAGCTAACCCTTCCCCCTAACTCGTTTCCATCCTGTGCCCTGGTCAAGGGGGTCTTCCACCCCTTGCCCAGGAATCCTGTTCACCCGAAAGTGAGGCTTGCTTTTTTTTTTTTTACATGCGCAGCACCAGCGCGGCAACTCACAGCTCGCGCACTTTGCACCTGCCCGTGACGTCATGCAGCTGCACGTGTTCCTCATCCCTCCTTGGACGGTACCATCCGGCAGGGATACCCCTCCTGCCGGATTCCAACCCCACGTGCAGCCATGATGTCACTGTGCGCATAAAAAAAAACACAAGCCCCACATCTCGAGGGGTTCCCCACGCGAACACATGTGCTTTGCCCGTTGGAGCTTAACACACACGATCGCGTGGAGAACCCGTCCGGTCCAAATCCATAATCCTGCCGAAACTTTGTCCGTCCGCGGGATCGGCAAATCCACCGCGTGCGTTTCCGGACCGGGACTTCACTCTCGCAAGCGAGCACGTGGGGGCCTCGTGCGTTGCACAGCACGGACCTCGTGCTCACTGCTGGGTGAACCCGGCACGGTCCCCGAAACAACTACAGCCGCTACTCGGCTTTCTTTCCTCACATGTCGCCGTCGTTGCCATTCGACACACGCACTCCCGCGTGTTACGACGCTCATACACCATTCCATTGAACTCACACCGGGAGACGCGGCTGCATGTTCACACATGCCCACCGACATCTCCCTTACATACCGCTCTCTCACACACACGGTCTCCCTTGCACTCGGCCGTTCACTCACGCATGCCATCTCCCTCGCACACGTGGCTCCACTCACTCGTGCCATTTCCCTCACACAAACCATACTACTCACACACGCGGGGGCACTCACCCGCGGTGCCTCATCCACACACCGTCCCTCACTCACACACGCGGGGGCACTCACCCGCGGTGCCTCACTCATACACCGTGCCTCACTCACACACGCGGGGGCATTCATCCGCGGTGCCTCATCCACACTGGCCGTTTCATCCACACACACGGCCTCTTCCACTTGTGGTGCCCCTTTTACACACGGCATGCTGGGAAGCACGTACTCCGGCACAATCGCCACCACACCACTCACACACGGAGTCGCTTCCACACACGGGGACGCACTCACACCTTGCACCACACACACAGGGACAACCACACTGGGGATTCGTGTCCCCACAAGGGTCTCCGGGGCCTCTATACCCCCCAAGCTCTCCGTGCACCTGTCCACAGCACCCGTCCCCTCAACCTCGCAAAGCACGACCGAACTCACCTGGTCGTGACTCGCCTCAAGGGGGCATACTCCCTCCCCTCGTTCCTGGAGGAGGCCATCCAGCTGCTCGCACCGGGTCTCTACACGCTCCGCCAGCTCACCCTCACTATCCTCCACTACCTCCGTGTGTGTGTGTGTGTACGTCTCTCGCCTTGCCATTATCATGCAGTCTCTCCTCTATTTTTTCTGTCTCCCGTGTCTCTATACATTTATAAGTTTCTGTTGTCCCCTCCTGTCTATTAGTCTCCGCTTCTTTCTGGCGTCTTTCCCTTATCTTTATGTAGGTCAACCTTGCTTTCTCCTTAAGTCGCTCCCGTCCTTCCCTATTTTTCACTCCTTGCTCTTTCACGATCTCCGCGTACCTCATCCTTGCTTTCCGTCTTAATTGTTCTTTTCTCTCTCTCGCAATTCCTTTCACCTCGTCTCTTGTCTCCCGTGTCTCTATACATTTTCTCTCCTTGTTCCTTATTTCTGTCTCTTCCTGGTTCCTTTTTCCTTCCCATCTGAGTCGTTCTTTCTCTCTGAGCCCCATTAGCTGTTCGTTCTCCCTCCGGAGCTCCTCAATCTCCGTTGACTCCAATCTCGCTCTCCGTTTTAGTTGTTCAATTTCACACTCATATAGTTGTTGTTTTCTCTCCCACTGTTCCTCCTGCTCTTTGTTTTCCAATCTCATTGTTTCTTTCAATTGGCTCATTTCCTTCCTGTGTTTCATTCGCTGTTCTCTCACTCCTCTTCCTCGTTTCCTCTCCTGTCCTTCCTTCTCCAGTTTCATGGTTTTCTTCATTTGGTTAATCTCCTTTTTGTGTTTCATTTGCTGCTGTCTCATTACTCTTCCTCGTTTCCTCTCCTGTCTTTCCTTATCCAGTTTCATGGTTTTCTTCATTTGGTTAATCTCCATTTTGTGTTTCATTCGCTGTTCTTTGTCTATCTCCTCGTACTCCAGCCTCAGCTTTTCTTTCAATTGGTCAACCTCTGATTCATGTTCTTTTTGTTTTCTATTCCATTGTTCCTCTCGTTCTTCCCTCTCCAATCTCCTTGTGTCCTTCAATCTCCTGATTTCTCCTTCCTGCTTCATTCTTTGCTCCTTCAACTTCTCCTCGTATTCCAACCTATTTTTTTCCTTTTGTCGTTCAGTTTCAAATTCATACTCTTTCAGTTTTTTATTCCACTGTCTCTCTTGTTCCTCGTTCTGCAATCTCATAGTTTCCTTTAATTGACGGATTTCTTTCTCCTGTCTCATTCCTTGTTCTTTGTATATCCTATTCCACTGTCTTCCTTGTTCCTCATTCTGCAATCTCGTTATTTCTTTCAGTTGGCTGACTTCCTTCTCCTGTCTTATTTGTTCTTCCTTCATTACTCTTTTTTGCATCTCATTCTGCAATCTCGTCGTTTCCTTCAATTGGCTGATTTCCTTCTGTCTCATTCCTTGTTCTTTCAGTACTCTTTCTTGTTCCTCATTCTGTAATCTCGTTATTTCTTTCAGTTGGCTGACTTCCTTTTCCTGTCTGATTCGTTCTTCCATCATTACTCTTTCTTGCATCTCATTCTTTAATCTGGCCTTCGCTTCCAGCTGTTCGATCTGTACAGTGTGGTTTCTTAACGTTTCATTTTCCGTTGTCGTTCTTTCTTCTCTCACCATCCTCAACTCGTTTTGTAATTCCCTCTCTTTGTTTTGGTGTTTCTGTAAATCAGAGGCTTTCTTTTCCAATTCCTTTCTCAATTTGCGTGCTTCTTCACTCATTTCATCTCTTCTTTCCACCGCTTCCCTCCTCAATTCGTCCCTTTTTTTACTGTATTCATTTAGTTTTTTCTGCCATTCCTTTCCCATTCTAATCTCCCCTTCCAGGATTTCTCTTTTAAACTGGCTTGTCCTTACCTCTCGCTTCAGTAGTTCCAATTCCCCATCTTGTTTGCGTTTTTCCTTTTCGAGCTTTGTTTTCCTTTCTCCTTCCTCCCTCAATTCTCCCTGCAGTTCTTCGAACTGTTCTGACTTTTCCAGCAATTCCTCCGCCCTTTCCTCGAGCTGTCTCTCTCCTCTTTTTATCTTCCATTCTAGGCTTTCTCTTTCCTGATTGCCTGTTCTTATCTCTTCCTTCAATTGTTCCAACTCCCCATCGTGTTCACATTTTTTCTCCTCCAACTGTATTTCCCTCACTCTCTCCTCCAGTTCTTTGAACCGCCTTGCTTGCTCCAATAATTTTTCCATTAATTGTTTTACTTCCAAGTCGTGCTCCTTTTGTTTCTTTTCGAGCTCGGTTTTCCATTCTTCCTCCCATTGTTTCCTTTCCTGGGAGATACCAATCTGCTGTTCCTCTATTCTTTTGTTCAGTTTGCTCTTTGCATATTCCAACTGGCGGGTATAAAACACTACCAAATTCTTTTTCCCACATAATTTGTCGACTCTATTGGCCAAGTCATGTTTTTGCCACCGAATTCGTTCCAGTAAATCGTCCAATCGCTGTGTCCCCCGTACACGTAATTTTTCTGAAGCGCGTCTGCGTGCCGTTGTGACTCGTCCACTCCACGTTGCACCTCCTCGATATATTCTTCATAACGCTTCACCTTTTCCAAGACATCCCCCAATTGTGCCTGAAGCCTGCCAATGCTCGCATAGTCATCCTGCCACGCCTGCCATGGCACATGCCGTGACCACGTGCCTTGAACCGGTGACTGGGAGCTCATGCCTCGTGCTGTGCCATTAATATCAGCCCGCTCCGTGCTGCCATTGTGCGACTCCGTTTGCCGGCAAAGTTCGTGCTCAAGCCGCTCCCACTGACCACAGTTAGTGGTGGGGTTATAATTATAAAAAGAACCGACCTGGGCCATGGATCCTACATGACGACACATACCTAATACCCCCGGCTCCCGCTCGCCTTGAGACGCCATCTTATTTCTCGTAAAGGGTTAATTTGAATCGCTCGTAATTTGGAGGGAATCGGGGGTCGCTCCTCTCACCCCTGGACCGATTCCCGTGAATTTAGCTGGAGACAGGAGAGCCCGTTTTCCCGCTCTCCGATACCAGTGCCGCGAGGAGGGCGATGAGTTTATATCGCACGACCTGACACCAGTGTTGCGGATTCGCGCCCGCCGGCGTGCGAACGGCCACGTAACTCGAATCGCGGCACGTCGCCCACCGGACGGACAATCCCGTCATGACCCTCTCGGACTAACGCCGGGAACTAGTCACGGGTGGACCTTTCGGCCTCACCACGATCGTGCCAATCGGCCCCCCGCGTGGGATAGGGTTGCTCGCCAAATTCGACCTACCTAAGTACCCACACGGAGGGTAGACCGGGCGATCGCACCTCGCCGCAGGTCGACTTCGGACACGGGCCACTTTAAGCGACCCGTTCCGTACTATCGGGATAACCGAGCGGTGTTATCTTCGGCCTCGACGGTTCGATTAATTATCCGGCGTTTTAGCCCACGACCAACCCTTTACGTGAAGTAAGATGGAGATTCAATAGAGGAAAGGACGAAGCGAAACGGGAAAACAGTTCAACATAAAGCACATTTATTTCGCGATGAACGGAAAGCACACATATACAATTACACCAAAAGCAAATGTAAAAGGAGAAGAAACACACAACAATAATGCACAAAAAGCAAATGCAACAATGCAGATCTAACCGACTACCGAGCACACGGCAACACTTATACAGTTTTACTTCACAGACGGCGCCGACAACACATATACCCAAAGCAAAAGAAAAGGACCACCCTCAAGGATGAGGGGGGTAGGCGGGCCTGGGGCCGAGACCGCGTCGGGCCTACCCGTCTGGTGATGAGCCGCAAAATGGCGCTGGCGCCCCGACTCCGCGGGCCTCGCTGGGACTGCCTGGTATGGGGTGGGAACGGGCCCCCTTCTCGCACTATCTCAGCGCGGGGGGAAACAGGAGGGGGTTGTTGATGCTCGGGGGTGGGGGTGGATATCTCCCTGTCTCGGGTCCCGCGACGAGCGTCTCCACCACGACCTCGGTCGCGCCGCCGGCCTCTCCCTCCGCAGCTCCCCGACTCCGACACGAGCACCCCCTCGACTGCCTTCGCCGCCGCCACCTCTCCACAGCTCCGTCCAACCGCCCTCTCCGTCTCTTCTCTTGACTCGTCCCAACTCTTCACTGGCTCCGAACTCTTCACTCTCTCCCCTCCGAACTGAACTGTTTGGCGAGCGCGGCCCCTTATATGCCCCGTGGCCTCGCTCCTTCACCTTCGACCCTTTACCTCCGACCCTTCACCTCTAACTGGCTCCCCATTGGACCGAGGAAAAGTGGGCGTGAATGCTTTTTGATCCATGAATTTGCATATAGCGACCACACTCCAACACCCCTGGAGGCGGGGCCAAATCGCCCCACGCTCGCCGATAGGACGGAACAGAAGTGGGCGTGAGTCGTTTTTGATCCGTTTTCTTCGGAAAGGCTGTGATGTTTCTGCACACGCTGCTCGGTGCGCGCCCTGCACGAGTCCAGTATCGGTGCCCACAAGTGGCGCGGGAATGGTGGTGATGCGATGGTTGCGAGGGCGAGTTGTGACGGTAAAGGTCGTGGCTGTTGTTGTGAAGCGGCGTTGCGGTTGGTGGTTGTTGTGTGATGGCTGTTGAGACGTGGTTGGTGGTGGTAGTAATGGCGGCTGGTCCAAAATAAAGATAGTAAAAGAAAAACGGCTATCCTGAGGGGTCGCAGCCCGAATGAATGACATTTATTCCCTCTAAACAACGGGTTTGGGCCTAACTACACATATACTTACAGAGATATCTCACCTAAGGGACCTGAATGGTGGTTTGCGAATTTCGTCAACCACAACAATATATATATATATATATATATATATATATATATATATATATATATATATATATATATATATATATATATATATATATATATATATATATATATTAGTCCAGAGATGATGATTGTCAATTTCAGACATAAAGTCGCCTGCCAGCAGGTGACGTCATTGGAACGATGACGGCAAACGTCGCCCAATGTCGAATCAAGAATTAGTGATATGTGGACCCCGAACAAGAAAACCATCATCACACTTGAACCCATTGAGATCCCATTTTCATTTATGCTGAGGTGTTGGAGTATATGAAGGGGTATTCTCACACGAAAAAAATTGGGACCATCGGTTTGGTTGGGGAGCGGGGGCTCAACGTCAAAGGGTGCCCCAAACTATAACTTTTTGAATTCCTGTTTCGGAGTGATTTTACTTTACGCGATTCGAAAGATCTCGCTTTTACGAGCATTTTGACACCAAGATTATCCAAATCGGACCACTACAACCTGTGATATGGTCACTGGAAGAATGTGGGTCATCTGGGGGCGCCCAAATTTGGGGGGGGGCCTAAAATGGGCCCCGATTGCCCCCAAGTCTGAAAATTGACACGTAATGTTTTACCGTGGATACAAACACTTGCACAAAAAAGAGTGAAATCTAAGACGATGTGTCAAAATTTCGCTGAAAAATGTGTGCACTTGACATGGAACGCCCCACTAGGGAGCATCTGTCCTGGGGGCCCAGCGACCAAGTTGTCTGTCAGTGCTCCTTTTGTACTCAGGGGACCCGTTACTAGTATTCTGCGTTGGTTTTAGCCCTTCCGCTGTTTGGTTGAGCTGGCGTGATTTTTGTGGCATCTAATTAGCGTCTGTCACCGGTATTCCAGCGGCTAAATCTTCTGTCATTGTTTATACCGTGTTACAAGTGATACGAAAAATATCAGAAACCTACTTGGGGCCGTTCCGCTGCCAGGTTGAGCTAGCGCCGATTATGTGATACGGATATTGACCACAGAATGTCAACCCAGCAGCAGTGTCCTGGTAGACGCAGAGTTCTGAGGTGAGAATATCATCTGGCATCTTACCATGAGGACGGCAATTGTTCCCCTCTTCAGTTGAGCTAAGCCCTGCGGGCTCCCGGTCTGAAGGCCCCTCTTCCAATCAGTTGGGATGATGCCTGTGTTCCAGACAGAGTGCAGAAGTGCATGCAACGACATGACTACAGCATTTCCACCAGCCTTGAGAAGTTCAGCATGGATGACACAGATCCCAGCAGCTATAACCCATTTCAACCAGTTCACCACAACTTGTGTTTCCACAAACGTCGGTGGATCACAGTTGATTGGGTCAGCAATCGGGATAGTAACACCCCTGACAACCAACTCAACAGTTGGTTGATCAGCCTGTTACAGCCGCTCAAAGGAACCGACACAGCAGTCCTTAATTTCGGACTCCTCTGTCAAGATTCTTCCACCCTCCGCTCTGCAGTACACTGAAGGATGGACTTAGAGGAACTCAATACGTGAATTCCCCTGAAAGCAGGATGAGAATCGCTTGACTACAGGTTATGCTCTTCCACCTCACAGATTCCTCACACATAGGCCTCCTTGTCCACCCTCAGTGCACGTACAGCTTTACGCCTCAACTCCCTGAACAGCCCAACTCTGCCATTAAGCCTGGCCCTGCGACTATGGTCAATGGTATCCAGTATCCCTTAAGAGAAAAAAATTCTTCTTCACCCTCCGGTGAATTCTAAGACATCCACTGGCAACATCAAGGATGGTGCGTTTAACGGCATTCCACATATCTTCAGGATTCCCCAAAGCACACAGACCCCCCCCCCCAAAAAAAAATCCCCACTCAGCCTGTTCACAAACTTCTTAGCTACCCACTCATCCTTGAGTTTGCCAACATCGAGCCTAGGCTGGGATGGTACCATTCTCCCGGATTGAAGCTGAAAATTCAGAGTTGCTTCCACAAGCCTGTGGTCAGTATTGATGAACTGAGCACTACTCTAGACCCTGCAGTTCTGGATGATCCTCCAGTGACCATCAATGAGCACTTGGTCATCTCCTTTGCCACACCACCATCGTTGGAATATGGGCACGAGATATGGATGGCCGTTGGCTCACAAGGAGCTCCTCCGCCCTTTGACAGGTTTTGTTTTTACTCCTGCTGGGTGTCCATATCCAAACACCCTCCTCACCAGAAAACTTGGTGGGGGAGACAGTTTAGTCGCTGACAACCTGATCATGAAACAGGTTAAAACAGGTTCACATGATACCTATAGCAAGTAACAGAAACGATTTGGCCTGACCTGACAACAGTTCATGAAAGACTTGGGCTGAAGTACTTCCTCGGCTAAACCCACGAGAAGGTGGGCATAATTAGGGCTCCAAAGAAGAAGAAGACGAAGCAGCAGGAATAGTAGTAGTTGGAGTCGTGCAGTCATTGTAAATGCTAAGCTACCTCACTTGGCTGACAATATGGATAAAAAAGATTCCTTCTGTTTTTGTGGAAATTTTCCACTATGCCTTCAGATATTGTGGTATTATTATTTCATTGTGGTATAAAAGTAATTTAGTTACATTATTTTCACAAGCAGACGACCCACCCTCTGGGTGGGTCGAGTTTGTACATTACTTGCTCAATCTAGCAGGGCACTCGATGGAGCGCATACCTCCGCCACTTGATGCCTGATCCACGAGAACATATTGGGCCCAATACATATTTGAAATATCATGCTTTACAGTACTATATCATTTTTGGCCCGATCTCTCAATGGTGAAGAATCACTTTAAAAATTAAATAATTCTCGTATTCAGATCACCAAAATCGAATCAATTCGTCCTTGTGAATGACCCAACGTGTCCACCACGTTTTGTCCAAATCCGTCCACAAATTTTTGAGATATCATGCTATACATCATTTTTAGCCCGATCTCTCAATGGTGAATAATCACTTTAAAAATTCAAGTAGTCGGATCTGGATCTTCACCAAAATTGAATCAATTCTTCGTTGTCACACCACCTACTCGTCCACCAAGTTTCATCCGAATCTGTATGCAATTTTTTGAGATTTCATGCTATATATCGTTTTTGGCCTAATCTCTCAATGGTGAAGCATTTTTTTTTTCAAAGAGGTCCAAAGTTTTTCCATTTTTCCAATATGGCTACCACACCACGTAACCTATGATGTCATAACTATCATTGAACATTGCACATGACTAGTCGCACCAATGGTGAAAATTTTGTCTCAATCCGCCAAATGGTTGTGGAGAAAAACACGAAAGTTCTGTGCAGCCAAACAGACAGACAAGCCGGTAGGCGGACATGAGTAGTCGACTACCCAATATAACCTGACGCGATGGGCCCGTTCGATGGGGAATGACCTGAGGATTAAGCACAAGAAAATTCATGATTCTAGCTTCATGGGTTAATGCTGCAGATTGTTTTTTCATTAAAATACCCCCACATTTAGAGGTTTTTTGGCCGTTGCTAAGCAACGGAGGGGTCCATAGCAACGTTTCTTTCTCACACATAACTAGGACATACCATGAACCTACCATACCAGTTTCATGTATGTCTGACTCATAGTCTCTGAGATATAATGAACTTCGTTTTTTTATTGTTTTTGACCAGGGTTCATTCAAAGTCTATCTTCTCCGACAGTTTTCATAGGATCTGGCTGGAAATTTTTGACAATATGGCTGAATGTACTGCCCACAGTCGGTCGTGGCCCGATTTTTGATTTTCGAAAAATAAATTTTTTATGATTTTTAAAAAATTTCAAGTCCCGTTGCGAGGCAACCAAAGGGGCGTTAGCAACCAGTACCTACGCGGCACAACGAGGTCATAAACTGGTCCTACCACCCAAATTTCATCATAATCGAACAAGTGCAAGGGGGTCAAAAACCCCCGACAAACACACACACGGACAGACCGACACCACGACCAACAAATAAGGGTATAATAATAATATAATATAGACAATCTACCACAAGGCCAGCCCCCTGAACCTCAACTGGTTTGAATTCCACAGCCCGAGGACCAACTCCCACCAAGGCTGCTCCAAAACCATTTCCCCTTTAAATTTGAATATTCTGCCTGCGTATTTCAAATTACGGCTGCAAATAATAACCACATTATTCCTATTGGGCTTTTTTGCCCCTCCCTGCAGCCACTGCTGGCCTAGAGCCTCCTGTTCTTCCCACTTTTCTCCATTGGCATGTCACCAGCTGTCCATGACTCACATCTCCTACTTGACACAAACAAGCACATTTAAAAACCAAATTGGACTCCAACTGACAGGCTCACAGTGGCCTGTCTCTTTCAAATAAACCTCTTTCTTACCTGCTGCCTCGTGGTTGCAAACACACACCTCTTAATATAATTATGTTTATATTTTGTCATGAAAGCAGATCGCACCAAACGGTAAAAAGAAAACTGTGTACGCAATTGCCAAAAAAAAAGGATTCCTGTGGACTGTATCATCATGACTTGCAAAAGCAGGTTCGGGAGCACGGCGTTGTGCTCAATGAAGTTCCACCTTCTGCACATTCCTTCATCTTTTCTTCACCAAATATAATCATCCGAATGGTTGAAATTTTCTTAGCTGAATGCATTGCTTAAATAAATGCACTTAGTTATTAAAAAAGAAAATGCTAATTTGTTAAATTTTTCAGATTTCATTCCAGATTTCAACACTTATTTCGTCCACGAGATCCGATTTTCAAATCAGATATATTTCAATTATATACTTTAATGAGTCAGTGAGAGTCGATGGTGTTTCCAAATCAAGGCATGTTTGAATAGGTCAAACAAAATAGCGAATTAAGACCCCAGCAAGCTAACAGAGGGCTGACCAAGGATAACGCCTTTCTGAAGGGTAATTAAATAAGGCCGTTATTTATCTTCAAAAGAGGTGTTTAAATTAACCCAAACATCCAATTTTCACTCGTGCACTTCCTTGGAGTTCCCTTAGTGTGCATGCAAAGTTTCAGGCTGCTAGATCTCATGGTTTTGGAGTTATTGAGGAGACACACACACACACACACACACACACACACTCATGCTGCCATTTATTGGTATCGATTACAGACAACATGACTGGTCTCAGAAAGTGATCATGATATCAATCTGTTGATGACACAGAATTGGTATACTGTTCCAAGGTTACACTGTTTGCTTTTTTGAGGTTCCTGTCTGTGATTTTACTTTTGCCGATGATTTTAATGTTATTTTAATGATTTCCCATACTGTACGATACAAAAACATTTTTTAATGTAAACAAACATTTGATTAGTACAACAAAATTTAAATATGCATTTCAATAAAATAGACATTATCAAAGCTTTTCGACTTGTACTCCTCAGGATAAAACCCACAAGCAGATGACGAAGAAGCACCAAACTCTCATTTATAAAGTTACAATGTAATGTCCTCAACGTTGATTGGTTGCGAGAAAGAAAGGATGGGATTACCTCATTGGTTGAACCATGGAGCATCATGAATAATAAGTAGGTGGAAATGAACCATCATGAATAATGATTAGGCAGAGATGAATCACCAAAGTACCGATACGACGGAAACATAATGTTAATTAGCTGAAGGATAGTATGTGTGGGGGGGAGTGGTGGTGTGGTTTTCATGATGACTCAACGTTGACTGTGGTACAGTTGTCACACAGTCAAGCCATCATAGTCAAAATAGATATAAAGTTCAGACAAATGATTTCTGTCTACGAAGAATAGGATTGGTTTACCTGATGAATGTGGCCTCCATTGCATGAAAGTGAGCTAAACTGCATCCTCTACTCAGGGTTTTAAACTAGCCAATATGATATTGCTCTGCACACTGAGAATTATTCAGTAAATTGTGACCAATTGCAGAGGCACAGGGAATAGTTGTCATACTATGTACATTCTTACAAGGCCATTGTAAGCCTGTGTGACTGTCTTATAACTGTGTGACAACTGAACCACACTCAACATTGAGTTATCATAAAAACCACCCCCCTCGCCCCCCCCCCACCTACACACACACCTACTAGCCCTCAGATAATTAACATTATGTTTCTGCCAGTACTTTAGTGATTCATCTCTGCCTAATCATTGTTCATGATGGTTCATTTCCACCTTGTCATTATTCATGAAGCTCTATGGTTCCTCCAATCAGGTAATCCCATCCTTTCTTTCTCTCAACCAATCAACGTAGAGGACATTGAATTGTAACTTTATTAATGAGAGTTTGGTGCTTCTTCGTCATCTGCTTGCGGTTTTATCCTGAGCATTACAAGTCGAAAAACTTTGATAATGTCTATTTTATTGAAATGCATATTTAATGTAAATATAATCTGCACATTATGAAATTCACTTGTGGAAGTTGGATCAATTATTCAAGCTGCTTTATGACCATAATCCCCTGTTTTCTCCAGCTCTGGGCGAGGTGATTGCCTTGAAAATTCCCCCCTGAAGAGAGATTTTGTATTTCCCACGGTGCTGCCTGGGCAGCAGCACAATGCGGATGAGCAATGCCGCTTCCAGTATGGCGCCACCTCGCGCCAATGCAAGTACGGGGTGAGGAGTCATGGGGCATGCCAATCCTGCTCTTCTTGCTGAGGCCAGTTGGTGAGGTGTGACATGTAGGTGTGGATGTTGTTATTTTGAAGTGGTGTTGTGAGATGAACTAGAGAGGTTGAGGAAAGCATAAAGCTCAAACATGAAGGGATGATCAAATATTTTTGTGTGCTATCTGTAACAAGGCACGACTGCTGTATTTAAATGATTACACCCACCGCCATGACCTCCCCCACTCCCCAACCCTCATCCTTCTTTCCTCTCATGTCTCGGTGTCAGATGAAAGGAACACACTTTTCAATTTGAACTGCAAGATTTGGAAACAGATCCATATAATTAGTGATATAGGATGCAAATTAAGACACTTTGACATCACTTTCAAGTTCAACAAAAATAGGTTAAGTGAAAGCTGATCAAAGCTAGAATGCAGAAAAGGAAATTATAATCTATGGGAATAAAATGTCATGTGATCACATACAGAGACAAGCACGGGTACTTTCAGCCACTCACTCGGGGTCTGACGGAGCAGTCTTCATTGTGAACTTCTACTGCAAGGATTTGTCAAATGTTTATGCTTCGTTAATTATCTCAAATTCCATAATATACTTGTGGCCTCATCCATAACATGCAAGACAAAAGATTAATCACTGTTACAGTGCTCTCTGCAGGTTCGGGAAATTTTCTTTTTTGTATATATATATATATATATATATATATATATATATATATATATATATATATATATATATATATATATATATATATATATATATATATATATATATAATCGAGGTTCATGGAAGCGTGAGTACACTGAATGGATCAGGATGTAACAGACAAAAACAGGATGCAAAACACGCATGCATGGGGTGGACAAGATAGATACAGAGGATGCATGGGGATACAAAAAGAAACTCCAAGGAAGGAAAACTGGAAAATTGGAAGGAGGAGAGATTTGGGTGGGGTTAACAAGGGTGTAAAAGATCATGGTTTTGAATTGGGGACTATCTACGATGGTGGTGAACAGCCATCTTGAAGACATGGAGGGAAGAATGAGATTGAAGAGGATGTGGAAGTTGATTCCACAGGCAGGAAAAATCGAGGAACAAATGAGTGGAGGTGAGCAGTGATCCTGGATTTAGGTAGTGTCACCAGAATGGGTTGGATGGTGGATGGTGTGAGCCCTGCAAAAACTTGGGGGGAGGGGGACAAAGCACGTAAAGATCAGAGGGTGCAAGACCAGAAAGGAGGCAGAAGAGGACAGAGAGACCACTGACCTGTCAGCTATTGCAAAATGATAAGCCCATATATTCAGATTCATAGCAGGAGATGCCAATAATCTTAAAGGCTTTGGCTTCCACATCGTCAAGCTGAGCAAGATGTGAGGCATGGACCAGCCCAGAGGGAATTGCCATCAAGCTGCAGATGAAGGCCTTGTCAGTGGAGAGGAGCTCAGGTGTGCCAAGGAAGGACTTTGACAATGGAGTATACCCAGTCGGCGGCTGGCTTTGCGAGCCAACGTTGAAATGTGATTTGCCCAAGAAAAATCATGACATGTCGTGAAACCAAGGAGATTGAAAGAATGAATTTCTTTGAGAGGATTAAGAAAGTCGACGAGTGTCTGCCAGACGGCCTTTTTGGAGTTGAGTTGGCCTTGTTTCCACAGGCAGACAGTTTGTAGAGTAAGGTAGGATACCAGACTGTATCAAAAACTCGAGATATGTCCAGAGATACTGCCCTGATCTCATGTTTGACATTGACGGTCTCCATCCATTGTTGGATGAGTCGAAGCAGCACATCCAAGGTGGAGTGACTTGGTCTGAAACCAACTTGTTGATCTGAGATGAGGTTGTTGTAAAAAAGGAAAAATTTAATATTAACTGCGATAATGGATTCCATGACCTTGCTGATGATTGGAAGTTACCTGATAGGTCTGCAGTTGAGGGGATGAGGTTTTGCACCTTTTTTATGTGTGCCATGATTTTCACAGATTTCCAAGCAGATGGAAGATGACCTCACACAAATGACAGCGTGAAAAGGGCAGAAAGAGGATGTGCAAGTGTAGCATAGCAGGTTTTTAGGACATGTGAGCTGTTGCAGTCTGGTCCAGTAGCAGAGTCAGAGTCAAGGGTTTAAAGAACCTTCTCCACATTCTCAGGTGCAAAAGACACAGAGTCCAGGAGCAGTTGGGTACGATAAGGAAGAATGGGTACCAAGAGTGAAGGGTTGGGGACACAAGATCTGGAAGCAAACACAGAATTGAGACATTCAGCCTTCTCCCGAGCGGAGTCGGCTGTGGTGCCATTTGAAGAGAGGGAAGGGATGGAGGGGGAGCATACACCAGAGACCATCTTAATAAGGCACCACGAGGTCTGCGAGGAGGGAGAAAAGTTTGAAAGTTTATTCAATCAATCAGTCAATCATTTTGGTTTGTTGAGAGGATTCAAACACTGGACAAGGCAGCCTGAAGACTGATATTTGTCCAATTTACAGTAACAATACAAACTTACAAATATATCTGCATATAAATATAACAATAACCATATAAAATTACATATGCATTAAAATTAATGTATTTTTAAAAATGCAAATTATCTGAAATAAAGAGATTTTAAATCCAACAAAAAGTGGCCAAGCTTGGAGACCCCACGGCTCAAAGGTCACTCAGCCAGGGCACATGAAGCACTGTCACAAGCAACAAGTTCACCTGCAGTGTCCACAAATGGTGAGCAGAGTCCACGCGGACGCCCACGGTGAGCACGGAACATAGAGCGAGCATCGCTACGGTCAGCTAGCCCAGGCCCTACAACCAGGCCACGGGAACGGACATGCAAACACAGAACAGCAGGAACCATCGGCTCAGACCTGAGGACCGTGTGCCCCCTCCCACCAACACAAGACCGAGTGTGTCCTGCCCCAGCACCTTGCCTGTCCTGACGGCAAGCCCACCCAAATCACCGCGTGAGCTCCACCGGCTCAGCCATTCCTCCTCCTGTCCTGAGCCTCAGCCACCGCCCCAATGTTCTCCCCCCAAGACCACACTCGACTTCACCATTCCGTGAGTTGGACCACCCATGCGGTGATGATGGAACAAATCCGGAAGTGGAAGCGATGCAGCAACATCATCACAGCGCTAATCAGCTGCCAAAGTTTATTCTTGAGGTTGGACAAACATTGTTTTCTAGCTTTCCTAAGAATGGACACACATTTGTTGTGAACTTTTTGGAATGCAGTGAGATTGCCTTTGGTTGGATTTGTCTTCCATAAAAAGAAGGCAAGTTGTTTTGGAGCAACTACATCACCACATCATTCAGTGTACCATGGGTGGGAATAAGGATAGGACAATAATTGAAGATGAGATGGGATGAATATATGCATGAGAGAGAGCCGGTTTTAAGAATTCCCAATATCTGGGGCAGTAGATACAGGAGACCAGTCCTGAACTGAGATGGCTGCTTGCAGTTCCTGCCAATCTGCCTGAATGAACTGCCAGCCTCATCGGCACTGAGGCAGTTGTGAGAGTAGCCAGAAATATGTTGACTCTTACAGGCCTATGATCAGTTGATTCAATTGGAAGAAAGGAAGAACAGGAGACATTTGCATGAAAGTTTGTCATCACCAAGTCCAGAAGGAAAGATTTGCCATTAGTAGAAATCCGGGTCTGAATGTTCATAGGTTGAGGCAGTCCCATGGAGGCACAGAAGTCCTTTGCTGAAGTGCCATTGCTGGTGAGAGAGGTACCAACACACAGCAATTTGGAAGAATTTGTCACAGTCCTTACATGTGGAACAATAAACTACACCTGATCTGTCACCAGTTGGAATGATGTCTTCGACTTTGGTGGTGATGGTGTGAATTGTGCAAAAACGTTTATAGATTACACCGATTCTTGCTTTGCAGACTACTTTTACCAATCCCTTCAGATTGTTCTGGGTAGTATGGCAGGACACAATGTCGAATCCCTTCTGTTCCGTTATTATTGGGTCTCATTGACTGTGGAGCAAATCTTTATGATATTCATTTTTTAGCAGCACCTCTCTTAATCATTATATTTCTTGAGTTGCTTAATTCATAGAGAATGACAGTCCATACCTGGGCTGCTAGGGTCTGTGGAACACTAACTGATTTGCAGAACAGACTGTAGTTGTTGATTTTAATGGCATTTTTGCTTTAGGTTGGTAAAAACACTCCTTTATTCACTCCTTCAACCATCACGTAAATGGAAATGCCTGAGTGGGAATAAAGGCAGGCATGTGCTGGTGTCTGGAGTCTTTTGGCCTGAGGAAGTCCATTGAGTAGCAGATGAAATGTTACCTGTGATTACATCTGCTCATAAATGTTTGATACAAAACTGGCAGAGTCGGTCTTGGTACGATTTTTGGTTGAATGCATTGTTTTTAAAAATATGGATAATCCCAACCATTATGTTTGTGGTATGGGGTCTGGAATAGTTATTAAAATATATGGCCTTAGCATGGACTGTGTGCTCCCATAAGATAGATCATTTTCATGTGTAACAAGGAATACCTGTTGCAGCTAAGTTGTCTGGTAGATGTAAGCCAGGTGAAGAGTGTCGGGTACATGACTTGTCCTTCCTGACTGAACCGATAATGGCCAGGTGAGGTAAAGCAAGGTAACTCCCAAGAGGGTCATTAAAATTAGGGAACCCCAGCATGTGGCACGGTAATGGTGCTCAATTCTCCCACCCCCCCCCCCCTCACGGGGGTCTGCGTTGGCCTGGGAATGTGACATCACTGCTGCCATCAACACTTCCAGCATGGCCCCCTGGGAGGATCATCCAACTGTGGCAGCAATGCAGCTTACTATTGGCCAGACTTACTGGCAAAAGGAACTGCCACACCCCATTGGCCATATCTATCTGATTGGGCCAATGGTGGGAAAATGCCATCCCAGGAGTTGCCGTGCTGCATCACATGAAGGGCAAGAGGAGGTGTAAGGGTGGAGCATTTGAGCACGGGAGGAGCGGCATTCTCTCGCTCTCCCTCTACCTCCCCTCTCTCCCTCTGTGGTTCCCCCTGCTGGCCATTGGTGACTTGGGTGTGGCATCATGGTGGCTGTGTAGTTCGGTGGTGTGTTTCTCTGTTGCTTTATTCATGTTGTATTGTCTCTTTCTTCCTTTCCCCCATTTCTTTGTCGTTCTCATTCTTCTCTCCTCCCTCCTTTCCCTCCTCCCTCCTTTCCCTCCTCCCTCCCATCCTCCCTCCCTTTTCATTCCTGTTCCCCCATCCTCAACCTGTTTTTTTTTTTCTCTCCCTTCTGCCCTTCGGTTTATGCATTGATTTCTTGTGTTCGCACTCCCTCGTTCCCTGATCACTTCCCATTTTCTCATTGAGATGAGAGACAGAGAGCCCACAACTTGAGACAGTATAAACCGGTTCTTTTAAAGGTGCATCAGTGGACTTTTTGAGGCCTACCGTCGCACCTCTTTTTTAAAAAACGGTTGTTTTTATATTATATAATACCAGAATATAAGACCCGTCGCTTCGTTGATGGAAATACCATTCTTTGCTGTGATGGGTAATCAATTGGGCAAGAAGAAAAAGGATTCCTGGGAGTGTGGGGATAACCAGTGTCACAAGTTAGCATTTGCAGTTTCACCACATATGCCCATGTACCCATAAAAATAAAAAAATACAATTTTTAAAAAATTTCTTTCATCACAAACCTTCCTGGGATTTCCCTGAATCCACCGTCGTTCGATTAATTGAAATCCGTTAATCCGTTCTCAAGTTAAAACATGACAGACAAATAAACAGATAGGCCAAAATATAGATAACTAGATCGATAGATATATAGATTACTTTTAGTAGTATTGGGGTCAGGTCGAGGGGGTTTACTTGGAAGTGGGTTTTATTTTTCTTTATTCTCAATTTTCTTTTAGCCTTTCCTGCCAAGGATCGGTGCGTAGGGTGGGGTTTTGGGTGTGCTCATTCATCAAGGAAATGGCAGGGGCATATGAAAATCGCGATGCTGCGTTTGAGAATCTGACTCGCAAAAATGCAATAGTCTGCCCTTCTCCGGAAGGTATTGCCGTGGAGAGTGTGGTGTTCTGCATTGGTAACTTGATTGGGATGGAGAATGTTCATGCGATGTCACGAATGAGTAAACGAGTTATTGTTTTTGTTGCAAATGTTGATCTGGTTGCTCGTGTAATAGAGCAAGGTTTGATATTAGACTCGGGGCTATTTTTAATGGGGTACCCCCTCGACCAGTGTTTCTCAAGGTGGGGCGCATGCCCCACCGATGGGGCGTGGCAATATTTTGGTGGGGCATGAGGATTCAAAACTCTTTTCAAGATCAAAGGAGCCATGATGTGGCTGTCTGAGGAGAGCGAAAATAAATACCCAAACTCGACTACTTTGGCAAGGGAAGTATTGATAAATTTTCCATCATCTTATTTAGTCGAATGTGGATTTAGTGTTGTTACCGATTTGCTGCAAGTGAAGAGAAATCGACTGGAAATCACGAAACGTGGTGATTTAAGGCTGAAACTGACAAAATTGGTTCCTCGAATCAAGCAAATCTGCAGCCAGCGTCAAGGGCAGGGCTCCCATTGAAGTGAGTAGCAATTGAATAAAATTTGCAATAAAGTTTTAATAAAGCCTTTTGAATACACATGTAGTATATACTATAGTGTCTCCAATCATGGTGGTGCGTACGATTTTTTTTTGAAAATCAAAGTGGGGCGTGGGACAAAAAAGGTTGAGAGAAACTGCCCTAGACGCTCCTGCTCAGAGTGTAACAATCTTTAACGTCCCACCCTTTTTGAAGGGTGAATTGATTACCGTTACATTGGCAAAGTATGTAACAATTGTTTCACAAATGTTGATGATTCCTTTGGGAATCAAACAGGATGATACGAAGCATGTGATGTCCTTTAGGAGAAGTGTTTACGTGGTTTTATAGAACGGGAATGAGAAGTTGAATTTAATGTTAAAATTATCTCAAGATGGACATGGCTATGAAGTATATGCCACCACCGATTCACGAAAGTGTTTTTCATGTGACAGGTTTGGGCATATGAAGCAGTTTTGTCCTAAAAATAAGGAACAGGCTGAAAATCCTGCTTCAGCTGTTCCTCCTGTGGAAGGAAATGTAGGAGATGAAATTCCAAGTGTCTCCCCTGTCGTGCCTCAATCGACCCCTTTAAATGTAAGCAATATTAGATCGGCAGAGCAGGATGAAAGTGGGAATGATGGGTTCACTTTGGTTCAGAAAAAAGGAAAGTCCAAAATAAGAGATGTATCTCCAATCCCTCATTAAAAAGCCTGCAGTACTGAGCAGGATGGAAGTATTCCTGGTGGAGGGAATCATTTTACTACTCGACAGGCTTTTGTAGATGAGGATGGTTCCAGTGGTTCAATGGACCAACAGGAACAGTGTGATGTAAGTGTTCCCTTAAACTCAATTGATAATTGTCCAAAGGCTTTTGGGAATGGCTTGGGTTTGGACATAGGTCAAAAGGAGCAGTGTGAGGTTGCTGAAAGTGATTGGGGGGGGAGGGGGGCTGTAAATGACCTAATTGAGATAGGCTCCCTGGTAGATGATCCTCCTGTGCCCGAGTCATTGTTAGGTAGCAGAGATTCTTCTGTGGTTCCTCTACCTCACTGTGTGGATGAACTCCTGTTGCTTGAATTCTGGTCAGGCAGTGGAGATGCTATCATGGCTCTTCATCCTCCTTGTGGGGATAATCCACTGCTGTCTGAATCCATGGCAGGTAGTGAAAATGCAAAGTTAGCAATTCCAACTCCCATTGGGTCTGCAACAGTTAGGACTACACATAGTGAGGAGAATAGCAAGGAGGTTCTCGTTTCAGTAGTTGTAGAAGTGTTTTGTGATACCAAAGGGTGAAAGGGTGATTCAGCCTCAGAGGACTCAGAAATGGATGACGTGGAAGAAGTGCCATCTCAGACCTATGAGGTGATGATGGTGGATTTTTCTGGTGGATGGTGGATGATGTTCTAGTGGATTCTGGTGGATGGTGGACAAGGTGATGATGGTCATGGAAGAAGTGCCATCTCAGACCATATCGGATGATGAGATAAAGGCCTTTCTAAAGGCACTGTCACACCTTGACGTAATAGCCAGCATATGCCGACTTATGAAAAATTTGTCTAAAATGCTGGCACATGTCAAATACGTTATGGGTAAGTTTTGATAACATTAAGAGCATGCTGAGAAACACTGCCATACGTCGTAGTACGCTGGCTTTCATCGTTGTACTTTGCGGTTGTCCTCAAATTTTAGCACGCTTGAAATTTTACGACGTATGCCAGCGTATGACTCACATGTTCCGCTACGCTGGCCATAAGTTGTAGGCACGTTATGCGGTCATTGACACACGTTACTTGTAAGTTACTCATAAGTCGAAACACGTCGTGGTAATGATTAGCGTACCCGAAACTTATTTATAACCTATGAGTAACGTGTTGTAGGCACGTTACACGATCGTTGACACACGTCGAGGCACGTTGCTTGTAAGTTACTCATAAGTCGAAACACGTTGAGGTAATGCTTAGCGTACCCAAAACTTATTTCTAACCTATGTGTAACATGCTTTGAACCTATGTGTAACGTACCTCCAACGCACATTGACGTATGTAGACGTATTTGATTGACGTCTTCCGGACGACTACAGAACTTACTGAACGTGTTTCTAATTTACAGCTACCGTATAATGGCGTATTGGCAGCGTTAAAAAAAAACAATAACTTCCGATATTTCGTCACGTGCCGTTACGTCACGTCCGATTGCCTCTTCAGTTTGCTCATGTCTTATTCTTAGTTCCTCCTCTGTGAATATTTTCTGCTTGAGGTTATTGTCACGTCAACGTCGAAACTTAAAAGCAAATGTCCAAATATATTTTAAAATTCGTGATAGACTAAAAATAAAAAATAAAAAAACAACAACAACAACAACAACAACTTCAGATATTTCGTCACGTGCCTTCACGGAGCCAAGGAGAAAAAAAAGAAAATGTGCCTTGACGGAGAAAATAACTTTCGGGTATGCTAAACATTACCTCGACGTGTTTCGACTTATGAGTAACTTACAAGGAACTTGTGTCGATGTGTGTCAACGATCGCATAACGTGCCTACAACTTATTCCCAGCGTAGCGGAACGTGTGAGCCAGACGGCGAGTACGTCGTAAAATTTTCAGCATGCTTGAAATTTCACGACGTCATAGACGTACCACGAAATATGACAGTGTACTTCATCGTTTTTCAGTGTGCTATTAACGTATACACAACTTACCCATACCGTATTTTTAGACACATTTTTCATAGGTCGGCATACGCTGGCTAAATCGTCAAGGTGTGACTGCGTGGTTGACACTTCCAATTCTCAGGCGGTTATGATTTAAATCGGCGTGCGGCAGGTTTTTAACAGGCTACGCCACGAGTTCGTCGGCGGTACGTGCAGCGCGCTATGCCTAAGTTAAACTATCGTTGGGCATAGGTTGTGAACGCAACAATCACTCATGTCTATAGCTACGGGAACAGCACCAAGCCTGGATGGCCTTCCAGTTGTGTTCTCTCAGACTTTCTGGACCCTTATAGGCCCATTCTTGCTCGAGGTGCTTGAAAAAAGCGTTGAACGTGGTGAACTTCCCCTTAGTTGCCGTAGAGAAGTGGTGACACTCCTTCCGAAGAAAGGAGATCCTCAGGTCATCACGGGTTGGTGGCCTGTTTCGCTTGTATCAGTTAATTATACGATTTTTTCAAAAGCCTTGGCATGACATTTATCCCCTTATTACCCTCGCCAGAGGAGAGGGTATTGCATTTGGGTCCGTTTGTTTGTCTGTCTGTCTGTCCGTACAGAACTTTCATGTTTTTCTCTGCAACCGCTTGTTGGATTGAGACGAAATTTTCAGCGTTTGTGCGACGACTCATGTTGAATGTTTTAATGATAATTTTGATGTCATAAGTCACGTGGTGTAGTCACGTGGTGCAGCTATATTGAAACAAGGACAAATGTGTCCACGAGCAGCGTCCTAAAGATTTTGTCGGCTAACAAAAAAACAACAACAACAACTTCCGATATTTCGTCACATGGCTTGATTAAGCCAATGTCTTTACGTATTTACGATATATCTTGTATTTACGAAATAAATAATGTATTTATGAAATTACAATACGATAAAAGGAATAATCTTTAAAAAGTAACGTGAACTTTTCAAAACTTTAAAGCAAATGTCCGAATATATTTAAAAGTTCATGATAGACGCTCTCAAAAGGCACCGTCTATGTGAGGATGTGTACATGTGCTCAGTATTTAAGGAGATCCAGATCTTGTGTGGAGACATGAATATCTCTGCAAAGGTAAGTGAATTTCTATGTGACCTCAACATCCGTGCCACAAACAGGTACAGACAAGATAGCAGCATCTAATATGTCAATGAAAGCCTGGATTTTGGTTTTGACCCAGGAAATCTGTAATCCCAGTGGCTCCGACTCTTTGTTCAGCACCCCAAGTGCCCCCATAAGGATATCCAGCGTCTCCTCAAAGATGACTGCATCATCTGCAAAATCAAGGTCAGAAATCTTGATATTCCCAAAAGATGCACTGCAGCTTGATCTCTCCGACATCCTCCACAGAACGCAGTCCATACAAGTGCAGAAAAGTGTGGGGGTCAGGATACACCCCTGACGAGCTCCAGTAACAACTTGAAATAAGTTGAAGATGGAACCACCACACCTTGCAGCACTCCCAGTACCAGAGTAGAGTTCAGAAATCACATTGATCAGTTTTGTTGGCATCCCAAGAAGACTGAGAATCCTCCAGAGGGCATCGCTATTCACTGAATTTAATCCTTTGTGGAGATCAATATAGTTTACGAGCAGCTCTGCCAAAATTCTCATCTGTGTTCAGTCAATCTCTGTGTTCAGTTCAGTCAATTCTCAAGAGCAACGATGCAGTCAATCTCTGATCTCTTTGGTGTAAAGTCCAACTGCTCTGTGTGCTGGTGCTTAAGCAGATGGTGGCAAACCCTATAAAGATTTATCCGAGCAAAGACCTTTCCCAGCACTGATAGCAGCATCGTACCTTGGTAGTTGTTACAGTCCTGGTGATCACCCTTCCCTTTCCAGAGAGGAACAACAAGGCCCCTCTTCCTGCCAGTTGGGTTGATGCCTGGGTTCTAAACAGAGCACAGAACTGCATGCAACGACACGAGTACAGCATTTCCACCAGCCTTGAGAAGTTCAACATGGATGCCGCAGATCCCAGGAGTATTACCCACTTTCAAGCACTTCACCGCAACCTGTATTATCATAAACGAAGGTGGTTCACAGTTGATTGGAGGATGAGCAATCAGGATAGTTTAACTCATGACATCCAACTCAACAGCTAGTAGATCAGCCTGGGACAGCCGCTCAAAGTAACTGGCCCAGCGAACCTTCACTTCAGACTTTTCTGTCAAGTTCCCACCACCCTCCATTCCAGCTGCAGTACACTGAGGGATGGGCTTGAAGGAACGCAATGCATGAATTCCTCCTTAATCAGGATGAGAATCACTTGACCACAGGTAATGCTCTACCCCTTCTCAGTTTCCTCGCTCAGAGGCTTCCTTGTCCACTATCAGCGCACGTACAGTTTTATGCCTTCAACACCTGAGCAGCTCAGCTCTGCAATTAAGCCTGGCCCTGTGACTCTGGTCAATGTTGTCCAGTGTGCTTTGGGAGACAAAGTTCTTCTTTGCCTGACAGTGGGTTCCAAGACATCCACTGGCAACATCAAGGATGGTAGTCTTAAAGGCACTCCACAATGCTTCAAGATTCCCCCAAAACACCCAAACCCCCAAAATTCCCACTCACGTCAGGTATGGGAGCATGTGCCAGAACAGCGCGTCGCTGCGTCCACTTTCTGCCGGTACTCCAGGGGCCTCCGTCTGGCCATCCCCCAGGTAGATGCCAGGCCCATCCCCATCTCCTTGAGATGATGGTCAACCTGCCGCAACCATGAGGCACGTGGTCGGCCCACTGGCCTCCTCCACTCATGAGACTCCCTCGCTGAGAGAATCTGGTGAGCAGGATCAGCGTCAGGAAAACGAGCCACATGTCCATACAGCCGCAACTGACGCTCACAGACTATGCAGGTAACACATTTCATCCGAGTCTCTCTCAGCAACCACTCGTTGGACACAAAATCCGACCAGCGATAGCCAAGGATTCTCCGAAGAGACCTGGTACCAAAGGGATTAAGTCTCCGTCTCAGATCCTTGGTCAGAGTCCAAGTCTCGCATCCATAGAGCAAGACTGGAAGTACCAAGGACCTGAAGACTCAGACTTTCGTCCTCCCGCACAGGTACCGGCAGCACCACACCCCATGATCCAGTGAATCCATGACTCCCCAGGCCCGACCCAGACGTCTATTGACCTCTGACTCGCAGCCAGCAGAGACATGAATATCACTGCCAGGGTAAGTGAATCTCCCCACGACCTCAACATCCTCACCACAAACAGACACAGACAGGACAGCAACATCCAAGATGTCACGGAAAGCCTGGATCTTAGTTTTGACCCAAGAAACCCGTAATCCCAGCGGTTCCGACTCCTCATTCAGCACCTCGAGGGCCCCCAAAAGGATATCCAAAGTCTCCGCAAAGATGACTGCATCATCTGCAAAATCAAGGTCCGAGATCTTGACATTCCCAAACGATGCACTGCAGCTTGATCTCTCCGAGATCCTCCCTAAAATCCAGTCCATACAAGTGCTGAAAAGTGTGGGGGCCAGTGCACACTCCTGACGAACTCCAGTAACAACTGGAAATAAGTCAGAGATGGTACCACCACACTTCACAGCACTCTCAGTACCCGAGTAGAGTTCAGACATCAGATCGATCAGTTTTGGTGGCACCCCACGAAGACCAAGAATCCTCCAGAGGACATCCCGATTCACTGGATCAAACGCTTTATAGAGATCAACATAGGCTGCAAGCAGCCCCTGCCGAAACTCTCGTCTGCGTTCGGTGAGGACACGAAGAGCAAGAATATGGTCAATCGTTGACCTCTTTGGTGTAAAGCCTGACTGCTCTGGACGCTGGTGCTCAAGCAGATGGTGGCGAACCCTATCAAGAATTATCCGAGCAAAGACCTTGCCCGGCACTGAGAGCAGCGTCACCCCTCGGTAGTTGTTGCAGTCTTGGCGATCACCCTTCCCTTTCCAGAGAGGAACAACAACGCCCCTCTTCCAATCAGTTGGGATGATGCCTGTGTTCCAGGCAGAGCACAAAACTGCATGCAACGACACGAGTGCAGCATTTCCACCAGCCTTGAGAAGTTCAGCATGGATGCCACAGATCCCTGGAGCTTTGCCCCGTTTCAACTGGTTCACCGCGGCCCGTGTTTCCACAAGTGAAGGTGGACCACAGTTGATTTGAGGGTCAGCAACAGGGATTGCAACACCCTTGACATCCAACTCGACAGCTGGGGGATCAGCCCGGTATAACCGATCAAAGTAACCGGCCCAGCGGGCCTTCACTTCAGACTCCTCTGTCAAGAGCCAACCACTCTCTGCTCTAACTGCAGTGCTCTGAGGGATTGGCTTGGATGAACGCAATGCGCGAATTCCCCTGTAAGCGGGACGAGAATCACCTGTCCACAGGTGATGCTCTACCCCCTCACAGATTCCTCACACATAGGCCTCCTTGTCCACCCTCAGTGCACGTACAGTTTTACACCTCAGCTCCCTGAACAGCTCAGCTCTGCCATTCAGCCTGGCCCTGCGACTCTGGTCAATGGTATCCAGTGTCCCTTGAGAGACAAAATTCTTCTTTGCCCTGCGGTGAGTTCCAAGACATCCACCGGCAACATCAAGGACGGTGGTCTTGGAGGCACTCCACAACTCCTCAGAACCCCCCAAAGCACCCAGACCCCCCAAGTGTCCACTCAACCTGTTCGCAAACTCCTCAGCTACTCTCTCATCCCTGAGCTTGCCAACATCCAGCCTCGGCTGGGATGGTACCATTCTCCAGGATTTAAGGTGCAGCTTTAGAGTTGCTACAACAAGCCTGTGGTCAGTATTGAGGAACTGAGCACTCCGGTAGACCCTGCAGTTCTGGATCATCCTCCAACGACCGTCAATGAGGACATGGTCAATCTCCTTTGCCACACCGCCAGCGTTGGAATACCAAGTCCAGCGATGAGCTTGTGGGTGCTGAAACCATGAATCAGCCACCCTAAGTCCATGACTTCTTGCAAAGTCAAGGAACTTAGTGCTATTCTGGTTCATAGTTCCTGACCCATGGGGACCAACACACACCTCATAACCGTCCCTATCAGTTCCAGTCGATGCATTGAAATCCCCCAAGACTAGAAGTGTATCTCGTCTGGGGCCCTGATCAACCACAGACTCGAGCGTGGCGTAGAATGCATCCTTCACGGTGAGATCACTCGCCTCAGTCGGAGCATAAACATAGACCAGGGAAATGACACCTAAGGAGTGATGAATCCTTAATCTCATAATACGCTCGTTGACCGGTGTTACCTCAATTATCATTGGGGTCAGCTTATTGGACACAGCTACAGCAACTCCTTGGGTATGGTAACCATCAGAGCGACCAGACCAATAGTAGGTGTAACCACCCACCATTATCTCCCCGCGATCCGGTCTCCGAACCTCAGAGAGAGCTGCAATCCCGATGTCCAAATGCTTGAGCTCTGATGATAACAGAGACAGGTGATCATCCTCTCTTAGGGATAGGACATTCCAGGCACCCACCCGAAGGGACCGCCTCAGGTTAACCCAAGGAGACCGCCGTCTGGAGGATGACACCTCAGCACCACTCTGACACACTCTCCCGCAATCTGACCCAGGGATGTTACCCCGTGGTTTCCCTCCTATCATCAAAGATTGGGGATCCCGAAGGCTTTGCCCCAATCCCGTCATCCGGTGAGCTGCCCTGCTAATGTAAGCTGCACAGGAGGTACTCCCAAGGAATGGGTTTTCAGATTTTTTTTGCATTTTTGTGTTTTGCGGAATGAAGGGTTTTACGGTAGCCGAAGTGCAAATCCTGCCACCAACCTCCTAATAAAAAAGTAACCCAACTGCAGGAGGACGTCCGCAGACACAGTTGGGCACTAGATATGGATGGCCGTTGGCTCACAAGGAGCTCCTCCGCCCTTTGACAGGTTTTGTTTTTAATCCTGCTGGGTGTCCATATCCAATCACCCTCCCCACCAGAAAACCTGGTGGGGGAGACGGTTTCGTCGCCGACAACCCGACCATGGAACAGGTTAGTACAGGTTTACATGGTACCTGTAGCAGGTCACAGATCTAACCTGACCTGACACACAACCTGACCTCCCAATCAGCCTGTTTACAAACTCCTCAGCTACCCACTCATCCTTGAGCTTGCCAACACTCAGCCTCGGCTGGGATGGTACTATTCTCCTGGATTTAAGCTGCAACTTCAGAGTTGCGACAACAAGCCTGTGGTTGGAATTGAGGAACTAAGCACTATGGTCGACCTTGCCATTCTGGATCATCCTCTAGCGACCATCAACAAGCACATGGTCAATCTCCTTTGCCACACCACCAGTGTTGGTACACCCAGTCCAGGGATGAGGCTCTGTACTCTGAAACCATGAACCAGCCACCCTAAGTCCACGAATTATTACAGTCATGGAATTTAGTGCTATTCTGGTTCACAGTTCCAGACCCATGGGAACAATCACGTCTCATTTCTTTGCGTTTTAAAAATGTTTTTTTGTGTAATTATGTGTTTTATGGTGGCCAGCATACAAATCATGCCACCAACCTCCTAAGTACAGGTAACCTAATTGCAGGAGGACATCCACAGATACAGTTGGGCATCAGATATGGATGGCCATTTGCTCACAAGAAGCTCCTCTGCCATTTGACAGGTTTTGTATTTAATCCTGCTGGGTGCCCATGTCCTTACACCCTGCTCACCAGAAAGCTTGGTGTGGGAGATTGTTTAGTTGCCCTCAATAGGAAACCTGGTGGGGGAGACAGTTTACTCACCGACAACTCGACCATGTAACAGGTTAGTACAGGTTTACATGGTACCTGTAGCAAGTCACAGATATGATCTGGCCTGACCTGACAAACCTTTGACCTATTTATAAAATTATTACATTGTCTTCTCTTTTTTCTCATAATAAAGCTTTGTTGAAAATTTGATGACAAAAGCTCAAATGGTAAAAAGTTACGGCCCGGACACACACACAGACCCAGATAAGTGATTGCAAAACCCCGTCTCCCGCTTCACGGTGGATGGGCGAATAAAATGTACAGAACAGCTGCAGAAAAGCGCAAG
Source organism: Eptatretus burgeri (assembly GCF_056783735.1). Classification (NCBI taxonomy): domain Eukaryota; kingdom Metazoa; phylum Chordata; class Myxini; order Myxiniformes; family Myxinidae; genus Eptatretus; species Eptatretus burgeri. The sequence continues at coordinate 86,179,379 of NC_140966.1, forward strand.
CACTTGAGGATAAGTGGCGTTTTTGTTTTTTACCCACTGCATAACACAAATCACCTTGTTTGCACATCCAAAAACCTTCACTTTAGTAGTACTTGGGAAAAATTTTACGCCATTTTTACCAATCAAATTTACTGCGAGCTCTGAGGGTGGAGTAACAGCAAGATTCAGAAAAAAATGGCGGCACCTCGCGCTGCAACCACAGAGCTAACTTCGTCCAAAAGATCTGTTTTTTCAGTAACTCTTTTTCTCAAATATCTTTCCAAAATTGTCAGTTTCTCCGAGAAGAATTGGCAGAAGGTTCAGCTCTGGACTGTTCCATTTGACCCATCGGCTTTGTGTAGTTACCATTTCACTCCTCTTATTTGAAGTTCACGGACAAAGCTAATATAGATCGAGCTCTGAACTGCCAAGCAAGAGTTGAAAAGACCCTTCCCATGTTCTTTTTCTCAAGACGGGTAAGGTATTCTATGAATTATCTAGCTTAGAATAAGGTGAGGGATGGTTTTTTTATTTTTAATCATTTGCATTTTCATTCCGTAATGCAGCTTTTTAAAGCTTAAGGTGGTGCTGTGTGTCAAGATCTCCACTGATGTGTGTAGTTAGGTTCAGTGTGTATATCGGCCCACATTGTTGTCAAATCTCTGCAAATTTATACTGGTTTAATTGACTGTTTTGCTGATTACACCATCATCTTATACTATTCAAAATTATGTTTTGAGAATGTGCATTTGTCACTGGGAGAAATAGGTTATCGGAAGGAAGAAAAGGATGGACTGCAAAAAGAGATGATTTCCTTGAAGTATATTAAGCCACTAAAGCCTGGTGCAATTATCACGAATATAATGAATTGATGAAGCACGTTGCTAATTGTAATGACTGCATCATGTGAAGTCAAGATGAGTTTGTTCCAGTTAGTGGTATCGTCATCGTGGTGCATTTGCCACCTAGTCTTCGGATTATGAGTGTTGTCACATTATATTCTCACCAAAGCTTAGTAGTACTGAGTGTATATGTTACATTTTCTCTGGATTTTAGTCGAAATAATTGGGTTATTGATTCACAGGTGCTAATAATTCAATTGCCGTTGGACTCACGATTATGCCACTTGTTTTTCATGAATATAATGCTGAGTAAAGTTGCAATAAGAGGAGAATGCTTTCCTTGATTGGATGGAGGGGTAGGAGGATGAGGAGGAGGAGGTTTATGAAAGGCCCTTTTGACATGTTTTCAGCATTCAACCCTAAATAATATGTAATTGGCTCCTTAGCAGATGTTAAAACTCTATTTGCGTGTTTTTGTTTTATGTGCTGGTAATTGACTGCTGCTTGTGTTTGTTGTGTGTAGGAAGTGTGCAGGGAGTTGTGGTGCATTAGTAAAAGCAAGCGGTGTATCACGAACAGCATCCCAGCTGCTGAAGGAACTGTGTGCCAGACACGTGCTGTGGAGAATGGGGTACAGAGCATCACTTTGTTTCTTACACCTCCTGAATTCATTGCTTGTGCTCAATGCTTATATACAAGACATTCTTATTCGTATCAGCTAGGAGGCAAACGAGCTGATGACTGAGTCAAATGATCCTTACTTTTTCAGTGGTGCTATCAAGGGGAATGCATGCCATTTGGGTCACGTCCGAAGAGCGTTGATGGTGCCTGGGCTCAGTGGTCTGCCTGGGGTGACTGCAGTCGCACATGTGGAGGAGGAATCTCGTCGTCTTTCAGGCACTGCGACAGCCCACAGTGAGGCCTGCGCGATGCCTTTATAAACTGGACAAAGATAGCTTAATTACATCTTTACATTGAAGTCACCACATCAGTTTGTATTGTAAGGCATATCAATGCTTTGATCTGCCAGAACCTTGCTAACCTAATTGACTGGGCCATGCCGACTGAACTGACCCGTCGTATAATATCGGTGTGGTTTCTTTTGTCTTGCTTATACTTCACACCAAATGTCCAAACCAGCCAAACTGACTTATCATAACTGGTTAAGTTGGCTTACTAAAGATACGACAATGTGTCCATGCATCCCTGCAGCCAAGCAAGGTTGTTCAGAGGACTGAAGTCACGTATGATATGATGTACAGCACACCTCAACCCAGCTGCTTGAATAAAAGGTGCTAAAATGAGCAATACGCTTAAGGGTTATATTGTCGTTTAATCATCGGTGCAGATTGTAGGGGTGTGCCGACATATCTTCATAATTACTTTTTATCAGTGGCAGCTCAGTGACCATCCAACCATCCATCCATTTATTGAATTATATTTTATCTATCATTTATCCAGGTTGAACCTGTGTAAACTTGAGAAGAGGGTTAGTTAAGGAAGGAGAAGCTTAACAACCATTTTTCTTTGTACCCTGGAGTTTTATCATTGGTTTTATAATGACGCACATGAATTAAGCTTTCAGAGTAGTGTTTTTTAAATGCCCCTGGTAAAATTAGTGCTTTATGCTCTGCTGTCTGGTGTAGACAGAGATAATCTTACTTTGTCATGTAGGTCCTATTTAGATCTGAGAAATGCTGTTAAGCATGAAAAAATGGATAGATAGATATGGAGGTGGGTGTGTGGATAATTAGGTTCTGGAACACACAAGAAATGCCTTTATGCTTTACATATTAGGACACACACAAAAATATACTTTATCATTCACATCAGTTGAATAATTTGTTCTTGGTGAAGACTTTTATTTAGTGTTCTATTTATTATATATATATATATATATATATATATATATATATATATATATATATATATATATATATATATATATATATATATATATATATATATATATATATATATATATATATATATATATATATATATATATATATATATATATATATATATATATATATATATATATATATATATATATATATATATATATATATATATATATATATATATATATATATATATATATATATATATATATATATATATATATATATATATATATATATATATATATATATATATATATATATATATATATATATACATATATATATATATATATATATATATATATATATATATATATATATATATATATACATAGTTTCTTCACCTCGGAAAACCTTACACTCAGAAAAGAGAAAAAAAGCCTTGGTCTTGTCCGTGTAATTGTGAATAATAATTTCCCATTTCCTGGCTGTGAATTATTGCTCAACAAGTGATGTCTGAGACATCTTCACGAGTGAAATGTAAGGCAGATCGAACAAGTGTTATCACTTTTCTCACACCATTGCACGTAAAAGACACGATAGTTGAATGGTGTGGTTTTAATGAATACTACGATTACTCATTCAAGTGTTAAAATTGGTGTTGATCGAGGTTCTGTTTTCTGTTCCCCTCCCCATCCCACCCCACCAGGACACTATTCTTTGATTTTGATGAGGAAAAAAAAAATCCTGACATTCTAAAAAATTTATGCTCGATTAGACTTTTGTCTCCTTGGAGAATTTTATTTTGGTGAGTTTTTTTTAGCGTTAATATACCTGATGTCGGCTGACAGGATGGCATAGACTAGAGGTGAGCACACTCGCCCCTAAGCTTTCTCGCCTGGGTTTGAATCCAAACTCAGCTCTCCCGGTAAATTGTCGTCCCGGTGTTTCACAGGCAGGGTGAATCATAAATGCGTTTGCCGTCCCTTGGGTGGACGTTAAATGGGCGTCCTGTCTGCCAACATTCGTTTGAGGACGTTAAAGATCCCATGAGGTCCTTCGCCAAAGGGTAGGCGAGCTATTGTCGGTAGCCTGTACAAATTCCAAATTCCTACTCCAAGCTGCAGGTAACATTGCATCAATGGCACAGCCATGCTCTCAGCCAATGATGCTACCCTGTAGTCTTGTGCTGTATTTTAATGAAGAAGAATACCTTATGTATTGTGTTTCTCTTGGACATGATAAGTGAATATTTTGGGAGACATTTACAAAAATATTTAAGCCTCTCCCAGCCAAAATTTCAGTTGGATCACTGATGATGAAGATTAATCTTTTGTCATGCAGTTTTATAAAAATTGTTTCGTGAATTGCAAGTAGTGAAAGGTAGAAATGATACATTATGAACTAAAATGGCACTTTGTAGAGTGATATCTCCACCAGGCTGATCAGTTTTTCCTTTTTTGTAGCCCACTGATAGGGCGGATCTACATCCGGACCTGAAACAAAATCGAATCGGCTTGTTCTTATTACCTACCCAACTCATCCACCAAGTTTTGTCAGAATCCATCCACAACTTTTTGAAATATCATACTTTGTATCGTTTGTGGCATCATCTCATGCTATGAAGAATCATTTAAACAAAAAATTCTCCCTTGAGGAAATCGAATCCAAGGCTACTAAGTTGGCATCTCTCAGCTCAGCAGGAGGATCTGCTTCTCAACAACTGCATACATGTTGGTGGACTCTCAGTTTTCTATTGCATCACTTATGGCCACTCTCCTCACATAACACCCTATCATCCCTCTGTCTTTCCCCAGCCAGTTCAGGTTACACGTGTTGTTCTAGAATTCCATACCTGATTATACTACCTATTCTAAGTTATTTATACTCATCTCCAATCCCTTCACCATTATCAGAACTGACTTCCTGTATCTGTTGACTCTTCCTTCTCCCTCGAGTCATTGAATTCTTCTGCTTATTGTCAACCTCATGCTTTCTCCCAAACCCATACATACTCCTTTTTATTCTTCTTTCCTTCATTAGTCCCCCACCCACCCCTTTCCTTTCTGCCACTCACCCAGTCTTGTGCAATATTTTTGTCACCATGTTTTCCTTTGCATCTCTGTCAATCTGGAAACCCTCTGTCATTTTCGTTCTTACATGGGCCTGTATTTCTGAAAACAAAAATTATTGGAAAAATAATGGAATATATATATATATATATATATATATATTTTTTTTATATATACATACATACATACACACACACACACACCTGGTGAGAAGAAAATGGTGGAGGAGGTGAAATTGAGTAAAAAACAGGAAGTAGTTCAGGAGGACATAATAGGAATAAGAGAGAGACAGAGACAGAGACACAGACACAGAATTTATGGGGAGTTTTGTTCCACCTTTTCTTCAACATAACAAATACTGTACTTGGCCCTGAGGGTGCATGAGCCAAAAAGCACAGTTTGGTTACTTAAGCAAGGTGTGAGGGATCTGGCCACAAGCAATGAAAGGATGCTAAGTTTTGCACATCCAACTGGACTCAACACCGGTTTGTGTCTTCTATTTCACCACCTTATTTGATCGTCTTGCTGCAGTCACTTCACTCTTGCTTGGTTCATATGTCTGGATATTCAATGTAATGCCACATTTGTGGCCTTTGTAAAACTCAGACAAGCCACACAGAGCCTCTGATCCGTGATGCATGTCACACTCATCATATACCTCTATATATTGACTGTCAGTGATGTCACCTGATCTATAACTTCCTTTTTATAATATCACCTGATCAATAACTTCTTAAAACACAATATCAATTTATTTTTGTGATTAAAAATCATATTGATTGAAAAAAAACATTTCGTTAAAAAAATTAATTGAGGGCAAAATTGACATTGAATTTGTTTGCTTGGTGAGTCCCATTACGTGTTTTAAGCCAGTGGTTTGCATCCAATTTTGGTGAATGTACCCTTTCCAGATCTCAAAATATTTTGTGGACCACTATATTTGACTAAAAGCCTGATGTTGGCAAAACAGTTAAGGTGGCTGGCTTAAGAACTGAGGGTCCTGAGTTTAAGCCCCTGTCATTGCGTTAAAATAACAGCAGATGGGTTTACTCAGCCTGTCATCCTTCTTTGGTCGGCAAAATGAGTACCAGCTTACGAGGAAGAATGAGCCATTCGAGTGTCCTTGTCAGAGTGGTAACCTATCTGGGATTGTGCCCCAAAACCAGGGAAATACTGCTTCGGCAGCCCGATGCATCTGAAGAAGCGAAAGGACTGGTTTTTCTTCTCTTCTTGTTCTTCTTCGTCGTGTTATACTCATAGTGACATACAAATATCAAAGTGGCATGATACTATTGTGACATAATTACAACACAGGCAGGATGAACTACGGCCTGCCACAAATGGTTGTTTCTCATGTGCAGTGAGTCGCAGTGTGTCGACGTCATGTGGTGGTGTGCGGTGGCTAACATCATTTTCTCCTTTGTCCCACGCACCCCTACCAATGGCCTAAGGTCTGCAGACCACTGCTTGGGAACAACTGTTTTAAGCCATGTAATTCAGGTTCAGGGACAATCTGAGATTTTGTTCTCAGACTACATTTATATTTATATTTATATTTATTTGTAAATTTGTGGTTTTTGTAATGTTTTTATCACTACATATTTTCAATACAATGATGATCCAAGTTTTGTAAAAAATAAATAAATAAATTTCACCAAAGATAATTTTATTTTAGTTGGCTGTTTCCGAGTTGCATCTGCAATAATATAACCGTTGTTGTAAAACAGGAAATCAAATAATTTCATCAACCACTGTGCTAACCCTTAATATTTAACTTCAAATTACTGGAAGATCATGCCAAAACTGTCATGGCCATTGACATCATGATGTCAATGGACATTGTGGGGAAAAAGGACCTGCCTTTTGGGGTCCCACTCCCCATCCTAATACTTTACTGGCCTTTACTGCACTGAGCAAGACCATCAAATCTTTGTATGGTTTGTGGTCAGCTAAAGGCTATTTTAGCTTGAAGGAAATTATCTTCGAAATACAGAATTGGAAATGGGTAAGCTTGAGCCATAAATTACTAGTGGAAAATAGAAAAATATGTGGAGAGTGTGGAAGGGGTGGTTGTTCAGTTATGTATATACAAACTTGTCAATGAACCTGATTGCAAAGATAACCCACGGAAGCACTGACTACTGAGATGACAAAATAACTTGTGCTGTTGCAGTCCGTCACATGGAGGAAAGTATTGCCTTGGAGAGAGGAGACGTTTTCATTCATGCAACATCCAGGTAATAAGCTGCATCTTTATGAGGTACTGCAATCTCCTCCCCTCCTCTAACTTTGTAGTTCAAATGTTTTGAAAAGCTGTATAATAATGATAAAGTTCTATATGTTTAATCACACAAACAATGCTTATTATTTTTGGTTAAACTGCCCCCCTACCGTCAAATATTTGCCTGGTTTGTGGTCCCATGCACATTGTCATTCTAACATAATAAACACATAAAAGTAATATATGAGGCATTATTACTACTTTATATTATGGAATTTGCTTGCCATATTTTTAGTGCTAAATTGTAATTGTCATCATGATTCAACTGTTGACAATTAACATTGAAGGACTACTTCATGATAACATAAAATATTGCACAAGTATGTTACATGACTGAATCTCATCAGCTCAAATCATAGAAGCAGACAAATGTAGGTCTCCCTCTCAGGATAACCCTATTTCTGATTGAAATTGATCCCCCTCCCACCCTCCTACCCCACCACCACCACCACCACCACCATCCCCATTCGGAGTGCAGGCATCCATGGCACACTCTATTCAAGAGTTGACGCGACATATTTAACCACACATAACCTAAATACAAGTGACACATCTAACTCCATGTTACCATCAAAATGATAGCATACTCCACGATGCAGTTCCCCAAACTGGCACTTCATGAAAACAGCAGTTTTAGTTATGTGTCACACCATTGGGATTCAAACTCAGTCTGGATAACTCGATGACTAGCAAAATACCAAATGAACTAGCCTGCTGTTGACATGCAATGTCAGTGCGTCAGTGATAGAGCCTCTCCTGGGACAAAGAACATTGGACTCCCAGACTACTGTTCTTCTCACCTCATGAAGATGACACTTCACTGTCATTATCATGAACACATGCAGCGTTTATAGTTATCAAGCCATTATCAACATGAGGGAAGGGAACATTACATATCTGGTAAGCATTGTCAGCTTATGCCTGGTGTTGGCTTAATGGTTAGGGTGGTGGGCTTGGGATCGAAGGATCCTGAGTTCAAATCCCTCTTGGCTGTTGAATTTATACCAGGTGTGGTTGACTCTGCCTGTCATCCTTCCAAGGTCGGCAAAATAAGTGCCAGCTTGCTGGTATCCTCTGTCGGAGTGGTGTGTCCAATAGCCAAGGAGACTGCTAGGCAGCACCAACGCTCTCCACAGAGTATGGTCCCGATGGATGGATGGATGGATTGTAAGCTGCATTAACAGATATAGCTGGCCAATTTCTGTTGTAATTGACCTTAATGGTACTGTAGAATACAGATCATTATCTGACTCACAACGACTACAGACAGCACCAACCTCTGTACTTTGATGAGCACAATGAAATCATTGATGCTTTTTACTCTGAGAGGAATACATAATCCCTTAAAAGGAAAAACTAGGAACACAAAAAACCCTTTTAATGGGTTCTAGTTTTTGTAGAATTTTAACTCGGAGAAGTGGAATAGACAAGAAACTCAGAAAATGCCTGTTGACACTGGATTTCGAATGGAGAGGTCTCGGGGGAGTGAATAAATTCAGAATGATGTGACTAAGGAATGAGTTAGTCTTTCTCAGTCGTGGTTGTTGAGCTATCTGTCTGTGCAGCAGATGTGTGCGTGCGTGCATGCGTGCATGTGTGCGCGCACGTGTCGTTGGTTGCTATCTCCATATGCGGGTTTCAAAAGGTGTAACGGAGTCCTCCCAGGTCTCAAAGTATCCACCTCCGTTTTGGTAAGGAATCATGATTCATGGACAAGTTGTGAAGTTTTCTTGTTCTCAAAGTTTTATTCTGAGGGCTCTTTTGAGGATCGTCACCGAGCTCCGGACAGCTTTGAACCATGGTTTACATCCAATTTTTGTAATATATTTTTTGTTCATTTGTAGTAATATTCCCAGGGATGGTTTTGAAGATCTCCATGAGGTTATTATTTATCAGTCGCATTGCTCCAATTATCATTGGGACGATTTTGGAACTCTTCAGCTTCCAGAATCTTTTGATTTCGCTTATGAGATCCTGATATTTGGTCATTTTCTTTGATTTCTGCATTTTTTAGTCCAAAATCGCTGGGTACTGACCCATGAATTAGTATAGCAATGCCATCTTTTCTGTTTTGTACCTGTGTACAATATCCAGTCGCAATGCTTTAATCTTGTGTTCACGCTCGATGGGATCAAGTCGTACCTGACCATTATGTCCTTGTTTTCAATTATTTATTTTGGTTCATGTTTCCATGAGTTTTATGGAACTGGGATATTGAAAATTTTGCAGATATGCCTGTGTGTTACTCTGCATATTTTGTTATGCCTTTGTGTGTACAGCTATTCTGAGATGGGGTTTGTTATTTTTAACATCCCGAAAGGAGGAGACTCGTGTTTTCTGTTACTACCATGCAGAATCTACACCTGTCTGATTGACTCAGTCCCATCGTTTTCTTAAAGCCATTGGTGTAGTGTCCTTGGTCTTGGGCATTCATAATGATTCGTTCTCCATCCCAGTTGAGTTGACCTGTTCTTTGCCCTTCCAATGAGCCTTCATTGTCAATGCCCAATCTGTCCAACTGTTCTTTTTTAGGCTATCTCTACCGAGATGACCTAATAAAGCCGGACCAAATGTCCGTCCGTACGTACGTCCGTCCGTCCGTCAACAATTTTTCTTTCCGATCTTGATGAAACTTAGTATGTGGGTAGAGGTCGATGAGTGTTGCACAACGATATAACTTTTGTCCGGGTTCAAGGTCAGGGTCAAGGTCACGAGGTCACGTAAGTTATAAAAATGGCCATTTTCAAAACCTATCTAGTCTGCCATTCTTCAAGATATTCGGCAACTGTTTATTGATTATGATAGTAAAAAAATATTATCTTGTATCTAACTGGACAGATTTTTGAATTTCCGTCCCGTTTGGCCGCCACGTAACCTGGAAGATGATCAAAAACACCTCCCGGTACAAAGAAAACTTTTTACTTCTGATCTTCATGAAATTTGGTATGTGGGTAGAGGTCGATGAGTGATACCCAACGACATATGTTTTCCCGGATTCGAGGTCAGGGTCAAGGTCACGAGGTCACGAAAGTTCTGAAAGTCGCCATTTTCGAAACCTATCTAGTCTGTCATTTTAGGAGATATCTGGCAACGGTTCATCGATTATGATAGTAAAAATCATTATAGAGATGACCGTCACCCCCACACGGGGGTAATTTGTTTTCTGTTTCTTTTTTTTAAACATCACCCTCTTTTATCATTCTCACAGTTGGTGGTGTTTATGTGTTGATATTTCACCTTGTATTGTTTTTTTAATATCGTGCAATCATTGGGGCTGTATTTGTTGCTGTTTCAGTTTTTGTGTGACTCCTATTCACACCTGTTTTTGGAAAATTATGCAAGATATGTAAGGGATACATTTTCTGGTTTGCTGTCTTTGTGCTGAATACAAATTGTGTTCGATAGTCTGTTGAACTTTTCATGTACTCAGTCAGTCCGACAATTGTCATTCTGTGCACTTGGTTGAGTTCCATCAGGATGCTACCTCTTCGTCTCAGCAGGTACATTCTCGGGATGCACTGATGTTTGTAGAACATTTTGTGGATGGTGAGGAGTTTCCTTGTTTTTATATCCAGTTGGTTGATTTTTGTTTGTGGCCAGTTTATTATTCCGCAACTGTATTGGAACACTGGTACTGTAAGTTGGTTTATGGCTTTGATTTTATTTCTTTGGGAAAAGTACATTTTCAGGATCAGTCTCCTTCTATGCAGGTATTCTTTGGACATTGTTTTGCACATTTGTTCGTGACATATTCGGTGGCCCTCTTCGACTCCAAAGTATTTCTATGATGCTTCATTGTCTCCCCTCTGTATTGTTGTATTTGTGTCAATTTTATGTTGTCTGTCTTAGTTGGTATACCTTTCACGAATGTGCACTTGGGACATTTATCGAGGCAAAATTCCATTTGAATGTCTTCAGAGTACTGTTTCACAAATTTCAGTTGTTCTGCCAATTTTTCATCGTTTGGTGCAAAGGGTTTAGATCATCCATGCACAGTAGATGTGTCACCTTTCATGTATCTTTGGATGTTCCCTTATTTGAAGTTTGGGTGTATCTGTGTCTTTGCTTATTGATGAGGTTTTCTCAGTGGGTCCAGAGCCAAGCAAAACAGGAGGGGCAAAGGCTGTCACCATGGAAGATCCCGTGACGTATCTTCACTCCTGGTATTTCAATCTTGACTTCTGAGTACTGTAATTTCAATGTGGTGTTCCAAAGCTCCATTGCTTTCTCAATCATTTTGATTACTTGGGGGGTTGATCTTGTACACTTGCATTCATTTTATCATCCATGAATATAGTACACGATCAAAAGCTTTTTTATAATCTATCCAAACTGTGGAAAGTTTGGTTCTTCTCATTTTACAATTTTCGAGTATGGCCTTGGTTTTTAGTCGATGGTCGAAATGACTATCAAAATGATGTATTCCACCCCAGAATGCTCAGTGCGCATGTGCAGAAACCCTCGGGAATGTCAGTGTTCATGGCATCACAAAGTATACTGTGTCAGTGATAAGTATTGCTATTTAAAATGGCTCACAAAGCTTCTGACATAAGCTGAAAATATTGTAAAAGTATTCGAGAGAAAGGACTGTGCCTCTGCACAACGAAAGCCTTTGAGAACTTTCTCATTTTGCCGAATGGGAATCTGCTCGGACAACAAACTCCCGACTCACAAGGCCTGAGCGGCCAAGCATTTACTTCACAAACCTCTGACAGATCGCTTCCAGTGAATGAACGTTTATCTGGATTAGGTGCTTCTGAGCACCGATGGAAAGGACATATCTGGAACTTTTGAATGGGCAGTGTAAGTTTAAGATGATGATATTTACTACCAATCATGTTGGGAGGTGGGAACCATGGTAGCTGAGAAGGCTGTTATAAATAGATTGCTTGTTTCGTTCTGGGGCCACAAGTCAAATTATACGAGATTTTTGCATCTATTGCTAAAAGGAGAAGTGCCCGTGGGTATGTGTAATATACTGTATATATACTGGATATATAATATACTGTACAAATATATCTATACATATAATATACTGTATATATACATATAATATACAATATATATATATATATATATATATATATATATGTTGTTGCGAATTCGCGCCCGCCGGCGTGCGATCGGCCACGTGACTCGAATCGTGGCACGTCGCCCACCGGACGGACAATTCTGTCGTGACCCTCTCGGACTAACGTTGGGAGCTAGTTCGCCAAACTCGATCTACCTAAGTACCCACGCGGATGGTAGACCGGTCAATCGCACCTCGCCACAGGTCGACTCCAGACACGGGCCGCTTAAGCGGTCCGTTCCGTGCTATCGGGATAACCGAGCGGTGTTATCGTCTGCCTCGACGGTTCCGATTAATTATCGGGTGTATTAAGCCCACTACAAACCCTTTACGTGAAGCAAGATGGAGATTCAAACGAAGGAAAGGACGCAGCGAAACTGGGAACAATTCAACATAATGCACTTTATTTACACGGCACATGAAGAGCACGCATATATCAATTTAAAACAAAAACAACAATGCAGAGCTACGACCGAATACGCGAACACACGGCAACACTTATACAGTTTTACTTTACAAGACACGGCGCCACAAGATCCATACAAAAAAACAAAAGAAAAGGCCACCCTCAAAGACAAGGGGGCAGACGGGGCCCGTGGGCCTTTATGGCGTGGGACTTGGCAGACCGAACGAGTCCCACGAGACCGTTGCAGGTTACCTGCACCCTCGCGGTGCGATGGTGGGCGAGCTCTCTCCGGCACTCCTTGTACGAACGCGCAGGTCCGCGCGACACAGCTGGCAGAGCAGCACCTCCAGTCCGCGTCCCCTCCGCGACGTCCGGACTCTCCACCGACTGCAAGCTCCAACGAGCGGGTCGCTCTACGGACCACTTCTCCAAGACCCAGACGAGCAGAATACCACGAACCGCCGACTGATACTGACTCTCTCACCGACCGCCCTGACCTGACCTCCTCTGACCTGACTTCCTCTGGTGTGACTTCCTCCTAGTGGCACCTCCGTGCGCCCTTTTATTTCCCCGGCACCCCGCCCCTCCTTTCGCGGCACGCGGGGGGGGGGGGAACATTCCACCAGAGAAATTGGGGCGGGAGTTGAGTTCCAACCGTCATTCTTGTTTCCCAGAGAAATCTGGGCGGGAGTTGAGTTTCAACCGTCATTCTTGTTTACCAAAGAAATCGGGGCGGGAGTTGAGTTTCAACCGTCATTCTTGTTTACCAGAGAAATCGGGGCAGGAGTTGTTGTTGTTCCCCTTTTGTGTTTGTGGAGATGTTGACGGTTGCTGGCGGAGTGGTGAGGATGGCGTGGTTGTTGAGAGGCAGGTGTGGTTGTGGTTGTTGTGAAGCAGCGTTGTGGTTCGTGGTTGTTGTGTTATGGTGGTTGAGACGTGGTTGGTTCAAAATAAAGATAGAACAGAAAAACGCCCATCTCAAAGCGTCGCAGCCCGAATGAATCACATTTATTCCCTCTAAACAACGGGCTTGGGCAAACTACACATGTACTTAAGAGATACCTCACCAACGGGACCTGGATGGGGGTTTGCGAATTTCCACAGCCGTAAATATATATACAGTGGTACCTCGACTTACGAATGTCTCTACATACGAATGTTTCAGGTTACGAAGCGCCTGAACGGGAAAATATTGCCTCGAGTTACGAAGGCGTTTCAGGATACGAAGTCAAAAATACAGTACAGTACGCGCTGCTTTTCGCTGCTCCCAGAGTTTCTCGAACGTAAACAAACTTGAAGCTGCTCTGCCATTGGCTATCGCCTAAAATCTGCCTGGCAACCCTTTGCGTATGCGTGTATCCCAGCATGCTCTTCGTGTCCCCGTCCCGCTCTGTAAATATAGTTATACTGTATACAGTCTATGGTCCCGCTACGAAGTGCTCGGACAGTGTTACAGTACAGTACGCGTGTGGATTACAGTAACTTTTATTCACAATGGACCCCAAGAAAGCAATGAAGAAAAGTGGACAAGGAGAAAAGAAGAAGAAGAGTTTTTCTGGCCATACAAACAAAGCAAGAGATAATAGAAAGGTATGAAAAGGGGATGCGTTTGATTGATCTCGCAAAAGAATATGGACGTAATATATCTACGATCAGCACGATAATAAAACAAAAGGAAGCCCTAAAAGCTACGGCTCCTTCCAAAGGCCTCTCTGTCATTTCCAAGAGGAGGTCGGCAGTGAACGATGAGATGGAGAGGTTGTTACTCGTGTGGATAAAGGAGAAAGAGATTGCTGGTGACACAGTGACAGAGGCCATAATTTGCACAAAGGCAACCGCCATCTTCACTGACCTCGTGAAGGAGGATACAGGCGAGGGAAATTCGGCGCAGTTCGTAACGAGAATAGCAGTTAAAAGGTAAATGAATATTTTTATTATTTCCTTTATTCTTTGTTTTTTACATTATGTGCCTCTCGTTTTTTGTTTATTGGGTGGTAATCTAATTTTAACATGTATTTGTTTCATGTTCTGATGCATTTTTATGATTTATTAAAAAAAAATGTCCGAATTTTGCGGGGCTTGGAACGGATTAGCGCATTTACATTCAAAAGGCGTCTCTACTTACGAAGGTTTCAGGTTACGAAACTACTCCCAGAACGAATTAAATTCGTAAGTAGAGGTACTACTGTATATATATATATATATATATATATATATATATATATATATATATATATATACATATATATATATATATATATATATATATATATATATATATGCTATGTATTTTACAGCCATTTTTCCCTGCTGTGCAGTGGTTTGGCTTTTTCTTGAGGCAATGTTTTATGGCCGGATGCCCTTCCTGACGCCAACCCTGGTCGCCTCTTACGACACACAGGGATATGGTACACCTATTCTAACCGGGGCATACACCGGGACCAGTACACTGGCACTCATTTCGCCGACCTCGGAAGGATGACAGGCTGAGTCAACCCCCTGGTGTTAATTCAGCAGCCAACGGGGCTTGAACTCAGGACCCTGGGATCCCATGCCACCACCCTAACCACTAAGCCAACACCAGGCTTATAATATGCTATGTATACTGTATATATATATAATATACTATGTATACTGTATATATAATATACTATGTATACTGTATATATAATATACTATGTATACTGTATATATAATATACTATGTATACTGTATATATAATATACTATGTATACTGTATATATAATATACTATGTATACTGTATATATAATATACTATGTATACTGTATATATAATATACTATGTATACTGTATATATATATATATATATATATATATATATATATATACATATATATATATACATATACATATACATATACATATACATATACATATACATATACATATACATATATATATATATATATATATATATTGTTGCGGATTCGCGCCCGCCGGCGTGCGAGCGGCCACGTAACTCGAATCGCGGCACGTCGCCCACCGGACGGACAATCCCGTCGTGACCCTCTCGGACTAACGCCGGGAACTAGTCACGGGTGGACCTTTCGGCCTCACCACGATCGTGCCAACCGGCCCCCCGCGTGGGATAGGGTTGCTCGCCAAATTCGACCTACCTAAGTACCCACACGGAGGGTAGACCGGGCGATCGCACCTCGCCGCAGGTCGACTTCGGACACGGGCCACTTTAAGCGACCCGTTCCGTACTATCGGGATAACCGAGCGGTGTTATCGTCGGCCTCGACGGTTCGATTAATTATCGGGCGTTTTAGCCCACGACCAACCCTTTACGTGAAGTAAGATGGAGATTCAATAAAGGAAAAGACGAAGCGAAACGGGAAAACAGTTCAACATGAAGCACATTTATTTCGCGATGAACGGAAAGCACACATATACAATTACACCAAAAGCAAATGTAAAAGAAGAAGAAACACAATAATACACAAAAAGCAAATGCAACAATGCAGATCTAACCGACTACCGAGCACACGGCAACACTTATTCAGTTTTACTTCACAGACGGCGCCGACAACACATATACCCAAAGCAAAAGAAAAGGACCACCCTCAAGGATGAGGGGGGTAGGCGGGCCTGGGGCCGAGACCGCGTCGGGCCTACCCGTCTGATGATGAGCCGCAAGATGGCGGTGGCGCCCCGACTCCGCGGGCCTCGCGGACAGTGTCTGGTAGGGGGTGGGAACGGGGCCCCCTTCTCGCACTATCTCAGCGCGGGGGGAAACAGGAAGGGGTTGTTGATGCTCGGGGGAAGGAGGATATCTCCCTGTCTCGGGTCCCGCGACGAGCGTCTCCACCATGACCTCGGTCGCGCCGCCGGCCTCTCCCTCCGCAGCTCCCGACTCCGACACGAGCACCCCCTCGACCGTCTTCGCCGCCGCCACCTCTCCACAGCTCCGTCCAACCGCCTTCTCCGACTCCTCTCTTGACTCGTCCCAATTCTTCACTGACTCCGAACTCTTAACTGACTCCTACTGCTTCTTCTTCCCAACTCCACCGACTCCGAACTGACTACTACTCCCTCTTCCCAACTCAACTCCGAACTCCACTTGACTGACTACTACTACTTCTTTTCCCAACTCCACCGACTTCCTTTTCGGCGAGCGAACGCGGCCCTTTTATAGCCCCCGGGGCCTCGCTCCTTCGCCTTCGACCCTTTACCTTCGACCCTTCACCTCTGGCTGGCTCCCCATTGGACCGAGGAAAAGTGGGCGTGAATGCTTTTTGATCCATGAATTTGCATATAGCGATATTACTCCAACGCACCTGGAGGCGGGGCCAAATC
>NC_140966.1:86201197-86213697 GCF_056783735.1 Eptatretus burgeri
TTTTATTTATTTTATATATATATATACATATATATATATATATATATATATATATATATATATATATATATATATATATACATATATTTGTGTATATACAGTAGACTAGGCGTAAGTCGTCAACATCGGGACCGAGAAAAAAGTGACGACTTACGCGTATGCGGACATTCATGATGACTGTGGGGTGTAGGATGAAGTCGTGCGTGGCCTGGACACGTACGTGTGAGAGGGCGCAACAATCTCTAAGCTGGCTATTCTACCAAAAGGGAAACACAATCCTTGGGGCATAGGTGGGGGTTCATTGGTGAGTTGGAAAGTGATCAAGCAAAGATGGAATTCATGAATCACTTTATCAAAAGTAAAGATAATGAACAACTGTAAGACAACTCGTATACCATCAGTGATGGTATATGACCATCGACAGATGTGGAATGAATGGCTGTTAGAATTCATTCATTGGAATTAATGTAGAATGAGTTTTCATGTGTAATGAAAACTCGTATACCATCGACAAATTACATCACACACAGTCATCATGATGACTACCACTCAATACCTATGTGAAAGTGACTGTGGTGATGTACAAAACAAGCCAATATAAAACCATGATCGGACTTCAACACGAAGCTCGATCGATCCTTCACTCCTTCGCCAGAGACTGCATTGCGCAGCCTGTCTACCTCTTTAGTGCATGTGGGACGTCATGCTGCCTGAGCTGAACGCAGCGCAGTTATAAATAGCCTATCACTGGCGGTGTAAACCAATGAGCGCGCATCACGATTCCATGAAATCGGGCTTCTCACGAGTAGACCGTGGGCCATAGGGTGGATATCTATTTGTTTTTTTCATTTCATGACCTGAACCTAGGGATTGGGCAAGAAGGGTGTGGGATGAAGCCTTCTGACCCCCAAAACATCCTATTTTTTTCACAAGCGATATTGTGGTACGTTACCGAGAACTGCTGCTCCAAAACACCAGTATACACCAGGTGTATGTTACATTTGAAAAACCCATTTACGCAGTAAAAAACAACACAAACTATTTGATGTCATGTTCACATTGGTCTTGGCAGCAATATTTATTAATTCAGACCCCCAAAAAGTAGTAAAAATGTTGTTTTAAAGACTCGAGATAGCCACAATTTGTCTCTTCGGCTTGGTCATCTTGAACCTTGTCCAAAACATCATACAAATAGTGCAGTTATTTCATCCTCTTCAGCATCAGAGTCTTCCTCAGCTTCAGATCTGGAGTCTTTATCATCATTCTTATCATCAAAGTCAACATGGCCAGTTATGTTTGAACAGTCGTTCCTGCCGCACTTGCACAAATCTGTGCACGGAATGTTATTCTGTCGGCAAGTGCATGTAGTTTCGTCGCTGCATCGTGTCTTCTTGCAGCTTCCAGTGCAGTTAGCAAGCTCCATCACGCTGTCTGGTGCAGGTGGAAGTGTCATCCAGTCTATGGCAAGTTCCTCTTCCATCATCCATCCATAGCCATCAGGGTCGGGAATGTCAGGGATGGGCTGCATGCTCCTCTTGTAAATTCCTGAAATATTGAAGTGATCAACACTAAGAATGGAGAAATACCTCTGATGTTGTTTTGGAAATATGTATATCATTAACACTAATAACAGTACAATCATATTATTGGGAAATTCTGTGTGGAGAAGTGATTCTGTGAAATATTGAAGTGATCAACACTAAGAATGGAGATATACCTCTGATGTTGTTTTGGAAATATGTATATCATTAACACTAATAACAGTACAATCATATTATTGGGAAATTCTGTGTGGAGAAACATGCTAAATCCAAAACATCCTGCTTTGAGTGTGGAGCAAAAAAATCTCTGGATCATCTACATGTCAAGTTATCTTCACCACTCAACTGTATAGATTGTTACTTCAAGTACTCTTTCAAATAGACCTGTTAATTTTGAACATTTACAAAGCATTGTTGTGACATTCAATATTTTGTTTTCAATTCAATAAACTTTCCAAATAATCATCTTCATTGACACATGCTGCACCATATACTAGTACTCCTGTCCAAACATAAATTACAGGTGATG
This sequence comes from Eptatretus burgeri, assembly GCF_056783735.1. Lineage (NCBI taxonomy): Eukaryota > Metazoa > Chordata > Myxini > Myxiniformes > Myxinidae > Eptatretus > Eptatretus burgeri. The sequence continues at coordinate 86,203,268 of NC_140966.1, forward strand.
TTCAATATTCAAAGAAGCAACCAATTAACTTACCAGCTTGGTAATTGGCTTTCTTGATGTGCTGTCTCAGGGCATCTTGGTTGGGAGGCATTGTGATCTCAGACTTTCTAGCAAGACGAAACATGTTGTACCTGGCCTCATTCACAGTAGTGATATTGTGCTGTCCATATAACTTGCAGATAAATGTCTCCAGTGCTTCCATCATGTCTGGATGTATGTCAAACCGTTCTCCAATGTCCAAGGCACTGCACAGCTCTGGATTCTTTAGTATGAGGTTTAAGGCCTTGTTTTTGCCTTTGCCATAGAAGGCACTTACACAATCGCAGCCAGTAAAACAGTGTAGGCCTATCAAAGCTTAGCTGACATCATCCCCAATGCTATCGTGTGAAAAGGTATTTACAAATTTAGGAACGGTTCACTGTTAAAACGTATAAGCTAAGAGATTCATAAAACAGCGACACCAATTATAAATAGCTGGATTTGACCTAATGAACCTCATTACCAATCCAGATGAACATTACACAAAAAAAAAAAAATAGAAAAAATGAATGAAATGGATGTAATACTAGAGAAATATCAGTACGTACATGTTAACACAGAAATGTCAGATTGCCAGTCAACATGGTAAACGCCTAAAAATAATGTTCGGTTTCCCCTCAGATTTCCTTTTTTCTTTAATTTATTTGTATCACCTCGGCCCCTAGGCCCATGCATAAATATTGGACAGTCCATTCAACATCTGTGAGGCTACGTACAAATACAGTACACAAAATAATTTGTACCTTCTAAATACAGGACCCTTAATGAAGGACTACTTGAAGAAAATAAACAGACATTATATTTGTTGCGGCATTTACTTGGTATCCCCCCCCCTAGTTCCAGTAACTGTAACTCAGCTGTATGCTGAGTTACAGGGAAGTATATTAATATCTGCTGCACAAATAAGAAATAGCACCAAACATGGGAGGTTTGTTGGGCTCCAATGCTTTAGCTGGGAAACAGTGAAGAGGGTTTAGCGGGCGGTCGTGGATAATTATAATCCCACAGCACGTACTGATTCACACCTCATGATGTTTGAGATAAACATGACAGATCACCTCAATATTGCCTGGCAGACTTGGCATAATTGTACAATCTAATTCTAATTTTTCATCGCTTGAATTTGGTTTGTTGAAATGCACTCTCTTGTGGTGCTTCGAGACTGTGTAGTGAAGATCTACAGCATCTTTCAGATGATTACACAAGAGGTATGTGTATTATTTTTGATGCTTGAACTCTTCACTTCTTAAAATAAATGTACAGTGGATGTCTATGTACTGATAATGGAGGACTCGAGATCCATCAAGAAAATGTCAGTACAGTTAAAAGTAAAAAAAAAAAATACAGTCTCGACCTCGAGTCATGGTTAGCAGGACTAGATTCTTTCCCCCCTTCCTCAGACTTCCTTTTAAAAATGTATTTGTTTCATACCTCCTTGCATAAATATTGGACAGTTCCTTCAAGTTCAAAATCGTTCAAGACTAAACACACAAAATAATTTTACGTTAAATATACCTCACAAAAAAACATCAAACTAAGTTTTGAAGCATTGTCATGATTTATTATTCAAGTTATTCAACCCATCATGTATTGGCTGCATTTTCTTCTCTCTTTTTCATGCTGCTTTGCACCCTGCTCACTTGTTGTTTGTCGGTAAATCGTCAATAACACACTTGATGAAACGCTGCATCTTGCGGTATAGCTAGAGCTAGTATTGTTACCGTACTGTTGCCATGTTCGTCGAATTCGTCAGCGTGGTTCTTCACGAAATTTCTCGCAATTTCAGCTTGATCACCTTCTAAATTCTGCCACGAAAGAACAAATTGCAAATATCGCGGCCATGTTCTGTCAGTAAAAGGTATTAAACTTGATCTTTTGGCCGGATAAATGCACATATAACAGCGTTTCTCGCTCAAACACTCGTCGTCGTCGCTGCTACTGGAGGCCGCCATATTGTTTACTCGCAACCAGACAACGTTCGTAGCGCGATCCTCATTGGTCAATACATCGAAATGCGTTCGAGGCTAAACAGAGATTTTGGAAATAAAATTCTAAATTTCAACATTATATTACAGGCTAACGTACAAGAATCTCACTTCTGAAAAGTCATGAACATTATTTCATATTTTTTTCCATATTATCATACCAATTTGACGCCCACCCGATTTTCAGTTCACGAAATGAAATGAAAAATCGGAATACCTGGCCGTCTAGAGGTAGAAGTTCGGTGTGACGAGTTAGGCGTGGTAATTTACTTGAGTCTCCATTACGCAGGAACAGACAACATCTGACGACTTAGACGAAGTGACGACTTAGAGATGACGACTTACATACTTTATTCAAAGGGATTTAACATTGGATAAATTCGGGACTTTTTGACGCTGCCGACTGAGGCGAAGTGATGAGTTACACGCTGCCGACTTACGCCTCGTCTACTGTATATATATATATATATATATATATATATATATATATATATATATATACAGTATATATATATACAGTATATATATATATACAGTATATATATATATATATATATATATATATATATATATATATATATATATATATATATATATATTGTTACGGTGCCGGTGCGTCGGCCGCCAACCGACCGCTCTGACTGAGCCGCAAGTCGAGTCGGCCCGACCGATCGACTGGAATATAGATCGCCGCCCGGATAAGTCCGAGTCGACGGGTCCTTGTGCAAGAACCGAAATACGCCAATGGGCAGATCACGTGTGGTTGGGTCGATTGCCAATCTTCAATTTACCTAAATACCCACGTGATCCAACTACCGGGGTATTCCACCCTCGACGGAACTCGTACGGAACAAGCCGCTGAGGCGAGCCTATCCCATGCACGATTCCGAGCGGCTTAATCGCCGAGAACCGTCGGTCCAAATGTCCCCCTTTTACGGCAAACCAACGGCTTTCTAACTCCCAACACACAAAATGCTCAGTCAATGAAAGAATCGACGCGACGAGCTGAAAACTTTTAACAATTGGGGTATTTATTAATAATAATAGGGAACTAGGGGAAGCATGTAAGAGCAGAACTATACCGACTTCACGAAATGCAATGCAAACATTTACAGCACACAAACCACTCAACAATTTCCTTCTTATAGGATGGGCCCACGGACACAAGTACGCACACACACACACCCAAGAAATGCTGGCTGAGGCCTTTAATAAAGGGCTCCAGCTCGGAGGACAGGTGAGCTGAAACCCAGGACCTATCTCGAACCTCTCCACCTCGTGTGGTCTTCCAGTTGTTCGTACCCGGGCTCCAGCGAGAGTGAGCTGGACCCAATCGCCGTGAGCCGCGATCCTTCCCGAGCTCCAGCGAATCCTCCCGCGCTTCTCAACACGTGCTGGTGAGACGAGGCGGCGATCCTTCCCGTCGATGCGCCGCTTCCCCGAGGAACCACCTCCAAGATGAGGCCGATATGTCGTACGAAGCCGGGAACCAAAACGGAGAGCAAAGAGCCCCACGAACCACGAAGAAGAAGAAGAACCACCACCAGCAGCTCGAGCCGAGCAACCGGCTCAACTCTCTTCCAAACCAAGCAGCTCTCCAAAAAGTCTCCACCCGAGCCAAGCCGAGGCCGAAGCTCCCTGAGCCACCAACCCCCTCAAACAAAGCAGGACCCCAAGGCCTGCTGAACAACCAAAGCAGAAAGCCTTCACAAGGCCTCCTCCCTCACCCAAGCCAAGCAGGACTTGACGGCCTGCTGAACAACCACTCGAACACGAACCAACTTGAGGATCTCTTCCTTATCCTCTTCTGCCCTTCCCCCGCTCCTGGCGTGACTCATGACTCATGCCCTCGTGCTCCATCCCCCGCTCAACCACGGGTGGGAGGGAGTTGTTTACGGAATCACGGGACGGGAGGGCTCTTCTTCCTCTTCGCAGAAGAGGGGGAGGTCATCTCTATTGTGTTATGATCGCTCCCTAACTATTAAATTGAATCTCGCAGCACAATTAATCGATTTCTGCCCATTAAACAATGGAAGGTGAGCTATCTAGGGAACAAGCACTTATCGACATAACTGACTAAAGGAACCTGAATGTTGTGTGTGATCGAATTCCCAAATTCGTAACAATATATATGTACAGGAAACCCCCGTTCCTCGTGGGGGTTACGTCCCAAACCTCCCCGCGCTAAGTGAAAATCCGCGATGAATGGACGCCTCCCCAAAAAATCGACTCGTCTGGTCTGGTCGGTTTGGCAGTGATTGGGTTTGAGGTGCCGGAGATCGACTCGTCTGGTCTTGTCGGTTTTGAGGTGCTGGGAACGAGCAGTGCTCATCAACGGCGGCAAACTTTTTCCTTCCCGAAGCATATATCGAGCACCTTAACCTTTTCCTGGAGCGTCAGGACCTTCCTCTAGCGCTTCGGTTCCTTGCCAGAAGCCTTAGAAGGTGCAGGCCGTTTGGGCGGAATCGTAGGGCTTGGAGAAAAAACGTAGAAAATATTTGAAGTTCACAAGCGAAACTTTGTCCCGTGCGTTGTGTGACTCGTCGAGCACCACGCGTTATAATTTATTGCTTAAATAATTTATATTATATATATTATTACCGCGATGTACCAGGGGAATCCACAGAAAAAATTAGTTACGTTCCAAGGGAAAACCCGCGATGAACCGGGGGCGCGATAGGTGAACCGCGATAAAGCGGGGGTTGACTGTATATGTATATATGTATGTATATATATATATATATATATATATATATATATATATATATATATATATATATATATATATATATATATATATATATATTAGGGTGGTCCAAAAAAGTCAAAAAAAATAGAATGTTGCTCCACAAGCTTAAAATTATTCTAATATGATCCAATAACGCACACAAATTTTTTTTATCTTGATCGGAGGTCATTTGGAGGTCGCTCCATATGACGACTATCACTGGCGGTGTAAACGCCAGAAATGTTTCGACGGACATCAAATTAATTATAGATTAGTTAATATCGAAATGAGTAGGATTAGTTACTCAACTCCAGTAATGATAAATCTTGTTTTCGGTCATATTTTCGAAATTGTAGTGAATTCAATGTTGATGCAGTCATTTCTTAGAGTAAATCGACCCCATAGAGTTCGAAAATGCACTCCATTTCCACCTCGGACATCCAGAAGTACCCGCAATCGTACCTGACCATACCCTAATTTATTCAAGTCATGAGACAAAAAGTCGTCATATGGAGCGACCTCTAAATCACCTCCGATCAAGCTAAAAAATTCATGCGCGTTATTGGATCATATTAGAATAATTTTAAGCTTGTGGAGCAACATTCTCTTTTTTTCGACTTTTTTGGACCACTCTAATGTGTGTGTGTGTGTGTGTGTGTGTGTGTGTGTGTGTGTGTGTGTGTGTGTGTGTGTGTGTGTGTGTGTGTGTGTGTGTGTGTGTGTGTGTGTGTGTGTGTGTGTGTGTGTATATATATGTGTGTATATATATATATATATGTATATGTATATGTATATGTATATGTATATGTATATGTATATGTATATATATATATATATATATATATATATATATATATATATATATATATATATATATTGTTGTGGTTGACGAAATTCGCAAACCACCATTCAGGTCCCTTAGTTGAGATATCTCTGTAAGTATACGTGTAGTTAGGCCCAAACCCGTTGTTTAGAGGGAATAAATGTCATTCATGCGGGCTGCGACCCTTTTAGATAGCCGTTTTTCTTTTACTATCTTTATTTTGGACCAGCCGCCATTACTACCACCACCAACCACGTCTCAACAGCCATCACACAACAACCACCAACCACAACGCCGCTTCACAACAACAACCACCAACCACAACGCCGCTTCACAACAACAGCCACGACCTTTACCGTCACAACTCGCCACCATCGCATCACCACCATTCTTGCGCCACTTGTGGGCACCGATACTGGACTCGTGCAGGGCGCGCACCGAGCAGCGTGTTCAGAAACATCACAGACTTTCCGAAGAAAACGGATCAAAAACGACTCACGCCCACTTCTGTTCCGTCCTATCGGTGAGCGTGGGGCGATTTGGCCCCGCCTCCAGGGCGTCGGAGTGCGGTCGCGATATGCAAATTCATGGATCAAAAAGCATTCACGCCCACTTTTCCTCGGTCCAATGGGGAGCCAGTTAGAGGTGAAGGGTCGGAGGTAAAGGGTCAAAGGTGAAGGGGCGAAGCCACGGGGCATATAAGGGGCCGCGTTCGTCAGTCGAGGCAGTTGGGAGTTCGCGGAGCCAGTGAAGAGTTGGGACGAGTCAAGAGAGGAGACGGAGAGGGCGATCGGACGAAGCTGTGGAGAGGCGGCGGCGGCGAAGGCGGTTGAGGGGTGCTCGTGTCGGATTCGGGGAACTGCGGAGGGAGAGGCCGGCGGCGCGACCGAGGTCGTGGTGGAGACGCTCGTCGCGGGACCCGAGACAGGGAGATATCCTCCTTTCCCCCGAGCATCAACAACCCCCTCCTGTTTCCCCCCCCCGCGCTGAGATAGTGCGACAAGGGGGCCCCTTTCCCACCCCCTACCAGACACTGTCCGCGAGGCCCGCGGAGTTGGGGCGCCACCGCCACTTTGCGTCTCATCATCAGACGGGTAGGCCCGACGCGGTCTCGGCCCCAGGCCCGCCTCATCCTTGAGGGTGGTCCTTTTCTTTTGCTTTGGGTATATGTGTTGTCGGCGCCGTCTGTGAAGTAAAACTGTATAAGTGTTGCCGTGTGCCCGGTAGTCAGTTAGATCTGCATTGTTGCATTTGCTTTTTGTGTAATATTGTGTTTCTTCTTCTTTTACATTTGCTTTTGGTGTAATTGTATATGTGTGCTTTCCGTTCATCGTGAAATAAATGTGCTTTATGTTGAACTGTTTTCCCGCTTCGCTTCGTCTTTTCCTCTATTGAATCTCCATCTTACTTCACGTAAAGGGTTGGTCGTGGGCTAAAACGCCCGATAATTAATCGAACCGTCCAGGTTGACGATAACACCGCTCGGTTATCTCGATAGTACGGAACGGGTCGCTTAAAGTGGCCCGTGTCCGAAGTCGACCTGCGGCGAGGTGCGGTCGCCCGGTCTACCCTCCGTGTGGGTACTTAGGTAGGTCGAATTTGTCGAGCAACCCTATCCCACGCGGGGGCCGATTGGCACGATCGTGGTGAGGCCGAAAGGTCCACCCGTGACTAGTTCCCGGCGTTAGTCCGAGAGGGTCACGACGGGATTGTCCGTCCGGTGGGCGACGTGCCGCGATTCGAGTTACGTGGCCGTTCGCACGCCGGCGGGCGCGAATCAGCAACACTGGTGTCAGGTCGTGCGATACAAACTCATCGCCCTCCTCGCGGCACTGGTATCGGAGAACGGGAAAACGGGCTCTCCTGTCTCCAGCTAAATTCACGGGAATCGGTCCAGGGGTGAGAGGAGCGACCCCCGATTCCCTCCAAATTACGAGCGACCTAAATTAACCCTTCACGAGAAATAAGATGGCATCTCAAGGCGAGCGGGAGCCGGGGGTATTAGAAATGGATGTAGAATGTGTAGGATCCATGGCTCAGGATGAAATCCCCGTGCAGGAAATGTTGGTTGTGCAGGAACACGGACTCGCCCAACTGAACCCAGAGCCCGAAATAGGTGCGGCGGCGGCCGCGGTGTATGACACCTCCCCTCCCCCTCTCCACCAAAACCCTTCCCCGATCCCTGCCGAAACGGCTCACCCAAGCGCACCCGACATGGCCCAGCTATTCACCATGCTGGCAAAGATGAATGCGGAAATGAAAAACGAAATGAAAGGCATGAACGAAAAGATGGATACAAACAAAATGAAATGAAAAACGAAATGAAAGGCATGAACAAGCAAATGAACGGAATGAACAAGCAAATGAACGGAATGGAAACAAACATGAGGCAAGAAACTAAAAAGCTGCGGGGTGAGACGCAGAACATGGGCCGATGCCTGCAGGCGGGCATGAAGGCTGTTAGCAGGGAGCTTAAAATGGCGACTCCACGTGTGGGAGCGAACGAGCTGGAAGGGGGTGCAACGGCTGTCAGGCCCGCGGTGGAGGCAGGTGACAAAATAATTCGGGGGGCGTGTTGGGCGAGGGTCGTGACAGAAAAAGTGACGGTAGCCGGGAAGGGAACGATAGAGGGAAGACTACACGATGAAGACGGGGTAAGTGACGCACACACACACACACGGAGGTAGTGGAGGATAATGGGGGTGAGCTGGTGGACTGGGTGGAGGCCCGGTGCGAGCAGCTGGATGGCCTCCTCCAGGAACGAGGGGAGGGAGTATGCCCCCTTGAGGCGAGTCACGACCAGGTGAGTTCGGTCGTGCTTTGCGAGGTCGAGGGGAGGAGTGCTGTGGACAGGTGCACGGAGAGCTTGGGGGGTATAGAGGCCCCGGAGACCCTTGTGGGGACACGAATCCCCAGTGTGGTTGTCCCTGTGTGTGTGGTGCAAGGTGTGAGTGCGTCCCCGTGTGTGGAAGCGACCCCGTGTGTGAGTGGTGTGGTGGCGATTGTGCCGGAGTACGTGCTTCCCAGCACGCCATGTGCAAAAGGGGCACTGCAAGTGGAAGAGGCCGTGTGTGTGAGTGAAACGGCCAGTATGGATGAAACACCGCGGTTGAGTGCCCCCGCGTGTGTGAGTGATGCACGGTGTATGAGTGAGGCACCGCGGGTGAGTGCCCCCACGTGTGTGAGTGGTGTGGTTTGTGTGAGAGAAATGGCACGAGTGAGTGGAAGGCCGCGAGTGCGTGGAGCCACGTGTGCGAGGGAGGTAGCATGCGTGAGTGAACGGCCGAGTGCAAGGGAGACCGTGTGTGTGAGAGAGCGGTATGTAAGGGAGATGTCGGTGGGCATGTGTGAACATGCAGCCGCGTCTCCCGGGGTGAATGTAATGGAATGGAGTGTGAGCGTCGTAACACGCAGGTGTGCGTGGGTCGAATGGCGACGACGGCGACATGTGAGGAAAGGAAGCCGGGTAGCGGCTGTAGTTGTTTCGGGGACCGTGCCGGGTTCGCCCAGCAGCGCGCGCGAGGTCCGTGCTGTGAACGCACGAGGCCCCCACGTGCTCGCTTGCGAGAGTGAAGTCCCGGTCCGGAAACGCACGCGGTGGATTTGCCGATCCCGCGGACGGACAAAGTTTAGGCAGGATTATGGATTTGGACCGGACGGGTTCTCCACGCGATCGTGTGTGTTAAGCTCCAACGGGCAAAGCACATGTGTTCGCGTGGGCAACCCCTCGAGACGTGGGACTTGTGTTTTTTTTTATGCGCACGGTGACGCCATGGCTGCACGTGGGGTTGGAATCCGGCAGGAGGGGTATCCCTGCCGGATAGTACCGTCCAAGGAGGGACGAGGAACACGTGCAGCTGCATGACGTCACGGGCAGGTGCAAAGTGCGCGAGCTGTGAGTTGCCGCGCTGGTGCTGCGCATGTAAAAAAAAAAAAAAAAAAAAAAAGCAAGCCTCACTTTCGGGTGCACAGGATTCCTGGGCAAGGGGTGGAAGACCCCCTTGACCAGGGCACAGGATGGAAACTAGTTAGGGGGAAGGGTTAGCTTAGTTAGACCGACTTCATGGGGCAGGGGTAAGTCCTCATGGAGTCCGTGGAATGGATTAGTTAGAGGGATTTAGATGAGCTTTAGGTGGGGAAATAAAAGTTATTTTAGAGATTTGGAGACAGTGACAGACTTTGGATGTGTAGTGGGGACGTAGCTTAGCTACGTAGGTTAAATGGAACGTGCTATAGTTTAAGGGACGACGTGGGAGCACGAGTTAGTTAGGGGATGTAGTTAGGAGGATGGCAGAGTTCAGCGGTGAGTGTGTTGAAGAGTTGGTGAGTGAAGTGGAAGCATGTGCTTGGTGAGTGAGTGAGGCCAGCGGGTCTGTGTGAGTGGAGCGAATGGGGAATGCATGGTGCGATGAGTGATTGGGGGGAGGAGTGACTCCCGCCCAAGGGCCCCCGGGGTCAGTGTAGACTGAGTTAGTGGGTTAGTCAAATTAACAAATATGGAAGTCGTTTTGTTGTTGGTGTGGAAGTAGGCTCGAAACCCGTTTGGAGGGGTGCAGGAGCCCTGTTGACGGGCTGGGAGCGTGGCTGCGAAAAGTGAGTATCGCTGAGTGGGTACCCCGGGCACCAGGCTAGTCGGCCGTGGTAGGCCAAGGGCCCATGGGGGGCCGGGATAGCGTAGTGGGCGCGGGTGCGCCTGCTTGGTGCGGGGGCCTGGGGCGCCATTAGCCGCGTGGGCAGTGTTGTGGGCACGGGTGACCCTCGGAAAGGGGCCCGGGAAGCCAGCCTGCCACGTGTGCGTTTCAGGGGAGGTGCCATGGGGGGCGCTCCCCGGTGTTTGGGGAGCTGGTAGGCTCGG
>NC_140966.1:86221197-86226197 GCF_056783735.1 Eptatretus burgeri
CACTCAGTGAAGAACTGCCTGGTAGCCCATGCTTTCATGTTTGCCCTCCACATAACATTAAGCTTGCTCTTCATAACATTGTTCTTTTTGAACACACATGGATTCTCTGAGTGGTACACAAGCAAATAAAAGGCTTTATCTTGCAGTCTCCACTAGCATTACCACACAATAACAGAGTAAGCCTGTCTTTCATTGGCTTATGGCATGGTAAAGACTTCTCTTCCTTAGTAATATAGGTCTTCCTTGGCATATTTTTCCAAAAGAGGCCTGTTTCATCACAATTGAACACCTGTTGTGCCACATACCCCTCAGTGTTCACAAACTCACTAAATTTATTCACAAACCTCTCCATGCATAACAACACTGTGGATCCCAGTTCTTTTCTTAAAGTTTTTGAACCACCCCCTACTAGCCTTAAACTCTTTACTATCAGCACTACTTCCAGGCAGGCCTTTTATAAGGTCAGCATGCAAGCGCCTGGCTTTGTCACAAATTATGACCTAATAGATGGGATCACCAACCAACTGTTTTTCGTTTATCCTCACTAAGAGGAGTTTTTCCATCTCCTCCATTAACTTCGATCTCTTAGAGGTCAGAGTCGTAATGCCTTTTGCCACATCAGCTGCTTTTATCGCTTCTTTATTTTTCAGAATCATACACACGGTCGATTTCGGCAGCTCGAACATGGCAGCGAGATCAGACACACGCGTACTGCTCTCATGCTTAGCGATAAGTTCTTTCTTCAACTCAATTGTCATTCTCACGGACTTCCTCTTATTCCTATTTGCTTCACTGCTCTTCTTGGGTGCCATGGTGAATGCACAAGGGTGATACTGTAATTGAAAAAAAAATGAGAAATGTACGTTTTTAAAAATAATAAATAATTAATACAAAACATAATACCGTACAAAGATAATAAAATAGAATATAAATAAATAAACTGGTTTTATAAAGTGTATTTAGCTTGGAGATGAGACGACCGGCTGAAGGAAGATTCTGGTGGAGGTGGCGGCAGTGGTGGAGCTGTGACGTTCATCTCATCAGCTATGCTGCACGAGTTCACGTCGGAACCTGATTGGTGGAGCTGTTCACCTTTGCAGTTACTTTTTTAGGACTCATGGTTGAGTTACAACAAAGAAATTTGCGAAAATTCGGTTTTCGAAAATGTGTTCGGTTTTTAGGGCAAAATTTTCTCGAAAAAATTGCTCGGATTCCAATTTGTTCAAACAATGAGGCGTTCGGATTCTGGGGGCACGACGGTATATGTATGTATATATATATATATATATATATGTATATGTATATGTATATGTATGTATATACAGTAGACTAGGCGTAAGTCGGCAGCGTGTAACTCGTCACTTCGCCAAAGTCGGCAGCGTCAAAAAGTCCCGAATTTATCAAATGTTAAATCCCTTTGAATAAAGTCTGTAAGTCGTCATCTCATTGAAGTCGTCAGATGTTGTCCGTTCCCGCATAATGGAAACTCAAGTAAATTACCACGCCTAATTCCTCACATGGAACTTCTCCCTCGTGAGAAGTCCGATTTCATGGAATTGTGATGCGCACTCATTGGTTTCACCGTGATAGGCTATTTATAACTGCGCTGCGTTCAGCTCAGTCAGCGCACCGTCCCACATGCATGTGAAGAGGTCGACAGGCTGCGCAATGCAGTCTCTGGCAAAGGAGTAAAGGATCAATTGAGCTTAGTGTTGAAGTCCGATCATGGTTTTATATTGGCTTGTTTTGTACATCACCACACTCACTTTCACATAGGTATTGAGTGGTAGTCATCACGATGACTGTGTGTCATGTAATTTGTCAATGGTATATGAGTTTTCATTCCATATGAAAACTCATTCTACATTCATTCCAATGAATGAATTCTAACAGCCATTCATTCCACATTTGTCGATGGTCATATACCATCACCGATGGTATATGAGTTGTCTTACAGTTGTTCATTATCTTTACTTTTGATAAACTGATTCATGAATTCCATCTTTGCTTGATCACTTTCCAACTCACCAATGAACCCCCACCTATGCCCCGAGGATTGCGTTTTCCTTTTGGTACAATAGCCGGCTCTCACACATACGTGTCCAGGCCACGCGCGACTTCATCCTTCACCCCACGGTCATCATGAATGTTCGCATATGCGTAAGTCGTCACATGTCTAAGTCGTCACTTTTTTCTCGGTCCTGATGGTGACGACTTTAGCCTAGTCTACTGTATATGTATGTTTGTATTTATGTATATTTATATATACATATATATATATATATGTATTTATATATGTACAGTAGACTAGGCGTAAGTCGGCAGCGTGTAACTCGTCACTTCGCCTAAGTCGGCAGCGTCAAAAAGTCCCGAATTTATCTCATGTTAAGTCCCTATGAATAAAGGGTCATCCCTCTGTAAGTCGTCATCTCTAAGTCGTCATTTCGTCTAAGTCGTCAGATGTTGTCCGTTCCCACGTAATGGAAACTCAAGTAAATTACCACTCCTAATTCGTCACACGGAGCTGCTGCCTCGTGAGAATCCCGATTTCATGGAATCGTGATGCTCGCTCATTGGTTTACACCGCCAGTGATAGCCTATTTATAACTGCGTAAACACGTTGATCGCACTGCAGGTAGGACAATGGCGACTAAGCGTAAGCTTACAACTAAAACCTACCAAGAAAAATATGACATTATCCAGTTTTGCGAGGCAAACCCACTGATGAAGAAAACAGCCATAGCTGAGAAGTTGGACATCAAACGGCAGACATTGAAGGATATCTTGAAGAATAAGGGCAAGATATTTGGACAAGTGGAGAAGATCGTGAGGCCAGTGGTAAGTGTGAAACGCGTGAAATGTGTGTCCTTTGAAGATGTCGATGACGCGCTCATCATCTGGTTTCAGCAAATGTCGGCTCAGCCAAATATTCGGTTGGACGGTGAAATGTTGCTGCTGAAGGCATGTAAATTCGCTGCGGACCTCGGGCATGATGATGCCGAGACCTTGCCGATGCACTGGATAGACAGATTCAAAGTGAGGTGCGGAATCGGCAAGGTCAAGAACTGCGGCGAATCAGGCAGCGTGGATTCGGCAGTGGTGCACGACTGGAAGGATGGCAAATTGAAAGACATCTTGGAAAGGTATCAGCCTCGGGACGTGTACAATGCCGATGAGACTGGGCTTTTCTGGCATATGCTGCCAGAAAAGTCTCTGGGGTTCGTTGGTCAATCCGATCATGGTGATAAGCAGGCGAAGTTGTTGCCTTACAGTTGTTCATTATCTTTACTTTTGATAAACTGGTTCATGAATTCCATCTTTGCTTGATCACTTTCCAACTCACCAATGAACCCCCACCTATGCCCCGAGGATTGCGTTTTCCTTTTGGTACAATAGCCGGCTCTCACACATACGTGTCCGGGCCACGCGCGACTTCATCCTTCACCCCACAGTCATCATGAATGTTCGCATATGCGTAAGTCATCACATTTCTAAGTCGTCACTTTTTTCTCGGTCCGAATGGTGACGACTTATGCCTAGTCTACTGTATATGTAATTATGTGTATATATATATATATATATATATATATATATATATATGTATATATATATATATATGTATATGTATATATATATGTATATGTATATATACATATTTGTACATGCTGTATATGTATATATATATATGTATATATATATATATATATATATATATATATATATATATATGTGTATGTATATATACATATTTGTACATGCTGTATATATATATACACAGTATATGTGTGTATATATATATGTACTCAACCGGTCGAAAGTTTTCGAACACCCCCATTTTTCAGTTGTTACTGAAATTTTAGCAGTTCAAGTCCATTGAATAACCTTAAATGGTACAAAACTATAAGTGGTAAACTGCCAGAGGTTTAAAAAAAAAGTTTTAGTTTACGAAAAACTGAAAAACAATGTAAATTTCAGAGTTGTTAAAAAAGCCCTTTTCAGGGAACAAGTAAAGGGTTATCAACTGCAGCTGTTCTGCAGCAATGGAAGTAAATTAAGCCTTGAAAATTGATTCAAACAATTCGTGCAGGTGTCCCAACTTTTGTTGATTAGTTACAAACCCTCTGTCGATATATAAGCAGTGTTGGAACAGACTATGTTGCAACACCCTCTGAAGCATTATTTGGACATTATTGCACTGCAGGAAGTATTGTATTTCTATCATAATGGTGAGAAAAAGACAAGTAACAAAGGAAGACAGACAGACCATTATAACCCTTTTAAGTGTAGGTCTTTCAACTTCGAGAAATTGCAAAGAAGCCAAGGTGTCAGTGAGTACAGTTTCCTACACCATCAAAAGGCACTTGGAAACTGGAGGAAACTCTGACGGGAAGAGGTCTGGCAGACCCAAAGCCACAACACAATGAGAAGACTTTCTGAGAGTCAACAGCTTGTGTGATCGGCAGCTCACAGGACAGCAGCTTCAAGCACAGCTTAACACTGGTCGAAGTAAGTAAGTCTCAGTTTCAACTGTGAAGAGAAGACTTCGAGCTGCAGGTGTGACAGGTCAAGTGGCATTAAGAAAGCCATTGCTAAGATGGCAAAATACGAAAAAGAGGCTTGCCTGGGCCACGAAGCACCGCCAGTGGACTACTGACAACTGGTAGAAGGTCTTGTGGCCGATGAATCAAAAGTTGAAATATTGAGTTCATCACACAGGGTTTTCATGCACCGTCGAGTAGGTGAAAGGATAGTTCCGCAGTGTGTGACACCAACTGTCAAACATGGAGGAGGAAGCGTGATGATCTTGGGCTCTTTTGCTGGATCCAGGGTCGGCGACTTGCACAGAGTGACTGTCACCCTGAACCAAAAGGGCTACCACAGCATTTTGCAGTGCAATGCAATACCCTCTGGTGTACGCCTCGTTGGTCAGGGGTTCGTCCTTCAGCAAGATAATGACCCGAAACATACCTCCAGGCCGTGTCAGATCTACCTCAGAAGAA
>NC_140966.1:86233697-86253697 GCF_056783735.1 Eptatretus burgeri
GGGTAGGCCCGACACGGTCTCGGCCCCAGGCCCGCCTACCCCCCTCATCCTGGAGGGTGGTTCTCTTTTCTTTTGCTTTGGGAATATGTGTTGTCGGCGCCGTCTGTGAAGTAAAATTGTATAAGTGTTGCCGTGTGCCCGGTAGTCGGATAGATCTGCATTGTTGCATTTGCTTTTTGTCTTCTTCTTTTTCATGTGCTTTTGGTGGAATTGTATGTGTGTGCTTTCCGTTCATCGCGAAATAAATGTGCTTATTGTTGAACTGTTTTCCCGCTTCGCTTCGTCATTTCTTTCATTGAATCCCCATCTTGCTTCACGTAAAGGGTTGGTCGTGGGCTAAGACGCCCGATAATTAATCGAACCGTCGAGGCCGACGAATAACACCGCTCGGTTATCCCGATAGTACGGAACGGGTCGCTTAAGTGGCCCGTGTCCGAAGTCGACCTGCGGCGAGGTGCGATCGCCCGGTCTACCCTCCGTGTGGGTACTTCGGTAGGTCGAATTTGGCGAGCAACCCTATCCCACGCGGGGGCCGATTGGCACGATCGCGGTGAGACCGAAAGGTCCACCCGTGACTGGTTCCCGGCGTTAGTCCGAGAGGGTCACGACTGGATTGTCCGTCCGGTGGGCGACGTGCCGCGATTCGAGTTACGTGGCCGTCCGCACGCCGGCGGGCACGAATCCGCAACAATATATATATATATATATATATATATATATATATATATATATATATATATATATATATATATATATATATATATATATATATATATATATATATATATATATATATATATATATACATACATATACATATATTCACTGCTGCCACCCACTTATATTTACAGGAAATTAGAGGAAATCAACAACTCTGAATCTCATCCACGGATATTTCTTGTATTTCCTCTGTTTCTGTGAGTCTGATTTGCATTCCTGAATCGAACAATTTTGAAATTGCCACTTTCATCTAAATGCTGAAAATTATGTTTCAAGACGATCTGAATCACAGATTTCACGCAAGTAACAGCAAGTAAAACATGCTTGGCGGGTCGAACTGATTCAGTGTAAACACACACACACACACACACACACACACACACACACACACACACACACACACACACACACACACACACACACACACACACACACACACACACACACACACTGCATGTGCAAAATGCCTCATTCAGCATTCCTACATAATTTTGAAAGTCCAATATTGCTCCAGCGCATTCACTCTTGCATCTCTTCTGTTCTACCTATGGCACAATTACCTTCCTTCTTGTGTTCGGTGGTGTGTGGTGGTGCATAATTTCTGTGATGATTCCCATTCGAAGTTTTATGTTGTTGGTAGACATGTTATTGGTCTATATTTGTGAGATAGTTGGGTTTCTTCAGATTTTGGGATCAGATACTATGAGCCACTCATCCATTACCTTTTCCTCTTGAATGAGTTTGTTGAATGCTCGAGCATCGTGATTCTGGGAGAGCCTCAAGTTGCTTAAGCCAGAAGCTTGAAATTCCATCCAGGCCTGGCCTTTTAAATTCTGGCATTTTTGATTGGTTTTTTAATTTTCTTCTTCATCGCTTATTACTGGGAGCATTCCCCTTGGGTGTTTTTTCTTTTTCAGTGTTGGATCCACTCTGCCTCCTTAATGTTATTTTGAATTTTCATAAATTCCTCTCCAGAAATCTTCACAAGTTTTTTTCACGGGGATTTGACACATTTTTCTTTGTTTCCCGAGTTCATGCTAGAATATTTTCTGGTTATTTTCAAACATCTGGTTTTGTTTTCTCCCATTGTTGACTTCATCGTTGTCATAGTGTGTGCATGAATATCCAGGGCATAACTTTTTTTTACCATTTGAGCTTTTGTCATCAAATTTTCAACAAGCCTTCATTTATGAGAATATGGAAAAGATTAATTAATAGTTGGGTAAACAAGGAAAAGGTCAAAATTACACAGCAAGTACAAATTGGCCTTTTTATGCCTGTCTGCCATGCCCTTCCATTAAAATTAAGTTGTTTTTTTTTTCTTATGAAACCTACGCATGGGAAAAGTGTCTGGTGAAGCAGGCAATCTGGTACCTACATGCTGAACCATAGGATGTTGCACACACTATGAGGGCAGTATACAAATGCTCCCGAAGTCCTTTGAATCAGTTTTATGTATGGAGCTCCACGGAGTATTGGTCCCCACTTTGGGTTGGTGCTCCTGCTTCCAACTTTGCTCTCTTGAAACATTCCAAAACAAGGCCTTCCACACGATTGGTATCTCAAAGCAGGAAGTGCATTTCCAACGACTTTCACTCTGACACTGGATGCAAAGTTGTGGGCTCACTGTTTTGTACAAGCTTACATCTGGCCTTCCTCTTCCAGCGATCTCTACCTCTGTCTTCCCCAAGCAACCTCAGGGGCATTCCTCAAGAAACTATCAAATGCTCACCCTCCCAAAATCCAATCCGGTTGCCCACCTGCATTCATTCACCCCCTTAATCTGTGTCCATTATCTTGTTCGCCTCACTTTGGTCAATTTGTTCTGTATTTTGCCAGATCTGTGTGTTAGTAAAAAGGTCTGCGAGAGATCATCATCTTTTGAGCCCCAAATTATTTGGGAACTTTAGAAATATGCCATCGGGTTCAGCTACCTGTCCTGACTTCCTAATGTTGAACCCTCTATTCATCTTCTTTACTGATTAATGCATGGTTGGGGAGTAAAGGACTGGTATTGCTGGAAAGGTAGCCTAGAGATATGCACACTTGCCTCGGAGCTGTCTGGTCTGGGTTTGAATCTCGGCCCAGCTATAAACTGTCATCCTGGTGTTTTGCATGCAGGGTGATGCATCATTGTATGCGCCGTCCATCAGATGGACGTTAATCCAGAGGACCCATCTGCCAGCACTGGATGTTGCTGGACGTTAAAGATCCCACAGTGTCTTTAGCGAAGAGAAGGTGAGTTATCGCCGGCGCCCTGACCAAATTCTGTTCGTACATCTTCAGTCGACCATGCTGTATTGGAGTGGTGACCTTTTGAGGATTGGTTCTGGACTAAAAACGTTTCTTGATGAGTCGTAATATACACTAGAGCTCCGCAAAGAGTACGGATCTTCTCGTTGGTCATTATCATTTGAAATATTCGAAATTATATATCTTGTCATAGAGTTGTTTGCAAACTTGCCTTCAGATGCTTTTATCTATTGGCATTTTATAATTGCTGAGGAAATTTAAAATGCAGCGATGGAGTCAGCTTTTTTGTGGTGGTTCATAAGCCAATTAGCACCAACTCGGATCCAGATGCGTTGCAGCTTGATATTGTAATGTCAAGACTTTCAAGTCTCAAATTGTTTTTCCTTCCTCGTTGACGTCATGGACTCAAACAAAGCGCTCGCAGTATTGGGATTCTGATCTATTTTGTACTGTTTCACTAGCGCTTCAGCAGTCACCAGCAAGTGGTATACGTTCTTTTAAAGTTGGGGGGGGGGCGTGATTTTCTTCATGGCTGATTGATATAGTTGTCCGGTATTGGTGGAATCAGGAAGAAGAAAAAAATTATATGCAAAATCTAGTCATGGTAAACTGTAAAACAAGGGGGGTTAATTGGTGTATAAAAAATTACAGGTAAGGATAGGGGCAGGACCGGATTATTGCATTGGGCAGTTAGGCCATGGCCTAGGCCCCCGCGCTTGAAGGGGCCCCGCACATAAGGCTTTGGGATGAAACCCTCGCCAATCTCTACATAACTGAATTTGAATAGACAAATACATCATTGGATATGGCTGAGGACACCACAAACTTTTAATCCGGCCCTGGGTGGAGGATGATCAGGCCCTGGATAACTGAATTTTATTTCACAACACAAGATGGTGACATCCACAAGATATCCATTTAAAAAAACCACAAGATGGTTTTGTTTCACAATTATGATAACTCAAGATGGTAGTTTACTGGAAATTTTTAGACATGGATGGAAGAGTATGAATGAACAGCTTCTCTGTTACCATATATCGAGATCAATCTGTAAATTGAAGGTTCTATTGAGGCTTTACTGATATTATGACTGGAACTTGTCAGACAATATGAATAACCACTGGTCTTTGGTGGTTGTTGGGAATATGGTTGAAGACTGACCTTGAAGATGGTGTTGAAAGACTTGTGATATGTAACAGAGGTTCAGGTTGTACTAATTTCTCCATAGGGTATGGTAGCCAGTGAAATCCCTGACGGAATTTGCTGGCTGGTTTGATATTGGAAGCCCTGGGCATGGCCATTTCATGTATGTTGCCTTGTTTATGGTTATCGCCATTACTTCACCAATCTTATTTGCAATCCTGCAATAGACAGCAGCTTTACAGAATACTTTGGGTCATACTTTTTGTAGATGGCCAGGTAATCATACTAAAATATGCAATTTGGTGTATGTCTGTCTCTGTCCGTCTTTATTATTGTGATACCTTCAGATGTTGCTTATCCAATCTCAACCAAACTTGACAGGAAGACTAAGGGTCACACAATGGAGGTTATAGTGACAATTTGCCCCCCTCCCCAAGGAGGTTTTCTGCCTTGGGCGAAAACTGTGTTAAGAAAGCTAATCATGGCATTTTTACAAGGCCGCTTCTAATACCAAAAGTAATAACAACACTTATGATAATAGCATAACATTAGTGTAATTACAAAACAATATTGATACTAATATCCCCTCTTCCCAAGGGGTTTTTCCTCCTTGGACAAATGCCTTGTTAATCCGTATAAATAGCTTATCATGGCGTTTCATGAGGCTCCCCTACAAGAGTTAAAAAAAAAAAAATTACAAACCCCAAACACTTATGATTACCTTTTTAAAAGGTCGCAACTGCTGTATAACACTAAACTGAAAGGGAGGAAAGAGTCTGACATTTTTGAAGCATTATATGCTAACAGACCCGAGCCTAGATCTACGATAATCTATGTTAGTCCATTGGCTTAGCTCCAAATTTGGTGGAGATCGTTACACGCCAGACCAAAGCACCAAACTTGGTGCAGTTGTTAGGCCATATAAAAACATTCTACAAGGAGGTGCCTGACTTAACTCCCGGATTGGGATTTTCCGACATGGCTGCCACCTCCATTATATAAATTCACCTTTTTCACCATAACTTTGAAATGAAAGGACTTGGGGAGGAGCAAACAGTGTCTATACCCACTATTTCAAGGTCATGCTTGGTGATGATACTGGCAATTTGGAGATTATAGTGGAGGAAATAGTATTTGACCATATTCCAACATGGCTGCCACCACCATTTTGAAAAAATTACCCTTTTCATAATAACTGAAATTCAAGGAAGTGGAGTAATGCAACCTCGATTGCTGGCAGAGTTTGAGGAGCAGAATTCTAGACACGATCCTGATGATTTCAAACACAATGAGAGCCTTTTGACACAGCAAACGTTCAAGGCACAGGTGAACAAGCTGTGTGCAACAATCACGTAAATCGGCAATCCATTTATTGAGGAATCACAGGAGCTAATGTCCCTTAATAGTCATGTCTATGTGGAAGGCCAGACTATATATGTGACTTGCTGCAGGTACCTGTACAAACCTGTTTCATTGTCGGGTTGTCGGCAACTAAAACGTCTCCCCCACCAGCTTTCCTGGTGAGGAGGGAGTATGCATATGTACACCCAGAAGGATTAAAAACAAAACCTGTCAAAGGGTGGAGGAGCTCCTTGTGAGCCAACAGCCATCCATATCAAGTACCCAACTGTGTCTGCAGACGTCATCCTGCAGTGGTGTCACTTTTCTTTGAAGGTTGGTGCCAGGATTTGCACTCCGGCCACCGTAAATCCCTTCACTCCGCAAAACACAATAAAAACGCAAAGAAACTTCCAAACCCACTCTGTGGGAGTAACTCCTGTGCAACTACCCTTCGCAGGGCAGCTCACCAGATGACAGGATTGGGGAAAGCCTTTGGGACCCCCAATCTTTGATGATAGGATTAAAACCATGGATAACCTTCCCGAGTCAGATTACGGAAATGTGTCTCGGGGTGGTGCTGAGGTGTCATCCACCAAACGGCAGTCTCCTTGGGTAAACCTGAGGCGGTTCCTTCGGGTGGGTGCCTGGAATGTCCTATCCCTAAGAGAGGATGATCACCTGTCTCTGTTATCAAGTGAGCTCAAGCGTTTGAACATTAGTATTGCAGCACTCTCTGATGTTTGGTGACCAGATAGTGGCGAGGTCATGGTCGGTGGTTAAACCTACTATTGGTATGGTCACTCTGGTGGTTACCATGCCCAAGGAGTTGCTGTAGCTGTGTCCAATAAGCTGACTCCAAAGATAATTGAGGTAACACCGGTCAACAAGCGTATTATGAGACTAAGGATTTGTCACTCCTTGGGTGTCGTTTCCCTGGTCTCTGAGAATGCTCCGACTGAGGCGATTGATCTCACTGTGAAGGACACATTCTATGCCACGCTCGAGTCTGGCTGATCAATGCCCCAGGCAAGATACTCTTCCAGTCTGAGGGGATTGCAATGCATCGATAGGAACTGAAAGGGATGGTTATGAGACATGTGTTTGTCCCCTTGGGTCTGGAACTGTGAACCAGAATAGCACTAAGTTCCTTGACTTTTTT
Organism: Eptatretus burgeri; assembly: GCF_056783735.1. Classification (NCBI taxonomy): domain Eukaryota; kingdom Metazoa; phylum Chordata; class Myxini; order Myxiniformes; family Myxinidae; genus Eptatretus; species Eptatretus burgeri. The sequence continues at coordinate 86,240,314 of NC_140966.1, forward strand.
AAGAAGTCATGGACTTATGGTGGCTGGTTCATGGTTTCAGTGCCCAAAGGCTCATCACTGGACTTGGTATTTCAACGCTGGTGGTGTAGCAAAGGAGATTGACCATGTGCTCGTTGAGGGTCACTGGAGGATGATCCAGAACTGCAGGGTCTACCAGAGTGCTCAAGTCCTCAATACTAACCACAGGCTTGTGGTAGCAGCTCTGAAGTTACAGCTTAAATCTGGGAGAATGGGACCATCCCAGCCTCGGCTGGATGTTGGCAAGCTCAAGCTTGAGAGGGTACCTGAGGAGTTTGCAAACAGGCTGAGTGTGGATTTGGGGGGTCTGTGTACTTTGGGGAATCCTGAAGAGTTGTGGAATGCCTTCAAGACCATCCATCCTTGGTGTTGTTGGTGGATGTCTTGGAACTCACCATAGCGTGAAGAAGAATTTTTCCTAAAGGGACATTGGATACCATTGACCAGAGTCTCAGAACCAGCCTTAATGGCATAGCTGAGCTGTTCAGGGAGTTGAGGCATAGACCTGTACGTGCGCTGAGGGTGGACAAGGAGGCCTATGTGTAAGGAATCTGTGAGGGGGTAGAGCATCACCTGTGGTCAAGTGATTCTTGTCCTGCTTACAGGGGAATTCGCGCATTGCGTTCCTCCAAGCCCATCTCTCGGTGTACTGCAGTTCGGGTGGAGTGTGGTGGGCTCTTGACAGAGGAATCCAAAGTGAAGGCCTTCTGGGCCAGTTACTTTGAGCAGCTGCACCAGGCTGATCCCGCAGCTGTTGAGTTGGATGTCAGGGATGTTACTATCCTTATTTGCAACCCTCAAATCAACTGTGATCCACCTTCGTTTGTGGAAACAGGCTGCAGTGATCCAGTTGAAATGGGGTAATGCTCCTGGGATCTGTGGCTCCCATGCTGAACTTCTCATGGCTGGTGGAAATGCTGTACCGGTGTTGTTGCATGCATTTCTGTGCTCAGCCTTGAACACAGGCATCATCCCAACTGACTGGAAGAGGGGCCTTGTTCCTGTCTGGAAAAGGAAGGATGGTCACCAGGACTGCAACAACTACCAATAGGCCATCAGCCATGGCTCAGAAAGTGCCTGAAAATCAAGTTTCGTTCCACTCATGGCGGGGGGGGGGGGGGGTTGTGGTAGACAAAACCTTGATAATCTTCTTCTTCTTCTTTCGGCTGCTCCCGTTAGGGGTCGCCACAGCGGATCATCCGTATGATCCGCATAGTGATTTGGCACATGTTTTACGCCGGATGCCCTTCCTGACACAACCCTGGTCGCCTCTTACGACACAGGGATATGGTACACCTATTTTAACCAGGGTATACACCGGCCCAGTATACTGGTACTCACTTCGCCGACCTCGGAAGGATGACAGGCTGAGTCAACCCCCTGGTGTATTAATTCAGTGGCCCAACGGGGCTTGAACTCAGGACCTTTTGGATCCCAAGCCGCCGCCCTAACCACTGCGCCAACACCAGGATTGTAGACAAAACCTTGATAATATGATAGTTTATATCCAAATACATACGTATCCAAAAGTTCTCCACTCAAATAGCTGCAGTTATTGTGCATTTTCATCTTGAAAATCGATGCATTCACCGCGCTCTTTCATTTGAATTTTCTACACACAGATCACGTGACGCCTCGACAGCCAATAGACGCTCCCCCGTGTATTATTCACCAGGACAATGGAGCGAACGAAGAAGTCAAACGTTTTACGTCTGTAAGATGGGATAAATGGAGAGAAAGGGTCAACAAATGGCTCGTCTGAGGTGGTCACGAACGACGTTTAGCCGAGAGTGCCTGCGCGGGAGGACTCACTTCGATCATGGGCCGATTGTACCCGGAGTGCCGGTGTAAATATTTCAAGCTACCCCCCCCCCCCCCCCCCGATAATCTGAAATCGATTTCATCCTTCCCCCGACGATTTCAGATTACCCCCCTCAAAACATTTATTTGTGTTGTTCATTTACAAAAAATATTAATTTAATTGATATTGAAAACTAATTAGGGAAAAGCCATTGACCACGTGACCACCTTTAAAGAGTTTGCAATGAATTTTGATTTTATTATGAATGATTTTATTTTAATAATGTTATTAATTGAAATCAGTATTTCTCATACAGTTATAGTTTTTTCCACATTTTTTATGAAATCCTTCTTCGATATAGTTGATCCAAATAGACATACTGGTACAGTGGGGAGAACAAGTATTTGATACATCAGTAAAACAGAACTTAATATTTGGTACAGAAACCTTTGTTTGCTATTACAGAGATCAGACGTTTCCTATAGTTCTTAACCAGGTTTGCACAGACTGCAGCAGGGATTTTGGCCCACTCCTCCACACAGATCTTCTCCAGATCCTTCAGGTTTCAGGGCTCTCGCTGGGCAACACAGACTTTCAGCTCCCTCCAAAGATTTTCTATTGGGTTCAAGTCTGGAGACTGGCGAGGCCACTCCAGGACCTTGAGATGCTTCTTACGGAGCCACTCCTTAGTTGCCCTGGCTGTGTGTTTCGGGTCGTTGTCATGCTGGAAGACCCAGCCACGCCCCATCTTCAATGCTCTTGTTGAGCGAAGGAGGTTGTTGGCCAAGATCTCGCGATACATGGCCCCATCCATCCTCCCCTCAATACGGGTCAGTCGTCCTGTCCCCTTTGCAGAAAAGCATCCCCAAAGAATGATGTTTCCACCTCCATGCTTCACGGTTGGGATGGTGTTCTTGGGGTTGTACTCATCCTTCTTCTTCCTCCAAACACGGTGAGTGGAGTTTAAACCAAAAAGTTCTATTTTGGTCTCGTCAGACCACATGACCTTCTCCCATTCCTCCTCTGGATCATCCATATGGTCATTGGCAAACTTCAGACAGGCCTGGACATGCGCTGGCTTGAGCAGATGGACCTTGCGTGTGCTGCAGGATTTTAATCCATGACGGCGTAGTGTGTTACTTAAGGCCCGGTCACACCTTGACGTTTTAGCCAGCGATGGCAACGTATTAAAATGTATGTAAAACGCTGGCTGACGTTGAACTTTTGATGTTTTTTTTTTAAGATTCGGACGTATTCATAACGAGTTGGTCGTATGCATAACATATTAGTAATGGACACAGAACGTTTCGTTGTGTTATAGATAACTTATACCAACGAATGCTGAACCTGTTGTCGGCCTACACAACCGATGCCCAACGATAGTCTAACTTAGGCATAGCGCGTTGCACGCATCGCCGACGATGTCGTGACGTAGCCTATTAAAAGGCTGACGCACAACGATTCGAATTATAACTGCCGTAGAAATGGAAGTGACAACATCGCGGTCCCACCTTGGCGATCTTGCCAGCGTATGCCGACCTAAGAAAAATGTGTCTAAAACGTTGGGGCACGTCAAATACGGTATGAGTAAGTTTGGTATACGTGAGTAGAACGCTAAAGTACGCTATCATACGTCGTAGTAAGTAGAGTACGTCAAGAAATTTTAAACATGTTCAAAATTTTACGACGTACTCGGTGTATGACACACGTTCCGCATGCGATGGGGATAAGTTTTACACACGATATGCGGACGCTTACACACGTCCACAAAGGCTACTTATAAGCTACTCATAAGTCAAAACACGTCGCGGTAATGTCTTTTTTACGCGAAACTTATTTCTAACTTATGTTTGACGTGCTTTGAACCAATTCTTTACGTAGTCCCAACACACATCGACGTATGTAGACGTATTCCAATGACATCTTCCTGTCGACAAAAAAAAATAAATGAACGTGTTTCTAGCTTACAACTGCCATATAAAGACGTGTTCCCAGCAGTTTTGGGAATTGGTATATAAAAATGCTGCTCATAAAAGGGGAACCCAACAATGTTTTCGAGTTCCTTTTTGAGTCGATGTCCATGTCAGCAGTATCAGTATCAGTATCAGTATCAGTATTAGTATTAGTATTAGTATTAGTATTAGTAGTAGTTTGTTCATGTTGGCAGAAGTAGGTGAGTGTGAGGGGGAGGGTGTGGGTTATGATGGATCGTCCTTGCGTCCGCGTGTCCACGGGTAGGTTCATAGGCTGCCACTCAACGATTTAAATGGCTGCATCTCCACTATTGAAAGTAGACGCTTGCACTCAACAATTGGATTTTTTTTACACTCAACGACTTTTAAACGGTACCACTCAGCTAGTTTCATTGTTTACAATGAACGATTTAAATTGCTGTCACTCGCCTTTGTTTTTTGACGCTGGCGCTCGGAAATTTTAATCGTTTCTATTGAACGTGCTAAATCGCTCAAACCCCACTATTGAAAGTAGACGCTTGCGCTCAACAATTGGATTTTTTTTACACTCAACGACTTTTAAACGGTACCACTCAGCTAGTTTCATTGTTTACAATGAACAATTTAAATTGCTGTCACTCGCCTTTGTTTTTTGTTTTTTTGTTTTTTTTGACGCTGGGGTTTGGAAATTTGAAGCGTTTCTTCTGAACGTGTTAAAACGCTCAAACTCGACTATTTTAAATAGACGCTGCCGATGGACAATTGGAATCATAGCCAAGCTAGACATCGAAGTGTGAACATCCTCGTCATGCCGAAGAAAAGTTTGAAGAATGCTGCAAATAAGTGTCCTGGCCGTGGCCGTGGACGGTGACGCAAGGACGATCCATTATACCGACGTCTTTCAGCCTATGAGTAACTTAAAAGTAACGTCTGTCGATGTGTGGCAACGATCGCGTAACGTGCCAACAACACGTTAATCATACGTTAGAAATAAGTTTCGGGTGCGCTAAACATTACCTCGGCGTGTCTCAACTTATGATTAACTTACAAGTAGCATGTGTTGACGTCTGTCAACGATCGCAGACCGTGCATACAACTTGTGGCCAGCGTAGCGGAACGTGTGAGTCATACGCCGGTATACGTCGTGAAATTTCAAGCATGAAAAAATTTGAGGACAACCGAAAAGTACAACGTTTAAAGCCAGCGTACAACGACGTATGGCAGTGTTTTTCAGCGTGCTCTCAATGTTATCAAAACTTACCCATAACGTATTCAACGTGTGCCAGCGTTTTAGAAAAAATATTCAAAAATCGGCATACGTTGGCTAAAACGTCAAGGTGTGACCGGGCCTTTAAGGTTTTCTTTGATACTGTGGTCCCAACTCTCTTCGGGTCATTGACCAGGTCCTGCCGTGTAGTTCTGGGCTGATCCCTCACCTTTTTCATGATCATTGAGGCTCCACGAGGTGAGATCTTGCATGGAGCCCCAGACCGAGGGAGATTGACTGTTATCTTGAACTTCTTCCATTTTCTAATAATTGCGCCAACAGTTGTTGCCTTCTCACCAAGCTGCTTGCCTATTGTCCTGTAGCCCATCCCAGCCTTGTGAACGTCTACAATTTTGTCCCTGATGTCCTTAGACAGCTCTCTGGTCTTGCCCATTGTGGAGAGGTTGGAGTCTGATTGATCGAGTGTGGACAGCTGTCTTTTATGCAGATAACGAGTTAAAACAGGTGCAGTTAATACAGGTAATGAGTGGAGAATGGGAGGGCTTCTTAAAGACAAAATTAACAGGTCTGTGAGAGCCGGAATTCTTACTGGTTGGTAGGTGATCAAATACTTATTTCATGCAATAAAATGCAAATTAATTATTTTAAAAATCATACAATGTGATTTTCAGGATTTTTGTTTTAGATTCCGTCTTTCACAGTTGAAGTGTACCTATGATAAAAATTACAGACCTCTACGTGTTTTGTAAGTGGGAAAACCTGCAAAATCGGCAGTGTATCAAATACTTGTTCTCCCCACTGTATATCTTTTAAACCAACTCAGACTATACTTACAATTATGGAAACAACGCAATAAAATCAATGTATAAGAAAGGCAATGAAAACAGCTTGTTTTTAATTAACAATTTCGTTGTGGTGGTGGTGGTCGTATGGCAGCTCAGCTGCTGGGGTTGCTCTCATTTCTTGAAGCACGACTGTGTCGCTGTTGCAGTGCCCCTCTACCAGAACACACACTGGAACTGGTACTCATTTTGCCAACCTCGGAAAGATGACAGGCTGAGTCAAACCCCCGGTGCATTAATTCAGCGGCCGACGGGCCTTGAACTCAGGACCCGAGGATCCCAAGCCACCACCCTAACCATTACTCAGGACCCTAGGATCCCAAGCTACCACCCTAACTACTACTCAGGGCCCTAGGATCCCAACCCACCACCCTAACCACTACTCTGGACCCTAGGATTCCAAGCCACCACCCTAACCACTACTCAGGACCTGAGGATCCCAAGTCGCCACCCGAACCACTGAGCCAACACCAGGCTACACACTCAGCCTGTCATCCTTCCGAGGTCGGCAAAATGAGTACCAGTTCCAGTGTGTGTACTGGTAGAGGGGCACTGCATCAGAGACACAGTCGTGCTTCAAGAAATGAGAGCAACCCCAGCAGCTAAGCTGCCATACGACCACCACAACCACAACGAAATTGTGAATTAAAAACAAGCTGTTTTCATTGCCTTTCTTATACATTGATTTTATTGCGTTGTTTCCATAATTGTAAGTATAGTCTGAGTTGGTTTAAAAGATATAGCAGTTTGTCTATTTGTATCAACTATATCGCAGAAGGATTTCATTAAAATGTGGAAAAAACTCAAACTGTATGAGAAATACTGATTTCAATTAATAACATTATTAAAATAAAATCATTCATAATAAAATCAAAATTCATTGCAAACTCTTTAAAGGCGGTCACGTGGTCAATGGCTTTTCCCTAATTAGTTTTCAATATCAATGAAATTACTATTTTTTGGAAATAGACAACATAAATAAATGTTTTGAGGGGGTAATCTGAAATCGTAGGGGGTCGGATGAAATCGATTCCAAGCTACCCCCGGGGGTAACTTGAAAGGGGGGCAGGGGGGGGTAGCTTGAAATCTTTACACCGGCACTCCGGGTACAATCGGCCCATGATCGAAGTGAGTCCTCCCACGCAGGCACTCTCGGCTAAACATCGTTCGTGACCACCTAAGACGTATTGACCATTTGTTGACCCTTTCTCTCCATTTATCCCATCTTACAGACGTAAAACGTTTGACTTCTTTGTTCGCTACATTGTCCTGGTGAATAATACACGGGGGAGCGTCTATTGGCTGTCGAGGCGTCACGTGGCCGACACGTGATCCGTGTGTAGAAAATTCAAATATAAGAGCGTGGCGAATGCATCGATTTTAAAGATGAAAATACACAATAACTGCAGCTATTTGAGTGGAGAACTTTTGGATACGTATGTATTTGGATATAAACTATCATATTATCAAGGTTTTGTCTACCCCCCTCCCCCCCCCCCCCCGATTAGTGGAACGAAATTGCACGATACAGCTTACGGCTGATGGCCTACAAGGGGTGATGCTGCTCTCAGTGCCAGGCAAGGTCTTTGCTCGGATAATTATTCTTGTTGGGGTTCACCACCATCTGCTTGAGCACCAGCGCCCAGAGCAGTCAGGCTTTACACCACAGAGGTCAACAATTGACCATATCCTTGCCCTTCTGGTCCTCACCGAACGCAGACGAGAGATTCGGCAGGGGCTGCTTGCAGCTTATGTTGATCTCTGCAAAGCGTTCGATTCATTGAATCGGGATGTCCTCTGGAGTATTATTGGTCTTCATGGAGGGCCACCAAAACTGATCAATCTGATGTCTGAACTATACTCTGGTACTGAGAGTGCTGTGAGATGTGGTGATACCATCTCCAACTGATTTGCAGTTGTTACTGGAGTTTGTCAAGGGTGTGTATTGGCCCAACACTTTTCAACGTTTGTATGGACTGGATTCTGGAGAGGACGTCGGAGAGATCAAGCTGCATTGCATCGCTTGTGAATGTCAAGATCTCTGACCTTGATTTGGCAGATGATGCAGTCATCTTTGTGGAGACTGGATATCCCTTTGGGGGCCCTCAAGGTACTGAATATGGAGTCAGAGCTGCTGGGATTATGGGTTTCCTGGATCAAAACTAAGATCCAGGCTTTCAATGACATATTGGATGCTGCTATCTTGTCAGTACCTGTTTGTGGTGAGGATGTTGAGGTCACAGAGAGATTCACTTAACTTGGCAGAGATATTCATGTCTCTGCTGGCTCTGAGTCAGAGGTCAATAGACGTCTGGGTCGGGCCTGGGGAGTCATGGATTCACTGTATCATGGTGTGTGGTGCTGTCGGTACCTGTGCTGGAGGATGAAAGTCAGTCTTCATGTTCTTGGTGCTTCCAGTAATACTCTATGGATGTGAGACTTGTACTCTGACAAGGGATCTGAGAGGGAGACTTAATTCCTTTGGTGCGAGGTCTCTTCGGAGAATCCTAGGCTATCGCTGGTCGGACTTTGTGTTCGACGAGCAGTTGCTGAGAGAGACTCAAATGAGATTTGTTACCTGCATTGTCCGTGAGCGTCAGCTGCGGCTGTATGGACGTGTGGCTCGTTTTCCTGGCACTGATCCTGCTCACCAGATTCTCTCAGCAAGGGAGCCTCATGAGTGGAGGAGGCCAATGGGCCGACCATGTGCCTTGTTGCAGCACGTTGATCAGCATCTCAAGGAGATGGGGATGGGTCAGGCATCTACCTGGGGGATGGCCAGCCGGAGGCCCCTGGAGTACTGGAAAAGTGAAGGCAGTGAAAAGTGAATGCAGCGACGCTCTGCTCTGACACATGCTCCCATACATGACCTCACTTGACCTGTGTGGAACAAGCTGTGGTTGACACCTTCTGCAACATTGAAAAGCTTGAAAAAGAAAAGTACAATGAGTAAGTCAAGCATGTTCTTGTCAAACGTAATCAGTCCATTCATAAGCCTGGTGTTGGCTTCGTGGTGAGGGTGGCTGGCTTGGGATCTTTGGATCCTGAGTTTTAGCCCTGTTAGATGCTGAATTAACACCAGATGGGGTTGACTCAGCCTGTCATTATTCTGAGGTTGGTGAAATGAGTACCAGTGTACTGGTATAGGGGCACAACATCAGCAGCATAGTCAATGACAGCAAGGAGAATTTCAGAATCTGGACCAATCATCAACTTGAGAACTGTAAACAAAATGATATAGTTTGGGGTGTGTTCAAGAATGACAGCCGGAAGGAGACCACACATGAGAAAAGAGGAAAGAGAGTGTGGAGAAAATTTTCTTCAAAGAGAAAACTGCCAGAGGACTTTGGCTCCTTTCTACATGACTCAAATAACAAAGAAGAGTTGTTTGCCTTGCTGACAAGATGTAGCTACCACTGACTATCCACCAGACAAAGTAGTCCATATTACCTCTGGGAAATCAGTTGTGGCAAATGGCAGTAGTGAGCAGATGCCAGAATCTGACCATGGGGAGGCGGACACACGAATGTGTCTACATGTTGCTGTGCAAAAGGGAGCAAAGGTTACTTTGATCAGCACAGTGGGCACAGACGTTGTGGTCATTATTATTGGCATATATTTCCAACTGATAAGGCTGCTCCCCAGTATTCAGCTTTGGGTAGCATTTGGCAAGGGAAAGAACTTCAGCTACTTCCATATCAATTCCATCTGCTCCAAGCTCGGGGAAGAAAGGTCCTGTGCCCTTACACATTTTTTTCATGCCTTTACTGGGTCAGCTGTGACCTCTCAGTTTTTAGGGAAGGGAAATAAATCATGCTGGGAAGCTTCGAAGTCATTTCTACCAGTGAAATAGGCATACATGCATCATACCGTCACCCTGTTTGAGCCAATTAGTGTCAATTTACGATACTTCGAAGTTGTAGAGAACTTTGCATGCACTCTTTATGATAGCTCGTCACACTCAGGTAATTTAAATTACCTGTAAAGGGAACTGTTTCCATGAAAGATTGCAATGATGCAAAACCTGCCACCAACACAGGCTGCTTTGATTGAACATATGAATCAAAGTATTTATCAGGCTAGTATATGGCTGAGGTGCTTGGAAACTAAGCAGAACTTGCCTAGTCCAGAGAGATTTGGTTGGATTAAAAAGAACAGTCAATGGCAACCTCTTTGGACCACACTACCAGATGCCTCAAAAACCTGCCAGCAACTGATCAAGTGTGGATGCAAGGCCAAACCTATATGTCGGAGAATATGTGTTTGTTGAAGTACAGGACACTGTGCCAGTGCAGAGGACTTTGCAATGACTGAAATGTTGAGAAGCTATGACAGTGAAAGTGCTGATTCAAGTTTACAGGAAACATTGCATCCTGCAAGGCATTTGATTAGAAAGTTGAGACACATGCGTCATCTCCTCCTTGAAATTTGAGGCTACTTAAACAGTGTGATTGTTCACTAATTGCTTGCAATATCTTCCCGCATGATGTCACGTGAGATCTCAATTATCACATGAACATAATGATCTTGAAGCATGATCCTGAAATTGTGGTCATAGAGACTTGCTGCTTTTCTATACGCCCTTTAGTTACAAAGTTACGACAGAAGGTGATTTTGATCATGTTGGTGGCAGCTCCCCCGATGAATATGGTCAAATATGAGTTTATTTATCATAATACCATTACTATTAGCACAAAGCATGACCTTGACATAGTGGGTGTAGACATTGGTTGCACCTCCCAAAGTCCTTTAGTTTCAAAGTAATGGTGAAAAAGGTGATTTTGTTTTTTTTTATAATGGCAGCAGCAGCCATCTTGGAAAAACCACAATCCAGGTGTCATCGGTCGGGCACCTCGGATAATGTTTTTATATAACCTAACTGGCAACTGCACCAAATTTGGTGCTTTGGTCTGGCATGGAATAAATTATCCTGGTGTTGGCGCAGTGGTTAGGGCAGCGGCTTGGGATCCAAGAGGTCCTGAGTTCAAGCCCCGTTGAGCCACTGAATTAATACACCAGGGGGTTGACTCAGCCTGTCATCCTTCCAAGGTCGGCAAAATGAGTACCAGTATATTGGGCTGGTGTATACCCCGGTTAAAAAATAGGTGTACCATATCCCTGTGTCGTAAGAGGCGACGAGGGTTGCGTCAGGAAGGGCATCCGGCGTAAAATGTGCCAAATCACTATGCGGATCATACGGATGATCCGCTGTGGCGACCCCTAATGGGAGCAGCCGAAAGAAGAAGAAGAAGAAGGTCTGGCATGGAATACATTTTTTGCTTGGCCACTGGGCTATATATCCCAGATAGGATAATAACCTGACCCTTCTTGCCACTTCCTTGAGGAGCGCGTTTACTAGTTTGTCAAATGATGGCTTGCAAACATAAGGGCATATCTGTTGATCTTTGATCGGTTGCCATCCTGTCCCGGTGGTTTTCTTGCATCGTGGGTACTGTACATTGATGTTTGTGATCCTCAGTGATGTTCTTGCCCTCAGCACAGTATAGGCTTTCAATACCGAACGTATGTTGTGTAGTGACAGGCCTATCAGTAGATCAATTTGGCCGTAAATAGGTCTTTTGCAATAGAGTTGTTTTTCTGACCGTGAGGTTGAATAAAAGTGTTCGTTTATCAATTTGATGGGCAATCATTCTGCTTCATTCTGCAGGAAAGGCCATGTGAAGGTTGGCATATTCATCCATAAAAAATAAACAACTGATGTCTGGTTATTGTTTTGTCACCACCTTATTTCGTTTATTTTCTGTTCCTTTGATGAACATGACAATGATTCACACGCAACTTGGTGGACAGGTTGGGGGTGACAAGGATGAATTTATTTGATTTTGGTGAGGATCCGGATCCGGATCCAGAAACTAGAATTTCTCAATTGATTCTTCACAAGTGAGAGATAGGGCCAAAAACGATATTTGGCACGATATTTCAAAAAGTTCTGGACGGGTAATGATGGATAAGTTGAAAACCTGGTGGATGAGTTGGGGGAATTGACAAGAACAAACTGGTTAGATTTTGGTTAAGGTCTCGATGCAGGTGAGATACAAAATTTAAACTCTTCAGCCTGGCAGAGGTATGTGCTCTACCGAGTGCCATTCTGGAATTGAATGTGTGCAATATTGTCAGGTCGCAGTTACTACTTGTATGGGAGACATCCTTGGTTTGAGTATGGCTTGCGATGGAAGGAAACAGTACTTATTTTGGTAGCTTGTTCAGTTTGGAGCTGTTTGATCTGTCATGTTGATTACTGGAGAGTGCTATGTAATGTAGTGCTCAAATTTGGATGTGGCATTCAATGGGTGTGTTCCATGTCCTTTTGAACAATGCAGTATGTGCTTGATGCAATTGCCAACAATGTAGTCATCATGATGTAAAAATGGAAATTGCCAAAATGTCTACTTCACGATTATTCACGCAGCATGTTATTTGACTTTCTTCAAATTTGGGAAGCTTTGCGTCTAGATTGGGTTACTTTAACAGCCATGACCGTGATTGTCTATTCAGGCGGATAGAACTTCGATTGGTTTTGTCAACTTTCCCATTTTGTATAAAAGGAAACTGCTTGTAAGAAAAATGTGCGTCATGAAGTTTTATTGTTCTCTTCCTGAGCCATGAATCCATTCAGACGAGTTATTTACTTTGCCTGAGCATCGGTTAAAACCCCACATTGAAATACTTCCAGTAGGATGACTGGATCCAAATGAATTAATGAATATCCAATCTAAAATCAATCAGAATTTGGTCTGTTAATTGTGTCATCACTGGGGCATGTCTGTGCTGCTGATGGAGTACCCCCTTAGAAATGATTGGAATGTGGAATTTGGAAATGGTACCTGCATGCACATATTGGCCTTTTCTTTTGGAAAGATACTGCAGGATCTTAACATTCCCAGCGAGTGCTAATTGACAAGTGTTAAAAAACAAACATTTTTTTAAATACAAAAGGATGTGGGGATGATGTCACAAAAAGCATGTAAACAAGGTAGGAATGGTCACAAGAAATGATCATGTGAAATCGTCCAGACAACTTTCTTTAAATAATGGTTCTTCCCTGTCCATCCCTGCATCCATTTGCAATGATAGTGCATGTTGATTGTTTCCATGTATTAATTTAACCAGTGAAATATTAAACAATTAACACACACACACACACACACACACACACACACACACACACACACGATTCAGCTGGTGTTTGTGGAAATTGTTAACCCAAATTGAGAGAGTGAGTGTTATTTGTAGGAACAACCAGAATTCAAAGAAAGATGTACGGATGGTTTCACATGATCATTTGTTGTGACCATTCCTACCTTGTTTACATACTTTTTGGAGGAACATCCCAACATACATTCTTTTGTATTTTATTTGTAAATGTTTTTTTTATTCCTTGTTTCTGTCCTTTTTAGGTCATCTCTTCGAGCATGACCTAATAATATGGGTGTCGATGTCCTTCGATCCGTCCGTCCGTCCGTTCACAATGAAGTTGAAGCGGGAGATCTGGTCATTAGTGATCCTGGTAGAGGTCGATGAG
>NC_140966.1:86258697-86298697 GCF_056783735.1 Eptatretus burgeri
GTGTTCACAGGTGGTGCGGGAATGGCCGTAGAAGGAGAGAGGTGAGGGTGGTGGAGGGTTTATCGGTGGTGGTTTGATGGTTATGGCGGTTGAGACGTGGTTGGTTCAAAATAAACATAGAACAGAAAAACGGCTATCTCAAAGCATCGCAGCCCGAATGAATCACATAAATTCCCTCTAAACAACGGGTTTGGGGCTAACTACACATGTACTTAGAGTTATCTCACCTACGGGCCCTGAATTGTGGTTTGCGAATTTCCACAGCCGTAACAATATATAATGATCAAAGAATATAAATATTTATATATATATATATATATATATATATATATATATATATATATATATATATATACATATATATATATATATATATATATATATATATATATATATACACACGTATGTACAAAAAATGGTTGATAAGGAACGGCTGGCTTGTCAAGTGATTAGCGATCGCCGATCGGTCATATAAACACCATACACATTGAGACGCTCGTAATGTTGAGCAATGTCCGAATTGGACAAACGAGCACTTTTTTAGCAGTCGGAACTGCTGCTGAAGTCAACTAAGAAGTTTAAATTTTGAAATTGAAGAGATTCTTCAATTTCAACTCAACTACATAAAATGGCTGAGATGAAGAGATTCTAAAGGCTAAGACATGTGCGGAAATGAAAAATAGCCACGAATGCTGGTGTCTCTGGGCATTTCTAAGTATTGCAATGTTTCCAGTAATTGTAGGTATGATGATCAGGCATTCGATGATATGAATGAGGAAAGTGAAAAAGGGGGTGGGTGGTAGAGAAGGAGAGGGGTGGGAGATATAGGTGCAGATGTGTGGGAGGAGGTTGCTGCACTGTCTTAGGAGGGAGCAGAGTGAGGATGGGACAGAGAGAGAGAGCATGAGGGGTGTGGCAGGGGAGTTAGCAGAGATAACATGTCATGCTTTATGAACAACACACACACAAATACACACACACGCACACACATACACACACTGTGATTACCGACTACAGTACATATTTTATCCAATCCAAAAACCTTGAGTAGCTTTCACCCTTGTTTTGGGGTTATTTCAATTGACAATTTAAAAAACATTGTTTCATTATTAATGTTTCAAGGAGATGTGCATCAACATTGTTCTTTATAAACAGCTGCCAATCATATGTCGGGTGGAAAAAAATTTGGCTGTGTAATTTAGAAAACGTGTTAATATGACAAACGGCTCAGAAATCGGGTGTTATCAAATGTATTTTACTCTGAAACTCACAAAGAGAAACCACCTCACCTTTCTAAAGTGCACTTGATTCATATAAAATAAAATAACCAATTGCTTTAGAAACAGTCACGAGGACAAAGGAAAACATGATCGCTCGTATGCTGCTGAGGTTAAAAGTTAAAACCTTCACCACTCATCATCATCATCATCATCATAAGGTACAGGATGAAACTTTGCCACCACGATGCTCGTAACCATGCATGCAGGCACACACACACACACACACACACACACACACACACACACACACACACACACACACACACACACACACACACACACACACACACACACACACACACACACACACACACACACACACACACACACAGTATATAGAAACCCCTAACTTGATGAGGCAGAAAGGCACAGGTGAAGTCCCATAACAGCAAATACTACATTACCCGTTAGTAACAAGCATTGGCTGCCACATGAATGCATCGTCTCTGCCCTGCTGATCACCAGTTGGGAGGTGAGGTTGCAGTCAGGAGGAATAAATTTCACAAAAGGAGCAACACTGACCCCAAATGTGACTTGATGCGAACATATTGCGCATCAGTTATGCCACACATCACCTCCAAACTGGGATGGCATCCGTGTGGCACTGAGGTCTTTGAAGACCGGTATTTATTGTCACAAATTAATGAAAGTAGGACCGCCAATCCAGATTTTGCCTTTAATATGAGCTCGTCAGGACAACATACTGCCAAATCGTTTATTTGTGACCATTTTAAGTTGGTTAAATAAAATATCGAACTTGACGAGGCAGCAAGGCACAGTTTGAGTCCCAGAACAGCAAATACTGCATGACCTGTTAGCAACAAGCCTTGTCTACCACATGAATGCATTCCTAGTTTGGAGGTGATGTGTTGGCATTAGCCATTATTCTGTTATTTCTGACGTTTTTTTCTTTCTTCCTTCCGATTTCCTCATTGTCTTGTCCTTCCAGGAATGTCAAGATAGTGTGCATGACTTCCGTGAGCAACAGTGTGCAGACTTTGACAACAAGTCTTTCCGTGGGAAATACTACAGCTGGAAACCTTTCACTGGTGGTGAGGTTTGAGAGATAAATAAAATCAGAGAGAAAAGGACAGTCTAATGAGTCTTTCTAGAAGGTCTTTTAATATGTAGTAGCAGTCTTTGTTTTTTTTATTGTAATAGGTAGTCTAATAGTAGTAGCAATTTTTTAATAGAGGTGCAGGGTACAAAAATAGGTCCTTTAGAAAATCATCCAATAGGAGTGCAGGGGCAAAGAGGTATGAGTATTGGGAATTAGGGAGAAGGTAAATAATGGGTGAGACATAACAAATGCAGAGGTGCATCTGACATCTAACAGAACATGTGCATCTGCTGGTGAATTAAGCAAACAATGTTCCCATGACATGATCCTAGTGTACAGGTAGTATTACAATATATCATGTAACTCAACAACACGTTGAGTTGTTTGGAATTCTGTGCTCATTTCCTGTGCCCCAAAACTAACACAGCTTAATTCACTGAATGCAAACCTGTCTTCTCCCCCCAAGCCCAGCATCTCATTAATATATTTTGCTTTTATCTTTTTTAATCAATTTTGAAAAAATTCAACTCGGATTTTTCTTTTCCCAACGTTTCCAAGCAATTTTCATGATTCTGTGATCGCAAAACTGCAATTCATTTCTGGTAGCCTTGACAACGTCCCATTGACCTTAAGTGTTCGCAATGAATCAGTGATTCTCACCTGGCTTCGTCGACTTTGTGCTCGATTTCTGACTATTCTAATTGCCTCTGCCTTGAATAAAAATGAAAACGCCCTTATACGAAGCAGAAGGCCCAAATAAACATTGTTCGAGCCTTCTCCTCATTCTTATTGTGAAATTGATGATGTTCATCCAGCTCATCTTTATAATTTAAATCAGATGCGATGAATCATGATTTGCAAATTTAGTAATTCGATGGCCTTCAACTGTCGAGAGTTATTAAGCAAAAGGAAAGGAATTGTGAGCCTCATTCCTGCAATCATTTCCTTTCATATTTGCTGCTCCACCAATAATAATCAACCATTAGTTCATTTCCATTCCTGACCCTTCACCGAGCTGTTTTTTGAGACATCTACTAATCTTTATCATCACTTGCCTCCCTTCTCCTTTTGTTACATTCAGGTCAGGTTAAACCATGTGCACTAAACTGCTTGGCTGAAGGTTACAACTTCTACACAGAGCGAGCACCAGCTGTTGTTGATGGTACTCGCTGCTATTCAGACTCACTCAATGTGTGCGTCAATGGAGAGTGCCGGGTGAGGCGGGAGTCATCTGCCTGAGCTAACATTGTGCGTCGCGTTGTAGATCTTATTGTTACTTAGAGTTACTCATTAGTAATTACACCTCGTAGATACTGCGTTCACCATAATTGTGTGTGTGTGTGTGTGTGTGTATGTGTGTGTGTGTGTGTGTGTGTGTGTGTGTGTGTGTGTGTGTGTGTGTGTGTGTGTGTGTGTGTGTGTGTGTGTGTGTGTGTGTGTGTGTGTGTGTGTGAACATTTTGAATGGCAATTTGCTCGTACTGGTGTTCTGATTATCCTGAGCCTTCACGAAGGAGCTGCAATTGGAGCATCATATTAAAACATTGTCATGGTGCCCATCTAATGAATGTACTCATTAGGGTACAGCCTTTATGAGGAGGCCCTCACATGAAATGTTTTTTTTCACAATAATCTAAAGCTCAGGGAGGAACCTGTTCATGTAAGGTGTGGAAATGAAGAGATTCTTTTTTGTATGTACTTAGTCGAGGCTCATTTAAGAACTAACACACAGAACATGTAACAAAGGTAGCAGGAGACAAAATGGGGTGAGAGAGAAAAGCACAACAATAGGAGAGAAGGACATTCGGAGATCTGTGGTGGAGAGAGGGATTGCGGTGGGGTGGGGGGGGGGTGCACAGGATAGACAAAATTATCACGACAGGGACTTTCAGGAAGGAAAATAGAGAATTTGAAGGAGGTGGGGTTGGGGTGGATGAGTGGGGGTAGAAAAGATCATGGTTTTGGTTGGGGAAAGAAATGAGATTGTGGTGAACAGCTGTTTTAAAGACCTGGAGGGAAGAGTGGGATTAAAGAGAGTGTGGGAGTTTATTCCAAAGGCAGGAAAAAAGAGGAATGAAAGAGTGAAGGCAAGCAGTGATTCTTGATTTTGGCAGTATCATCAGAAGGGGGTTGCTGGCAGATCTTGAGCACCCTGCAGAAATATTATGGGGACAGAGCAGGGTACATGGTGGGACAGGAATCTAATAGTCCATGGGCCCAGGCCAGAAATTCCACTTGTTGGTACCATCTAAGGAAACCAATCCTAGTTGTGATTTTTAAATTGGTGTGTATATATATATATATCATATTTTGATGTGATAACCATTGCAGACTGGCAGCTTATTGGTAGTTATCATCTCTGGAATGCACCCATTCTGAGGATGATGTTCTTGAACTTGTCTTCCTGCTTCCATGCTATTTCAGCAGCTTTGGCATAGAGTGCTTGGTCGAATACGCAGATGATCTTGGTCAGCTGCAGTGACTGCATGATGCTGAGTGACTGGTTCAGCACTTCATTGACAGTGGACATCTGTGTGGCAGGAGCATTGATTGTGGGCAGGTAGCCGATATTGTCCTGAATCACTGGCACTTGATCTCGGACCCGGATGTTGAATCCTGTCCAGCTGCTGACTGTTTGAGACCCTGGGTCTGACCTGTGAGCAAGAAGCCAGACATTGTTCTTTCTCCTGGCATCCTGGACTACGGCAGTAATGTCAGCATCCACACATGTTGTGGGTGATGGTCCCACTGGCTTCCCAGCATTATATGTGGCCAGCATCAGTGGTGCAGCGCTGATACTCCTTTTCTTTGTTTTGGCAACGGTGGGAGTGACTTTTAGTGGCTGAGGTCCGATGACTTTCGCCTGGACAGCAATTCCGTTCACTCTGTGAGATGTCCCCTCTCCACTGACAGTTTCTTCAAGCCGGTCGATGTTGTCCCAAGCCAGGGTAGTGAACACACTTGGGTAGATATTCCCCGACAAAGCTACAGCACTTTCTGACAGTGCCAGCTTCTGTAGACACAGGGCTGTGTCGATCTCCTCGACCTTCGAGTATGAAGTGCTGTGGCCAAGCCGGTTCAGTGTACTAATCAGTTTTACGTTCCCCGTCAAGGACTTCACAGCAAACGGTAGGAGGATGTGCTTCGCTGGAATGTTCTTGCCGCCAGAAACGGCATAGACCAAGTCCTGGCCAATGGAGCTGACAAGTCGCGTGACCCTTTGTGATGGATCTGTGCACTCCTTTTCTCCTGTCAGCATTGTTTTCAGGAGCTTGGTCACAGATTCAGGGATGCTGCCATCACTGTGCTCCACATCTGGTGGCCATATTTGAGTGACATATTGCTTCTTGATGTCGTCTCTCATCTTCAATGCTGCTTTGGTTATGACATCTCCAGTGTTGCCAAAGGTCACATTGTGTAACTCCACCTTCAAGGCATATGTCACTTTGGCAAGCTCACTCATCGAAAGGCTGTCTGGATAAAGAAGAACTTTTCCTTTGCTGTCCGGAAATATGTGCAGTGCTCCTGCAAACTCAGCTTCAAGCTTGCGACGAAGGTGTTTCTTCGTTGAATCTTTGACTTGACTGATACCACAGGAGTTCATGCATGTCACCAGTTTGGGAGTTAGATCTCTCAAGGGTAACACTTCGGGGTTGGGGAAGAGTTAATTTCTAATGTACCTGAAGAGTTCACTGTAGGAGTGCTTCTCTGCTGCCTCATACTGTCGAGCTTGAATGTCTTCGCCTTGTTCCTTACCTTCTATGTTACCGCTGGTGGAATAATCCTTTGTGTACGAAAGGTAGCATGACTTGTGGTAATGGCCCTCTGCAGCAACAAGGTTTCTGCTCACAACAGCAAGCATCCTATTATCTTGTTTCCTGACTGCTGCTGCCCTGATTCTGTCATCAGCACGTAACTCGGCGCATTGCGTGAGGGGCTCCCTGGTGTTTTGACCTCTCAGATACTTGCTCGCTTTTTCGCAGAAGATACACTGTTCATCATATACCCTTGACGTGATGGGCGCCTCTCTAGATGACCTCCTGGGAGTGTCTTTTGCGGTTTTGCTCCTGGGATCTTCTCTGGCAATGATAGAGTCAAAAAGTTTCTTCATGGTGAAAATGTTGCGGCACTTGCGATGGTACTGTACTGGTGGGATTTCTCCCACGGGTAAGTATTTGGACATGTTCAGGATAGGGGCATGCTTTCGTATCTCAGCAGCTCTCAGCAGAGTTCTCCAAGACTCAATGTTTTGTGGTGACACCAATTTTGCATCTGCCTCCTCATCGGAACAGTGGATTGCACAGTCCATGCGTATACGCTTCCGTGGAAACCTGGCGCGTTCTTCTTCACCAGTGGACTCCATTGTCAATCAGACCCAGTCACTGCAATATACAACAAGAAAGTCGGATACACTTATGACATTATAAAATACATATACATACTTTCCAGTGTGCACAACCTGAAACATTTCTGGTGGGGCGAAAGATCATATCAAGTTTGAGCTACATTGTAATTTTCATATATTCAGCCACAATTTGCATTTCGGGAGTAGGGGAAGGAAAAAGTCAACAACTTTGTTGAAACCAGCTGGATGGTCCTCCTTTGTGCTTCCCTGCAAACCAGGTACATATGGGTAGCTGATCCATTAGGACTGTGGCACTCATATGGGACACACAACATTCCGTAAATAATGATAATAATAAATCCGCAAAATTTCACAAAATCTAGCGTGCAAATCAGCCGTAATTTGAATACCAAACTAAAGCATGTGCCTTAAGATGGGAAGTATGCTTGTTGTAAGTGTACAGATTACAAATCTGGATATCCTGAGCTGTTATTGAATGATATTACCTTCATGGGATGTGTCAATAGTCCATTGTGTGATTTTCCCCCAAAACGTCAATATCTCAGAATGGTAAAATGGTAAAAATGCAAAATATATACACTAAGCTGCTCTTCTGGAATGGTTATCACATATTGAAATAATCATATAGTCCCTACCAATAACTTAGTAGCCCTAAAGTTTGGTTTCCTCAGATGGTACCGATATATGTCTGGGCCCATGGACTATAAGGAAGACAGAAAAACCACTGAACTGCCTATGGCGAGAGAGTGATAGACCCAAAGACTCAGCTTCATCACGGGAGATATCAGGTCAGATCAGGTATGGGAGCATGCGCTGGAGCAGCACGTCACTGCATCTACTTTCCGCCGGTACTCCAGGGGCCTCCGTATGGCCATCCTCCAGGCAGATTCCTGGCCCATCTCCATCTCTTTGAGATGCTGATCAACCTGCTGTAACCACGAGGCACGTGGTCTGCACATTGGCCTCCTCCACTCACGAGGCTCCCTCGCTGAGAGAATCTGGTAAGCAGGATCGTTGTCAGCAAAATGAGCCACATGTCCATACAGCCGCAGCTGACACTCACGGACTATGCAGTTAACAAATCTCATTTGAGTCTCTCTTCGCAACCGCTCATTGGACACAACGTCCGACCAGTGATAGCCAAGGATTCTCTGAAGAGATCTGGTACCAAAGGAATTAATTATCTGGCTCAGATCCCTGGTCAGAGTCCATGTCTCACGTCCATAGAGCAAGACTGAAAGCACCAAGGACCTGAAGACTCGGACTTTCGTCCTCCTGCACAGGGACCGGCAGCGCCATACCCCATGATCCAGTGAATCCATGACTCCCCAGGCCTAACCCAGATGTCTATTGACCTCTGGCTCACAGCCAGCAGAGACATGAATATCATTGCCAAGGGAACTGAATCTCTCTGTGACCTCAACATCCTCACAACAAACAGGTACAGACAAGATAGCAGCATGCAATATGTCTTTGAAAGCCTAGATCTTAGTTTTGACCCAGGAATCCCGTAATCCCAGCGGCTCCGACTCCTCATTCAGCACCTCAAGGGCCCCCAAAAGAATATGCAGAGTCTCCGCAAAGATGACTCAGAGTCTCCGCGAAATCAAGGTCAGAGATCTTGACATTCCCAAAGATGCACCACAGCTTAATCTCTCTCCGATATCCCCCCCCCCCCCAGAATCCAGTCTATACAAGCGCTGAAAAGTGTGGGGGCCAGTATAAACCCTGACGAACTCCAGCAACAACTGGAAATAAGTAGAAGATGGTATCACCACATCTCACAGCACTCTCAGTACCAGAGTATAGTTGAGACATCAGATTGATCAGTTTTGGTGGCACCCCACTCCTTCAGAGGGCATCCAGATTCAATGAATCGAATGCTTTGCAGAGATCAACATCGGCTTCAATCAGCCACTGCTGAAACTCTCGTCTACATTCCATGAGGACCTGAAGAGCAAGGATATGGTCAATTGTTGACGTTTTTGGTGTAAAGCCTGACTGCTCTGGACACTGGTGCTCATGCAGATGGTGGCAAACCCTTCCAGTAATAATCCGAGCAAAAACCTTGCCCGGCACTGAGGGCAGCATCACCCCTCAGTAGTTTTTGCAGTCCTGACGATCACCCTTCTCCTTCCAGAGAGGGGCAGTAAGGCCCTTCTTCCAGTCAGTTGGGATGATGCCTGTGTTCCAGGCAGAGCACAGAACTGCATGCAATGACACAAGTACAGCATTTCTGTGCTGTATCACGTGATTGGGTTTTCGTGTATCATGACTCGCCCGCTAGGGGTGGCGGTGATGTACATCCGGTTGGGCAATAAAGCGGAGTTACTGCTACGCTCTCGCTCTCCATGTTCCGCTGCGCCTCGGATACTACAATTGGCTGACGAGGATGGTTGATCGACGAGTCACGGCGCACGGACAGGTGCCCGTTTTCGTCGGAGACGACTTCGAATTGTTTTCAGAACAGTTGGGGTGCTATTTCCACGCGAATGATGTGGTCGACGAGAGCAAATAGAAGTCGATCTTGCTCGCCTCGCTATCGGCAGAACATTATCGACTGCTGAGTGATTTGGTGGCGCCGGACAAGCCCAGTGGGGACGCGCTGTCGTTTCGGGACATTGTGCAGAAGATGAAAGCACACATGGCGCCGGAGAAGTCATTACAACTAGCTCGATACCAGTTCGATCACCTTGCGAAGGGTGCGGAGGAGCGCGTCGCAGATTTCGTGGCGCGAGTGAAGCATTCGGCCGTGGCCTGCAAGTTCACGGCGGGGGAGCGTCCAGCTCGGCTCAAAGATCGTTTTATTTCTGGTTTGCAAGATGCGAAAATGGTTTCGGCAGTTCTACGGCTGAAGGGTGAAGCCATTACATTTACCTCGGCGGTCGACACTGCTACAGCTGTCGAGCAGACTCTCGGAGATGTTCGGGCCATCACCGGCCGCGGCATGCCGGATGGCCCGGGGGGCCACGCGGTGTCGCGAGCGCCCCGGGACGCACTCACGACCTTCGGTGCGGGTCAGGGCCAGACGTTGCTGCGCGGCCGCATGAGCGGCGAGGTGACCCCGCGGACGTGTTTGCGATGCGGAGGTTAACACCTGCGCCGTGTGTGCCCGTTTAAAAGCACCGTGTATTTACGTTGTCACAAGGTGGGTCATCTGAAGCGTGTGTGCCGAGGGGCATTGGCCACCGTTAAGGTCATGGACGGCGATGTGCGAGGCGACCTCGGTGACCCAGGGCGAAATCGGCAGCCGTTGATGGGCCTGTTTTCAATTGGTCCTGCGGCGGCGCGCCCGATGACGGTGGAAGTCAAAGTGAACAACACGCTGATCACGTTTCAGGTTGATACGGGAGCGGCGGTGTCAATCATCAGCGAACAGACCGCGCGTAGACTCAACGACCTGAAGCTTATCAGGTCGGACCTCACACTGTTCACATACACCCGCGAGAAGATAACGCCAGTCGGGATGGCAGACGTGTCTGTGCGGTACCAAGGCCAGGTCGCCGCGCTTCCGTTGTACATCGTGCGGGGGAGGGGTCCGTCTCTCCTTGGCCGAGACTGGCTGACCCGCATCAGGCTAGACTGGGCCACCGTTCACCTTGTGCAACCCGTGCCGAGCCGATGGGAGGATCAGTTGGAGAAGATTCTTCAAAGACATCAAGGTTTGTTTTGCGACGACCTTGGGAAACTCAAGGGCGTGGAGGCAAAGCTCTTCCTGAAGGAGGGGGTGGTTCCTCGTTTTTGTAAACCACAACCGGTGCCGTATGCTCTGCGGGACAAGGTCAAGGGTAAACTGGATAGGCTGGAGGCCTGTGGGGTGATCGAACGGGTGTCGTACTCAGATTGGGCCACCCCGGTCGTCACGGTGCTGAAACGGAATGGAGACGTCCGATTGTGCGGGGACTTCAAGTCCACGGTTAACCCGGGGCTCAGCGTGAAGCAATATCCACTGCCGTCAATCGATGAAATATATGCGCGTTTGGCGGGGAGTCAATACTTCACGAAGCTTGATCTGCATGATGCATATTTTCACCTGGCGATGGATCCCGGGAGAAGCAACCTTTTGACAATCAACACGTGTCATGGGATCTATCGATATATCCGACTCTGTTTTGGGATTGCTTCGGCCCCTGCCTTGTGGCAGAAAGCCATGGATCAGATTTGCATTGGCCTGCCCGCTCAAACCTACCTGGACGATGTGCTCATTGTGGGGAAAATGGCAGATGAGCATCTTGCGAACGTTGCCCAAGTGCTGACGAAGCTAGAAGCGTGCGGCCTGCGCTTGAACAGAGACAAGTGCGCGTTCTTCAAGCAGCGCTTTGAATACCTCGGGCACATCATCACGCCAGAGGGGCTGTTGAAAGGCCCTCGGAAGGTGGAGGCGATTCAGCACATGCCACCGCCTCGCGACAAGACACAGCAGCGCTCGTTCGTTGGTATGGCGCAGTATTACCAAAGGTCCGTGCGCGGGCTCAGCTCACAGCTTGCGCCGTTAACGCGGTTGCTCAGGAAGGACAAGCGCTGGGCCTGGGAGCCTGCACACCAGGCGGCGTTCGACCACGTCAAGCGGTTGCTCACAGAGGATCCGTCCTCGTGCACTACGAGCCTGCGTGTCCGCTCTTATTGGCATGCGACAGCTCTGCATATGGCATCAGGGCAGTGCTCTCCCACAGGATGGACAATGGTTCCGAGCGGCCTGTTTGTTTTGCATCCTGGACCCTGTCCGCAGCAGAGTGGGAATATGCCCAGATCGAGCGCGAGGCTCTCAGCCTCATCTGGGGTGTGCGGAGGTTTCATCAATACCTGCTGGGGTGGCATTTCACTTTGCAGACGGATCACAAACCACTTCAATTCATCCTGAGACCCGAACGCGGGGTACCGGTGGTAGCGGCCGCGCGGATACAGCGGTGGTGTCTGTTTCTTGCCGCTTACGATTATGATATTCAGTTCCGGAGCACCGAAAAGCATGCTAACTGCGACGGGCTCTCGCGCTTGCCTTGCGCGGAGGGTCCAGCTGCGTCTGAGTTGGCCGACCAGGTTGATGTGTTCGCACTGGGCCAGGTCCAAAGCGGGCCGATCACGGCCAAACAGGTCACGGTGGAATTGGCTCATGATCCAGTGCTCGCCCGTGTCGTCCAGGCGATTTATACAGGGAATTGAAGCGATCTACCTTCAACACCGGCATATCAGCCTTTCGCGTCGCGCGCATCGGAGCTGTCGTTGGTCCAACGGTGCGTTATGTGGGGAATGAGGGCGGTGATTCCACCGAAGTTCAGGCAGCGGTGTTTGGAGGAACTACATGTCAGTCACCTTGGCGTCATGAAGACCAAGAGTCTTGCTCATAACCTGTTGTGGTGGCCGGGGTTGGACAAAGACATTGAGCAGTTGGTTAAGCGGTGCACCACGTGCCAAACAGATGCTGATAACCCGCGTCGAGCTTCGGGACTATGGCCTACCCCAGACAGGGCCTGGAGAGGGTCCATGTGGATTTTGCGGGGCCGGTTAATGGCAAAATGTTTTTGATTGTGATCGATGCATTCTCTAAATGACCGGAGGTTGTAGTGATGCAGCATACATCAGCAAACATTACAGTAGAAAAACTGCGGACGATCTTTGCTAATAAGGGATTACCTGAGGTTCTGGTCTCTGATAACGGTCCGCAGTTCATTGCAGGTGTATTTGATGAGTTTATGCGTCAAAATGGTTTTCGACATCTAAGGTCCGCACCGAATCATCCTGCGACGAATGGGCAGGCGGAGGCGTTTGTTAAGATGTTGAAACGGGCTTTTCGCAGGGGGGGGGGGGGTTTTGCACCTGTGCAGACGGTGGTCAATGTCTTTTTGCTCCAATACAGGAACGCGATTCATCCTGTCACGGGCGATTCTCCTGCCATTCGTCTCTATGGACGGGCATTGCGGTCCAGACTGGATTTGCTACGACCTAGAGGGTCGGTGAGTGGGGCGGTGTCGCGCCCGACACTGCTGCACGGTTTTGATGTGGGACAGCGGATAATGGTGCGCGATTATTTCCACGGTTCCAAATGGGTGCCAGCTGTGGTCTCTGTGGTACTGGGGCCGGCGAATTGCATAGTGCGGACTGATTGTGGGGAGGTGTGGAAGTGGCACGTGGACCAAATGCATGATCGCTGTTCAGCGTCACCCCACCACCCCCCCCCCCGCCCCCTGTGCCGAGCGATGTGGGAACCCCACCTGTGATGTCACCGTGGCCAGACGTTGCATCGCCAGGGCCGGACGTGTCGACGCCCGCGGGGTGTTCACCTGATTCAGTCCTGCTCGAGGACGACGAGCAAGCTCGTCGGCTGGGGGCGGTTGTTGTTGCGGATGGGGCAAGTCCGGCGAGGGTGTCACCTCGACCAAGCCGGGAGGCGTCTGAGCCTGAGCCGTCTGGCATCGCTGCCCATCCGAGGCGGGTCAGGAGACGGCCGCGGTACTTGGAGGATTTTGAATGTTGATTGGTTTTGTTTGGGCATGTTATAATTGTCATTTCATCATTTGAATTGTCATTTTACGAGGGGAGGAGTGTGCTGTATCACGTGATTTGCTTTTCGTGTGTCATGACTTGCCCGCTAGGGGTGGCGGTGATGTACATCCGGTCGGGCAATAAAGCGGAGTTACTGCGATGCTCTCGCTCTCCATGTTCCGCTGCGCCTCGGATACCACAATTTCCACCAGCCTTGAGAAGTTCAGCATGGATGCCACAGATCCCAGGAGCTTCACCCCATTTCCACCGGTTCACCGCAACCTGTGCTTCCACAACAAAGGTGGATTCCAGTTGATTGGAGGGTCACCATTAGGGATAGTAACACTCCTGACATCCAACTCGACTTCTGGTGGATAAGCCTGGTACAGCCGCTCAAAGTAACCCGCCCAGCAGGCTTTCACTTCGGACTGCTATGTCAAGAGCTTACCACCCCCCGCTCTAACTGCAGTACACCGTGGGACATGCTTGGAGGAACGCAATGCACTAATTCCCCTGTAAGCAGGACGAGAATCACCTGACCACAGGTGATGCTCTATCCCCTCACAGCTTCCTCGCACATAAGCCTCCTTGTCCGCTCTTAGCGAACGTACAGTTTTGTGCCTCAGCTCCTTGAACAGCTCAGCTTTGCCATTAAGGCTGGTTCTGAGACTCTGGTCAATGGTATCCAATGTCCCTTGAGAGACAAAATTATTTTTCTTTTTTTTCAAAACTCTTCATTCACAACTTCGCAATTCACAACTCTGCAGGATTCCCCAAATCCCCACTCAGCCTGTTCGCAAACTCCTCAGCTGCCCTCTCATCCTTGATCTTGGCAACATGCAGCCTAGGGTGGAATGGTACCATTCTCCTGGATTTAATCTCCATCTTCAGAGTTCCTACAACAAGCCTGTGATCGGTATTGAGGAACTGAGCACTCAGATGACCCTGCAGTTCTGGATCATCCTCCAGTGACCATCAATGAGCACATGGTCAATTTTCTTTACCACACCACCAACGTTGGAATACCAAGTCCAGCGATAAGCCTGTGGGTGCTGAAACCATGAACCAACCAACCTAAGTCCATGACTTCTTGCAAAGTCAAGGAACTTAATACTATTCTGGTTCACAGTTTCAGACCCATGGGGACCAACACATGTCTCATATCCATCTACATCGGTTCTAGTCGATGCATTGAAATTCCCCCAAGATGACAAAAGTATCTCACCTGGGGTACTAATAAACCACAGACTCGATCGTGGCATACAATGCATCCTTCACGGTGAGGTCACTCACCTCAGTCGGAGCATATAGAGAGACCAGGGAAACGACACCCAAGGTGTGACGAATCCTTCGTCTCATAATGCGCTTGTTGACCGGTGTCCCCTCAATTATCATTGAGCCAGCTTATTTGACACAGCTACAGCAACTCCTTGGGCATGGAAACCATCAGAGTGACCAGACCAATTGTAGGTGTAACCACCCGCCATGATCTCGCCGCAATCCGTTCTCTGAACCTCAGAGAGTGCTGCAATACGGATGTCGAAACGCTTGAGCTCAGATGATAACAGAGACAGATGATCATTCTCTCTTTGGGATTGGACATTTCAGGCACCCCCCCCCCCGAAAGGACTGCCTCAGGTTAACCTGAGGAGACCGCCGTCTGTTGAATGACACCTCAGCAGCACTCTGCCACACACCACCGCAATCTGACGGTGGAGGTTTACCCTGTGCTTTTCCTCCTACCATCAAGGAATGGGGGTCCCAATGGCTTTGCTCCAATCCCGTCATCCATTGAGATGTCCTGCGAAAGGCAGCAGCACAGGAAGTACTCCCACGGAGTGTGTTTTCAGATATCCTTATCTTTGTAGGTTTTGCGGAATGAAGTGTTTAACGATGGCCGAAGTACAAATCCTTCCACCAGCCTCCTCAAAAAAAAAAGGTAACCCAACTGCAGGAGGATGCCTACAGACACAGTTGTGCACTAGAAATGGATTGCCCTTGGCTCACAAGAAACTCCTCCACCCTTTGACAGGTTTTGTTTTTAATCCTGCTGGGTGTCCATATCCTTGCACCCTCTTCACCAGAAAACCTGGTGGGGAAGATGGTTTAGTCACCAACAATCAGACCATGAAACGGGTTAGTACAGGTTTACATGGTTACCTGTCGCAAGTCACAGATCTAATCTGCCTTGACCTGACAGTAATATTTGAGATACCAATGATCCTAAAAGCCTTGGTTTCCAGAACGTGAAGCCAAGCTCGGTGTGAGGCAGGAGCACCAGCCCAGAGGGGAGAGCAGTACTCCATCAAGCTGCGGATGAAAGCTCTTTATGTGGTTGAGAGCTCAGGTGTGCCAAGGAGGGACTTTGCACAGTGGAGGATGCCCAGTCGACAACTGGCTTTGGAGGCCAGCTAGGAAATGTGGCTTTCCCAGGAAAGATCATGCCAGATAGTGAGACACAAAAGCTTGAGAAACAGAACTTCTTCAAGAGGATTGGTGAAAAAAATAGATGGGGGAATTTTCCAGATTGTATTTTTTGTATCAATTGCATCAATTGCAAGGACTTTAATAGACAATAAGCATCAACATACTGCACTTGCTCTGTGCATGGCATGGCATTTCATAGTTAAGTAACTTTGTTCTTGTTCTTGATAGTTTTGTTGATCAGGTTCATCCCCTCAATGTTTCTCAAACGAAATGATACTTTTAAATGCAGTATAAATGAAAGGAATTATACAGGCTGTCTGTAAGTTTCTGAATTGGTGTTATCTTCTCTCTCCTGTGGAACACATTCTCAGACTCGACCCAGTATATATCTATATTCCAATATGACATCATCAAACAATACCTCATTTCATGTTCCATGTTTTTGTGTGGCCCTTTTTAACTGCTTGCATTTTTTACAGCTATTGTTACATAAGATGGCATCCTTGTGTGACATTTACAACTGTAAAAGTATGTTGTCTTCATTGCCCAAACTCAACACGCTGCCAATCAACCTTTGCTGAATGGTGTTTTGCTCCACCATGAGTCTCAAAAGAAAAGAAGATACCAGCAGAGGACACTTTACTGAGATAAAATGTGACTTTAGGAATTCCCTTTTCTGTTTTCCCACTCAAAGAATACAAAAAAGAAAAAAAAATGCATGAAAGACATTGGTCCAACTCCTATTTGGGCTTCAGGCACTTGGAAAAGCAAAGCAACAAAACCAAAAAATTTAAACAAATAAACACAGTTGTAAAGGATACCGGGCGTAGTGGCGTGCGCCTGAAATCCGGCTACTCGGAGGCTTGGGTTGGAGGATCGCTTGAGGACGGGAGCTCTGCACTGGGCCACACTATGAGAGGGTGTAGGGCAGCCTGGAATCATGGCGAAACCCAATCCTTATCCCTGTGTCGTAAGAGGCGACCAGGGTTGCGTCAGGAAGGGCATTCGGCGTAAAACCTATGCCAAATCAGTATGCGGATCATAACGGATGATCCGCTCTGACGACCCCTAACGGGAGCAGCCGAAAGACGAACAACAAACACAGTTGTAAAGGCTAGCAAGATGGCCTGGAGTTATTCACACTCACCTCTGAGCTATCTCTTCTGGGTTTGAATCTCAATCCAGCTATAAACTGTCTGCATCCTGGTGTTTCGCATTCAAGGCAATGCATCAATGTGTGTGCCGTCCCTTGGATGGATGTTAAACTGGGCGTCCAGGCTACCAGCATTATTTGGTGGACATTAAAGATTCCACAGTGTCCTTCACAGAGTAGACGAGCTATCGCCGGTATTCCAAACAAATTACAAATAAATTTTGTTGCACACTCAATTGAGTACCCTGCGTCGAAGTGAAGACCCATCCAGGATTGTAATTCAGACCAAGAAACTGCTTCTGCAGAACCGACGTTCTGTATACAATATAATATGCGACAATATGATATGGAGTATCATGGTACATGATATGATATGATGTGATGTGATATTGTTACATTGGAGGTGGGTATGAATTAGCTGGCATGTTATAAGTTAGTTTGGTCCGCATAAGTTGGAACATCGTCTGAAAGGGCCCTGTCACTCCTGGACGTTTTAGCCAGCAATGACAACGTATAAAAATTTATGTAAAACATTGGCGTACGCTGAAATTTTGATTTTTTTTAAGTTTTGGGCGTATTCATAACGTGTTGGTCGTATGCATAACATATTAGTAACGGGCACAGAACGTTTTGTTGTGTTATTGATAACTTTTACCAACGAATGCTTAGCCTGTTGTCGGCGTTCACAACCTATGCCCAACGATAGTTTAACTTACGCATAGCGCGCTAAACGTATCGCCGGCGAACTCGTGGCATTGCCTGTTAAGAAACTGCCAGACACCGATTTAAATCATAACCGCCTGAGAATTTGAAGTGTCAACATCGCAGTCACACCTTGACGATTTTGCCAGCGTATGCCGACCTATGAAAAATGTGTCTAAAACTCTAGGCGCACGTCAAATACGGTATAGGTAAGTTGTGTATATGTTAAGAGTAGGCTGGAAAACAATGAAGTACGCTGTCATATTACGTGGTACGTGTAATACGTCGTGAAATTTCAAGCATGCTGAAAATTTTACGACGTACTCGGCGTATGGCTAACACGTTCCGCATGCGTTGTCATATGTTCCTGGCACGGTCCGCGATCGTTTACACACGACGGACACACGTTACTTGTAGGTTACTCATAAGTCGAAACACGTCAAGGTAATATTTAACATACCCGCAACCTTATTTTCAACCAATGGGTAATGTCATTTTAACCTATGAGTAGCGTGCTCTGAACCTATGTTTAACGTGCTTGAAACCTAGAAGTAACGTGCATTGAACCCATTTTAACTTGCCTTCAACCAATGACTAGCGTGCTATGAACCTATGAGTAACGTGCGTTTAACCTATGTGTAGCATGCTTTGAACCTAAGTATAACGTGCTTCTAACCTTTGAGTAACATGCTATGAACCTATGTGTAACGTATCTCAAACGCACATTGTCGTATGTAGACAAATTAGATTGACGTCTTCCGGACGACCACAGCACTTACTGAACGTGTTTCTAACTTACATCTACCATGTAGTGGAGTATTGGCAGCGTTAAGGGGAATTGGTATATACAAATGGGCTTCACAAGAGGAACCCATCATTGTTCCAGACTCCATGTTGAGTAGATGTCAATGCCAGTTGTATCAGTAGTAGTAATACTATTAGTAGTAGTGGGTGTGCATGACAGTAGTAATAGTAGTAGTAGTTGTAGTAGTAGCATTGGTAGTAGTAGTATGTCTATGTCAGTAGTAGTATGTGAGCGTAATGGGGAGGGTGTGGGTGATGATGGATCCTCTTATCGTCCACGAATAGGAGACTACTTTGCACCATTGTTCGATGTTCTTTCCGGCTAATTTTTTTTCCTCATTCCCACGATGAAATATTTCTTTGTTTTACTTTGTAAAGTATTAAAAACGACTTTGACAAATGCATAATGTACTAGTAATGAACACAGAATGCTTCGATAACTTAGAAATAAGGTATACCAACGATTGTTTATCGTGTTTTAGTCATCCACAACCTATGCCCAATGATAGTCTCGCGTATGCATAGCGTAATAATTCCCAAGCACGTTATTCATAGGTTATAAGTAAGTCACGGGTACCCTAAACATTACTTTGATGTGTTTCGACGTATGAGGAACTTTCAAGTAGCGTGTTGCGAAGTGTGAACAACGTTCGTGTAGCGTGCTGCGAAGTGTGAACAACGTTCGTGTAACATGCTTACAAAACGTTACTCATAGGCTAGAAATAAGTTTCGGGTACGCTAATGTTACCTCTACATGTTTCGACTGATGAGTAACATACAATTAACGTGTGTCAACGATCGCATAACGTGCCTACAACTTATGGCCAGCGTAGCGGAACGTGTGAGCCAAACGCCGAGTACGTCAGTACGTCGTAAAATTTCAAGCATGCAAAATTTTTTGGACAACCAAAAAGTACAACGATTTAAACCAACATAATACGACCTATGGTAGTGTTTTTCAGCGTGCAACTAATGTACACATTACGTACCCATAACGTACTGGACGTGTGCCAGCGTTTTAGACAAATTTTTCATAAATCGGCATACGCTGGCTAAATCGTCAAGGTGTGACAGCCCCTTAACCAGGAACCCATTCGAGTGAACTTGTCCTGTTTTTTATGTGTGCCGTGAGAGGCTGTATTGTTAACATAACGATTAGACTAGGAAAGTGTAATTTATGCATATCCTCTCTGGGCAGGACACCTAGGCAAGGTGAGGTGGGAAAAGAATGGTTTTGGACTAGTCTGCTTCCTGTGTGTCTTTTAAAAACCTCCCCGCAAGCCACGATGGTTCTAGAGGTGCTGTGACGCTCGCGTGGTGGTAACTCACCATGGCGGCAACTGCGTCAATGTTACCGCAGCAGCAATTGCATGCCACATGAGTGGCACAGTTTGTCGAGGAGAAGGGATTCTCGGGCACTGTGGGTGTGGCCGCAGGGGAGATGATATAAGGGGTTGTCCATGGAGGTAGTCAGTCAGAAGAAGCCAAAAACAGAAGAAATCAGAAGCAGTTGAGGAATGTCCTCAGGCAGACCCTCTCCCTTTCTCACACTTCTCTTCACCCTGCTTTTCTTCTTCGTCTCTCTGCTGGGTGCTGTGCCGTGGTCTGGTCCATGCTACTTCCCAGGGTGGCCTGCTCACATTGGAGCCAATTTACACATCCCTCACCTTTGCAAGACATTGCCTGCCCCCCTTCCCCCATTCTGAGTGAATGAGTATGTGCTCGTGGGGCCTTGTCTTCCTATTCTGTATTCAGTGTGTTTATTTATTTATTTAATTCATGTCCGTCTATCTGTCATCTTGGGATTCTCCGTTCGTGTTGTCTGATGGTTCCTTTTCAATAAAGCTGTTATTTCTTAAGGTTACGAGGCAACTGATTCCCTCCATCCACATGTGCGTTTTCAGAAATCCCTGGGGGATATATGAAGTGGTAAAATTAATTTATTTTAACAGACTAGTTGGATTTAGATCTCGACTCGGTGGAGAGCCACATTAGCCACTCAATCGTGATTCTCTTTGATAAAGCCATTCACAAAGCTCATTGCTTTGGCATGGCGGTTGTGTGTTAGCAGATTCCATTGATGCAGCAATATATGATGTGATATTCAGTTCTAAATTGGTTAGGAGGATGTTGTTGAAGCAGCTGAGCAGCTAGCAAATAAACCACATATATATATATATATATATATATATATATATATATATATATATATATATATATATATATATATATATATATATTGTTGCGGATTCGCGCCCGCCGGCGTGCTGATGGCCACGTAACTCGAATCGCGGCACGTCGCCCACCGGACGGACAATCCAGTCGTGACCCTCTCGGACTAACGCCGGGAACCAGTCACGGGTGGACCTTTCGGTCTCACCGCGATCGAGCCAATCAGCCCCCGCGTGGGATAGGGTTGCTCGCCAAATTCGACCTACCTAAGTACCCACGCGGTGGGTAGACCGGGCGATCGCACCTCGCCGCAGGTCGACTTCGGACACGGGCCACTTAAGCGACCCGTTCCGTACTATCAGAATAACCGAGCGGTGTTATCGTCGACCTCGACGGTTCAATTAATTATCGGGCGTATTCAGCCCACTACCAACCCTTTACGTGAAGCAAGATGAGGATTCAATGAAGGAAATGACGAAGCGAAGCGCGAAACAGTTCAACACAAAGCACATTTATTCGCGACGAACGGAAAGCACACATTCAATTCCACCAAAAGCACACAGAAAAGACACAATGCAATTTACACAAAAAGCAAATGTAAAAGCGAAAACACAATGCAGAGCTAATACCGACTACCGAGCACACGGCAACACTTATACAATTCTACTTCACAGACGGCGCCGACAACACATACCCAAAACCCAGGAAAGAATACCCTCAAGGATGAGGCGGGCCTGAGGCCGAGACCGGGTCGGCCTACCCGTCTGGTGATGAGACGCGGAGCGGCGATGGTGCCTCAACTCCGCGGGCCTCGCGGACAGTGTCTGGTAGGGGGTGGGAAAGGGGCCCCCTTGGTCGCACTATCTCAGCGCGGGGGGGGGGGGAAACAGGAGGGGGTTGCTGATGCTCGCGGTATAGAGGATTTTTATTATCCCGCGACGAGCGTCTCCACCTCGGCCAGGTCGCGCTGTCGGCCTCCCTGGGGTGCAGCTCCCTGCACGACGCGAGCACCCCCTCGTCTGCCCTCGCCGCCTCTCCACAGCTCCGTCCCCTCCGTTCCGACTCCAACGCACACGACGACCAGCTCCTTCTTGCCAACTCCACCGCCCGCGAAGTCTTGACTCTCTGTTCCCGACTCTCCTACTCTCTGGACTGACGAACACGGTCGCTATTATAAGCCCCGTGGCTTCGCCTTTGACCCCCTCCCTTCGAACTTTCACCTCGCTCCCCATTGGCCCGAGAAAAAGTGGGCGTGAATGCTTTTTGATCCGTTTTTGAAGCACAAAATCCGTGATTTTGTACACGCTGTTCGGCGCGCGCCCTGCACGAGTCCAACACCAGTACCCACAGGCGGCGCAAGAACGGTGGCGATGCGACGGTTGCGAGGTGTGACGTGAAGGTCGTGGCGGTTGTGGTGAAGCGGCGTTGTGGTTGGTGGTTGATGTTGTGGTTGTGGTGGTAATCATGGCGGTTGGTCCAAAATAAAGATAGCAAAAGAAAAACGGCTATCCTGAAGAGTCGCAGCACGCATAAATGACATGTATTCCCACTAGACAACGGGTTTGGGCCTAACTACACATGTACTTACCGAGATACCTCACCTAAGGGACCTGAATGGTGGTTTGCGAATTTGGTAACCACAACACTACCCCCTCCCCTTTTTACAGACTCGTCCCGAGTCGTCAAATTTTCGTGTGCCATCATGTGTAGTTTTCCCCTAGTACATTTTACCTATGGATCCCTGAGTGCGACATTCATGGTATTCGTGTCCCCAAAATAAATAACCTGAGGGCTGCGTAACTACCTAAACAAACTCACTCACACGGACGACTTAAATAAAATTGCCGGCGCTAAGACAGACATGCCGGGGGCGCACTCATATTTACAGTACATCTTAACCTTAACTTACAAATTTTACACTAAACCATGGCCCAGGATCATTGAACTCTGCAAAAAGAAAGCAGTTAGCAGGGAGCCAGGCTGCCCGCCTGCAGTCTCTGGCTCAAAACAATGCAGGTGACAGGGAACGTGGCTGGCTGCTCACACGCAGTCCAAGGCCTTCCCTTTTGAACTGAACGCAGTGAACCACAACGGTGCACGGGCTGCACAAACGTAGTCTCCGTGCCAGCTCAAGTGGCACACGCAATGAACACAACGAATGGATGGATGAATGGTGTGAACACAAACACGGTGCACGGGCCGCCACTGCAGGCCCGTGTTGTAGCTGCCAACAGGGCAGTTCTCGCAGCTTGCAAACTGTTGCCTTGATCCTGGCGCACATGGAAATGAACAGGGGGGGCAAAGCAAAAATTGAACGGGGCTGGTGAACCTGGGCAGTGGGCATGGCATGGCAAAGGTGAGCAGGCAAACACAGCCCGCAGAAGAAGGCCGCTGCAGGCAAACACAGCCGGCAGATGAACTGGCCGGCACGGGCCTTGAAGAAAAACAGCCAGCAGATGAACTGGCCGGCACAGGCCTTGCAGCACAGCAGCTGCAGACGATCCAGCCGGCACAGGCCTTGCAGCACAGCAGCTGCAGATGAAGTTGGCCAGCCTTTGCCGTTCCGTGGAGGTTGGTGGAGGGAGTGCGGTGGTGCTGGCCACTTGGAAGGCGGGCTCGGACCTACCTACCTGTCTCCCTCCCACCTATCGCCTTTGCCTGTCACTGTACATACCCACTCCCTTAATTTGTCAAACCCCAATTTAGCCCCAACTTAATTTTTTTCTGTTGTTTTTATTTTTACTCCCCCACTATAAATCATCCCCTAACCCCCTTTATCGTCCTTGTTCGGCTAACCTATCCTGTCACCTAGCCTACTCCCAACCCCTACGTTCCCTTCCCGGAGGGGAACAAGGGAGAGCTAACGTCCTGTGTCGAGGCCCAACGAAGCCTCAGAATGGCCTCCCCAGAGTTCGGCGATCTAACCCAAAGTGGGTCCAGCGGCCCACAACGAGAGCGAGGGGATGGATGGTGCGGAGGGGTACATCTCCTAATCTACCCTATCCATTTAACAGTTAAACTACCCCGGGGCTTTCAACAAGCGCCTCTTGCTTAAACTATTGGTTCTATAAACCCAGATTCCCGTCGCCTGTGTTGGTGTCCTCACAATTTCGGGCCTCGCCCCCCCAATTTTCGCTCCATGCCCTCACACGGTCTCCTGGCTGGGACACGTGGCTCCCTTTGGCAGGCACGACCCTCTGCCGAATCTCCTGCTATGGCACCCCCGGGCACTACACTGCCTCCGAGCCTACCAGCTCCCTAACACCGGGGAGTGCCCCCCATGGCACCTCCCCTGAAACGCACACGTGGCAGGCTGGCTTCCCAGGCCCCTTTCCGAGGGTCACCCTTGCCCACAACACTGCCCACGCGGCTAATGGCGCCCCGGGCCCCCGCACCAAGCAGGCGCACCCGTGCCCACTACTCTATCCCGGCCCCCCATGGGCCCATGGCCTACCGCGGCCGACTAGCCTGGTGCCCGGGGTACCCACTCAGCGATACTCACCTTTCGCAGCCACGCTCCCAAGCCCGTCAACAGGGCTCCTGCACCCCTCCAAATGGGTCTCGAGCCTACTTTCCCACCAACAACAAAACGACCTCCATTTTTCAATTTGACTAACCCAGCTAACTCACTCTACACTGACCCCGGGGTCCCTTGGGCGGGAGTCACTCCTCCCCCCAATCACTCATCGCACCATGCATTCCCCATTCGCTCCATACACACAGACCCGCTGGCCTCACTCACTCACCAAGCGCATGCTTGAACTTCACTCACCAACTACTCTTCAACACACTCACCGCTGAACTCTGCCATCCTTCTAACTACATCCCCTAACTAACTCGTGCTCCCACGTCGTCCCTTAAACTACAGCACGTTCCTTTTAACACTACGTCGCTAAGCTACGTCCCCGCTACACATCCACAAGTCTGTCACTGTCTCCAAATAAATCATTTTATTTCCCAACCTAAATCTGGCTACAATCCCTCTAAGTAATCCATTCCACGGACTCCATGAGGACTTACCTCTGCCCCATGAAGTCGGTCTAACTAAGCTAACCCTTCCCCCTAACTAGTTTCCATCCTGTGCCCAGGCAAGGAGGTCTTCCACCCCTTGCCCAGGAATCCTGTGCACCCGAAAGTGAGGCTTGCTTTTTTTTTTTTTTTCATGCGCATCACCAGCGCGGCAACTCGCGCACTTTGCACCTGCCCGTGACGTCATGCAGCTGCACGTGTACCTCGTCCCTCCTTGGACGGTACCATCCGGCAGAGATACCCCTCCTGCCGGATTCCAACCCCACGTGCAGCCATGGCGTCACCGTGCGCATAAAAAAAAACACAAGCCCCACGTCTCGAGGGGTTCCCCACGCGAACACATGTGCTTTGCCCGTTGGAGCTTAACACACACGATCGCGTGGAGAATCCGTCCGGTCCAAATCCATTTACCTGCCTAAACTTTGTCCGTCCGCGGGATCGGCAAATCCACCGCGTGCGTTTCCGGACCGGGACTTCACTCTCGCAAGCGAGCACGTGGTGGTCTCGTGCGTTGCACAGCACGAACCGCGTGCTCGCCGCTGGGTGAACCCGGCACGGTCCCCGAAATAGCTACAGCCGCTACTCGGCTTTCTTTCTTCTGTCGCCTTCGTCGTCGCCATTCAACCCACGCACACCTGCGTGTTACGACGCACACAGTCCACTCCATCACATTCACACCGGGAGACGCGGCTGCGTGCTCTCGCATGCCAACCGACATCTCCCTCACATACCGCTCTCTCACACACACGGCCTCCCTTGCATTCGGCCGTTCACTCCCACGTGCCTCACTACTCACACAAACCATACTACTCACACACGCGGGGGCACTCAACCGCTGTGCCTCATCCACACTCCGTGCCTCACTCACACACGCGGGGGCACTCACCCGCGGTACCTCACTCACACACGGTGCCTCACCCCCACACGCGGGGGCACTCACCCGCGGTGCCTCATCCACACACCGTCCCTCACTCATACACGCGGGGGCACTCAACCGCGGTGCCTCATCCATACTCCGTGCCTCACTCACACACGCGGGGGAACTCACCCGCGGTGCCTCATCCACACTGGCCGTTCCATCCACACACACGGCCTCACTCACACACGGCGTGCTGGGAAGCACGCACTCCGGCACCATCGCCACCACACCACTCACACACGGGGTCGCTTCCACACACGGGGACGCACTCACACCTTGCACCACACACACAGGGACAACCACACTGGGGATTCGTGTCCCCACAAGGGTCTCCGGGGCCTCTATACCCCCCAAGCTCTCCGTGCACCTGTCCACAGCACTCCTCCCCTCAACCTCGCAAAGCACGACCGAACTCACCTGGTCGTGACTCACCTCAAGGGGGCATACTCCCTCCCCTCGTTCCTGGAGGAGGCCATCCAGGTGCTCGCACTGGGTCTCTACACGCTCCGCGAGCTCAACCCCATTGTCCTCCACGACCTGTGTGTGTGCGTCACTTACCCCGTCTTCATCGTGTTGTCTCTCCTCTATCGTTCCCATCTCCCGTGTCTCTGCCAACTCTTCACCCTTTACCTCTCTTGTCTCAACTATTATTTCCGTTGTCGTCATTTCGTGTCTCGTCTCACACGTTTTGGTCTCCCCATTTAATTTTTCCCTTTTGGTCACCGTCGATTCCTCTGTCACGACCCTCGCCCAACACGCCCCCTGAATTATTTTTTTACCCGCCTCCACCGTGGGCCTGTCAGCCGTTGCACCCCCTTCCAGCTCGTTTGCTCCCACACGTGGAGTCGCCATTCCCAGCTCCCTGGTCACGGCCTTCATGCCCGCCTGCAGGCATCGGCCCATGTTCTGCGTCTCACCCCGCAGCTCTTTCATTTCTTCCCTCATGTTTGCTTCCATTCTGTTTATTTGCTTGTTCATGTCTTTCATTTCGTTTTTCATATTCGTATCCATCTTTTGTGTATTCGCATCCATCGTCGTTTTCACTTCATTCATTTGCTTGTTCATGTCTTTCATTTCGTTTTTCATTGCCGCCAGCATGGCGCATAGCTGGGCCATGTCGGGTGCGCTTGAGTGAGCCGTTTCGGCAGGGGTTGGGGAAGGGTTTTGGTGGAGAGGGGGGGGGGAGGTGTCATACACCACGGCCGCTGCCGCACCCATTTCGGGCTCTGGGTTCAGTTGGGCGAGTCCGTGTTCCTGCACAATCAACATTTCCTGCACGGGGATTCCATCCTGGACCATGGATCCTACACATTCTACATCCATTTCTAATACCCCCGGCTCCCGCTCGCCTTGAGACGCCATCTTGCTTCTCGTGAAGGGTTAATTTCGCTCGCTCGTAATTTGGAGGGAATCGGGGGTCGCTTCTCTCACCCCTGGACCGATTCCCGTGAATTTAGCCGGAGACAGGAGAGCCCGTTTTCCTGTTCTCCGATACCAGTGCCGAGAGGAGGGCGATGGATTTGTATCGCACGACCTGACACCAGTGTTGCGGATTCGCGCCCGCCGGCGTGCTGACGGCCACGTAACTCGAATCGCGGCACGTCGCCCACCGGACGGACAATCCAGTCGTGACCCTCTCGGACTCACGCCGGGAACCAGTCACGGGTGGACCTTTCGGTCTCACCGCGATCGAGCCAATCAGCCCCCGCGTGGGATAGGGTTGCTCGCCAAATTCGACCTACCTAAGTACCCACGCGGTGGGTAGACCGGGCGATCGCACCTCGCCGCAGGTCGACTTCGGACACGGGCCACTTAAGCGACCCATTCCATACTATCAGAATAACCGAGCGGTGTTATCGTCGACCTCGACGGTTCGATTAATTATCGGGCGTATTCAGCCCACTACCAACCCTTTACGTGAAGCAAGATGAGGATTCAATGAAGGAAATGACGAAGCGAAGCGGGAAACAGTTCAACACAAAGCACATTTATTCGCGACGAACGGAAAGCACACATTCAATTCCACCAAAAGCACACAGAAAAGACACAATGCAATTTACACAAAAAGCAAATGTAAAAGCGAAAACACAATGCAGAGCTAATACCGACTACCGAGCACACGGCAACACTTATACAATTCTACTTCACAGACGACGCCGACAACACATACCCAAAACCCAGGAAAGAATACCCTCAAGGATGAGGCGGGCCTGAGGCCGAGACCGGGTCGGCCTACCCGTCTGGTGATGAGACGCGGAGCGGCGATGGTGCCTCAACTCCGCGGGCCTCGCGGACAGTGTCTGGTAGGGGGTGGGAAAGGGGCCCCCTTGGTCGCACTATCTCAGCGCGGGGGGGAAACAGGAGGGGGTTGCTGATGCTCGGGGTATAGAGGATTTTTATTATCCCGCGACGAGCGTCTCCACCTCGGCCAGGTCGCGCTGTCGGCCTCCCTGGGGTGCAGCTCCCTGCACGACGCGAGCACCCCCTCGTCTGCCCTCGCCGCCTCTCCACAGCTCCGTCCCCTCCGTTCCGACTCCAACGCACACGACGACCAGCTCCTTCTTGCCAACTCCACCGCCCGCGAAGTCTTGACTCTCTGTTCCCGACTCTCCTACTCTCTGGACTGACGAACACGGTCGCTATTATAAGCCCCGTGGCTTCGCCTTTGACCCCCTCCCTTCGACCTTTCACCTCGCTCCCCATTGGCCCGAGAAAAAGTGGGCGTGAATGCTTTTTGATCCGTTTTTGAAGCACAAAATCCGTGATTTTGTACATGCTGTTCGGCGCGCGCCCTGCACGAGTCCAACACCGGTACCCACAGGCGGCGCAAGAACGGTGGCGATGCGACGGTTGCGAGGTGTGACGTGAAGGTCGTGGCGGTTGTGGTGAAGCGGCGTTGTGGTTGGTGGTTGATGTTGTGGTTGTGGTGGTAATCATGGCGGTTGGTCCAAAATAAAGATAGCAAAAGAAAAACGGCTATCCTGAAGAGTCGCAGCACGCATAAATGACATGTATTCCCACTAGACAACGGGTTTGGGCCTAACTACACATGTACTTACCGAGATACCTCACCTAAGGGACCTGAATGGTGGTTTGCGAATTTGGTAACCACAACAATATATTGCTCTACCCCCCTCCCCCCCCCACCCACCAAAACCACCTCAGCATGTGGGATGTGACCGGAAGCTTGGCTCTTCAATGGATGAAGATCATTGTCGTGTATGTGGAGGAGATGGCTCAACATGCAAGGAGGTCAAGGGAATTTTTAATGGTTCAGCGCATCGTGGAGGTGAGGCCTGACATCATGGATGCGCGCATTGGAAAACATGCACAAAATTGACCAAAAGTCAACAGTCTTGCATGATTTATATTGATGAACAAATTATCATGAACAGGATGTGTTTCACTAAACATGTCACCTTTGAATTTGAGTTCTGCTAAATTGTGATGAATTACAAATTTGACCATGCAAATAACAGGCGATTTAACCAACTAAATATGTTTTTCACTTCCAGGGCCGAAAGTAAAGTTTTATATTCCATGCAGTTTGCTTTTGTTGAGCTTTGTTACAAAGTGTTTAGACAGGCATATTTTAACCAATGTAAAACAGAAATCAATTTTAATTACTCCTGATATCTGCATAAGTCGTGGTAATGCCAACTTTGTTTCTGTCTCACCCATCCCATTTCAGCTTACCAAGAAGTGGTACAGATCCCTATGGGTGCAATTCGTATTGAGATCCAAGAAGAAACCCTTTCAAGGAACTACATTGGTACAGCATTATAGTACAGTGCATCACTTTAACCATGCCCATTCACTGCTGCCAATCTTCCTATTCGTTTCACTCCACATTCATTTTCCAATACAGATGCATCTCGTATTTTTATTTCATCAATCACTTTTCCACCTGTCTGCCAATATACTCTCCACCATAAAAATACCAAACGTGTAGAATTGATAATGTTATTGTTGAAGGACTATTGAAACGTTCATTCCAAGTGCCTTTTTGAAATGAGGGCTTTGTAGAACACCTGATTGCAAGTTTCCACATAACGTAATTGCCTCATGCATTAATTGTTCAGCACGGTAAACTCATGCACCCTTAGATTTTTAGAGTTGACATGAGACATTCTGAGGAAACTTAAAACAGTTTCCAAGACATCTGCAAGTGGATCATCCAAAACAAATGCTGATTACATTCTCTAACTGAACAGCCCTCAGTAGAGTGCATACCTCCGCCAAGCTGAACAGTTTATGTTTTGTATCCCACTAATAGGCCGGATCTGCATCCAGACCTCAACCAAAATCTAATCGGCTTGTTCTTGTCACCAACCCAACTCATCCACCAAGTTTTGTCATAATCCATCCACAACGAGTTGAAATATCATGCTATACATCAGTTTAGCCATATCGATTAAGGTTGAAGAATCACTTTAAAATTCTGGTATCCAGATCTGGATCTTTACCAAAATCTTAGCCATTCATCCGAGTCACACTCCCAACCTGTCCACCAAGTTTTGTTTGAATCCGTCTATAACTTTTTGAGATATCCTGCTCACAGACAGACAGATACACAGGAGTGAAAACATACAGTGCCGTTCAGAAAGTATTCACACCCCTTGACTTTTTTCACATTTTGTTGTGTTCCAGTCTGAATTCAAAATGGATTAAATTTAATTTATTTTGTCACTGATCTACACAAAATACCTCACAATGACAAAGTGAAAACGTGTTTTTAGAAATTTTTACAAATTAATTTAAT
Organism: Eptatretus burgeri; assembly: GCF_056783735.1. Lineage (NCBI taxonomy): Eukaryota > Metazoa > Chordata > Myxini > Myxiniformes > Myxinidae > Eptatretus > Eptatretus burgeri. Next base: position 86,288,851 of record NC_140966.1, read on the forward strand.
ATGAAAAGCTGAAATGTCTCGTGTCAATAAGTATTCAACCCTTTTGCGACGACACTCCAAATTGTGCTCAGGTGGATTCAATTTCCTTTGATCATCCTTGAGATGTGTCTGCAATTTGACTGGAGTCCACCTGTGGCCAATTCAGTTGATTGGACATGATTTAGAAAGAAATACACCTTTCGATATAAGGTCCTACAGTTGACAGTGCATGTCAGAGCAGAAACTCCATCATGAAGTCCAAGGAACTGTCCGTAGAACTCCAAGATAGAATTATGAAGAGGCTTAGATTTGGGGAAGGGTATAGAACAATTTCTAGAATGTTGAAAGTTCCCAAGAGCAAGTGAGCTCCATTATTAGGAAATTGAAAGAATATGGAACTACCCAGACTCTTCCTAGAGCTGGCCATCCAACCAAACTAGGCAAGAAGGACCTTGGTCAAGAACCCAATGACCACTATGACAGAGCTACAGAGTTCCTTGGCTGAGATGGAAGAACCTGCTGGAAGGACAACAGTTTCTGCACCACTTCAGCGATCTAGGCTTTATGAAAGAGTGGCCAGACAAAAGCCACTCCTGAGAAAAAGGCACATGACAGCATGCCTGGAGTTTGCAAAAAGGCACGTGAAAGACTTTGAGAGCATGAGGAAAAATATTCTGTGGTTTGATGAGATGAAAATTGAACTTTCATCTGAATGCGAAGTGCTACGTTTGGCGGAAACTGAGCACAGCTCATCACCCATCTAACAACATTCCTACCATGATGTATTGTGATGGCAGCATCATGCTATTGGGATGATTTTCAGCGGCAGGGACTGTGAGATTTGTAAGGATAGAGGGAACAATGAATGGAGCCAAATACAGGCAAATCCTTGAGGAGAACCTGCTTCAGAGTGCAAAAGACCTTACACTGCGGCAAAGATTTATGTACCAACAGGACAATGACCCCAAGCATTCAGCTAAGCCAAAGCAACATTGTAATGGCTTCATAACAAGAACATGAAAGTCCTTGAGTGGCCCAGCCAAAGCGAAGACTTGAATCCCATTGAGAATCTGTGGAAAGACTTGAAGATTGCTGTTCACTGACACTCCCCATCCAACTTGATAGAACTTGAGCATATCAGCAAGGAAGAATGGGAGAAAATCCCCAAATCCAGATGTGCAAAGCTGATACAGACATACCCAAGAAGACTCAAAGGTGTAATCACTGCCAAAGGCACTTCTACAAAGAATTGATCCAGGGGGTTGAATACATATTGATGCAAGACGTTTCAGCTTTTCATTTTTAATTAATTTATAAAAATTTCTAAAAACATGTTTTCACTTTGTTATTATGGGGTATTTCGTGTCGATCGGTGACCAAAAAATTAAATTTACTCCATTTTAAATTCAGTCTGTAACACAACAAAATTGTGACAAAAGTTGAGGGGTGTGAATACTTTCTGAAGGCACTGTAACCTCATGCACTTTCGGTAGTGGAGATAACAATCCATTCCAATGCCATGTCTGTCAGAAAATGAGAGGAATCAAATCATTGGACACCGTCTTCCATTAGCCATTTGTAAGGCTCTTAAAAGTAGGGAGAGGAACTGATTATGACATCAGAAGACATTAATAAGCCACTGCATCAACAAGAGATGTGCCAAAAATGGACATCCCAGGATAACAACTCTCACTCAGGACCGATACATTTGCACCGACCCATCTACGCAATCGGTTTCAAACTGCCCAGAGTACTGACAACACACTCCCTGGACCTTGATGCAGTGATTGCTGTGGGAGATGGACATACCTGGTATTTAAATTGTTACTTCAACTTTGGATCTCTATGTGAAAACATACAGATCCAAATGGCTTTCAGTTCTTCGATTTTTGCATGTGTGCTTGAATCTGCCATTGCCGTTTCCACCTCATTAAAGTTAAGTTTTCAGAACTGGATTTGTCATGCTTTTCTGTTATATATTCATCCCTGTGTTGCTGTTTATGTTTCTGTTCAATTTTCCAAGTGAAATCTTCCCTCGTTGTGCTGTATTTGTCAAATTTGTTTTTGTGTTGTTCAAGGCCTATACCTACGAATAGCCGCTGTGAAAATTCTGTGTCCGTTTTGTCTCCATCTTCCTCGTTGTACTTATTTCTTCCCAACTATTGTACTTTCTACCTCACCTCAGGTCAGGTCAGGTCTGGGAGCATAGCATGCGCCGGAGCAATGAATCGCTGCATCCACTTTCCGCTGGTACTCCAAGGGCCTCTTTCTGGCCACCCCCCCCCCCCCAGGCAGATGCCTGGCCCATCCACATCTGGAGATGCCGATCAACCTGCTGCAACTACGCGACACATGGTCGGCAAGTTGGCCACCTCCACTCACGAGGCTTCCTCGCTGAGAGAATCTGGTGAGCAGGATCAGCATCAGGAAAACCAGCCACATGTCCATACAGCTGCAGTTGATGCTCATGGACTATAAAGGTAACACATCTCATCTGAGTCTCTCTCAGCAACCGCTCGTTGGACACAGTCTGACCAGCGATAGCCAAAGATTCTCCAAAGAGACCAGCAACTGAAGGAGTTGTCTCTGTCTCAGATCCTTGGTCAGAGTCCAAGTCCCACATCCATAGAGCAAGACTGGAAGGATCAAGGACCTAAAGTCTCGGACTTTCGTCCTCCCGCATAGGTACCAACAGCTCCACACCCCATGATCCAGTGAATCCATGACTCCCCAGGCCTGACCCAGATGTCTATTGACCTCTGGCTCACAGCCACCAGAGACATGAATATCACTGCCAAGGTAAGTGAATCTCTCTGTGACCTCAACATCCTCACAACAAACAGGTACAGACAAGGTAGCAGCATCCAAGATGTCATTGAAAGCCTGGATCTTACCTTTGACCCAGGAAACCCATAATCACAGCACCTCCAACTCCTCATTCAGCACCTCAAGGGCCCCTGAAAGGATATCCAGAGTCTCCGCAAAGATGACTGCATCATCTATGAAATCAAGGTCAGAGATCTTGACATTCCCAAACGATGCACTGCAGCTTGATCTCTCTGACATCCTCCCCAGAATCTTGTCCATAAAAGCACTGAAAAGTGTGAGGGGCAGTACAAACCCCTGACGAACTTCAGCAACAATTGGAAGTAAGTTGGGGATTGAACCACCACACCTCACAGCAGTCTCAATACCAGAGTATAGTTTGGAAATCAGATTGATCAGTTTTGGTGGCACCCCACGAAGACTGAGAATCCTCAAGAGAGCATCCCAATTCACTGACTTCTTCAGACAGGCATCCTGCAGCCTCTTCCCACTCTTCAGACCTTGAAAAATCACAAGCTGGTCAAACACTGAAATATGTCTTTCAATCCTGACAAATCCCAAACTCTCAATATTTCTCTCCGAAAGGACCATATGGCAAACCCTCACATCTACTTTCTTAACATTCTTTTTGAGGAAGTTCAGTCACTACAACTTCTAGATCTCACTCTTCTTCTTCTTTCAGCTGCTCCCGTTAGGGGTCGCCACAGCGGATCATCCATATGATCCGCATAGTGATTTGGCACAGGTTTTACGCCGGATGCCCTTCCTGACACAACCCTGGTTGCCTCTTACGACACAGGGATATGGTACACCTATTTTAACCGGGGTATACACCGGCCCAGTATACTGGTACTCATTTCGCCGACCTTGGAAGGATGACAGGCTGAGTCAACCCCCTGGTGTATTAATTCAGTGGCCCAACGGGGCTTGAACTCAGGACCTTTTGGATCCCTAGCCGCTGCCCTAACCACTGCGCCAACACCAGGTGTCAACTTCTAGATCTCACTATCAGCCATGATGCTTCTTGGACGCACCATGTTTCAAAGTTGGCCTCCAAAGCTAGCTGCCGACTGGGCATCCTCCATCGTACAAAGTCCTTCCTTGGCACACCTGAACTCCTATCTATGCACAAGGCCTTCATCCACAGCTTGATAGAATACTGCTCTCCCCTCTGTCCTGGCAACCCTGTCTCCCACCTTGCTCAGCTTCATGCCGTGGAAACGAAGACCTTTCCAGATAATTGGAATATCCCACGATGAAGCTGAGTCTATGGGCCTATCACTTTCTCATCACAGACAGGCCAGTGGTCTCTTTGCCTTCTAAAGCGTCCTTTCTGGTCTTTCACCCTCTGGTCTTTCCTTACTCCCCCCCCCCCCCTTCCAGGTTTCTGCAGGGTACACTCAGTCCACCATCAACCACTTTCTGGTGAAACTTTCAAAATCCAGAATCACTGCTGACTGCTCACCTCCACTCATTTCTTGTTCTTTTTCCCACCTGTGGAACCAAATTCCACATTCTCTCCAATCTCGTTCTTCCCTCCAGGACTTCAATACTGCAGTTCACCACCATCTCAGTTCATCCCCCATCCAAAACTATGATATTTTCTATACCCGTTAACCTCCCCAATTCCGACCACACCTTGCAAATTTCCATTTTTTCCTTCATGAGTGTTGACTTCTGTATCCACCATGTCCACCCCATGCATCCTCCCATTCCCTCTTTCCTCCCCTCTTCCCTTGTTTTTCCCAATTCTCCATTTATTTTATCCTTCAACTCTGCTGTTAGTGTTTCTCCCCTCTATCTCTCTCTTTCTACTGTTCATTTTGTTCTGTTGTGTTCCAGCTCTTCCACGAGCCTTGACTGTACCCAAAAATACATTCGCCAACACTCAGTATTCCGTGATTTGGTCACAATAAAATGGACATATAATTATTCAGCATTTATCTCTGTCAGAGGTTTGCACCTCATCTGTGTCCCATGATATTACATAAATCGGAGACTGGAGAGGAGACGGTAGAAGACAGAAAGACCACCGACCTGCTTGCGGTGAGAGAGTGAGAGGCCCAAAGACTCAGCCTCATCACTTCTTCCATTAATGAAAATTAAACATATAATGTACCTGTTTCACACTCATATCATTCTCATATGTAAATGAGTTTTATAAAGCTAGTATTATGCCGATCAACCTGCTGCTGCTTAATAAGGAATAGATGAGGATTAGCTAATCAACTAAAAGGGCACTGAGGAGAGCGCATACCTCCTCCACGCAATGCCTGATCCAGTAGACCATATCGGGCCCAATAAATATTTCAGATATCATGCTATGTATTGTTTTTGGCCCCATCTCTCAATGGTGAAGAATCACTTTTTAAATTTTTTTTAAATCTTGTATCCGAATCCGGATTCAGATCTTCACCAAAATTAAATCAATTCGTTCTTGTCGCACACCAAACCTGCCCACCAAGTTTATTCCGAATCTGTCCACAACTTTCTGAGATATCGTGCTACCGATCACTCAATGGTGAAGAATCACTTTTTTAAATTCTCGTATCCAGATCCAGGTCTTCACCAAAATCTAATCAATTCGTCCTTGTTCAGCCAAAAGGTTTGGCACATCCAGTCTGTCTACCAAATTTCATCCGAATCTGTCCACAGCATTTTGAGATATCCTGCACACAAACAGATAAACAAACAAACAAGAAAGATGACAAACAAACGCATCGCAATATGCTTGCAAAATTCATAAAACAAATCTGACCTTAAGAATAATTGGGGTTGAATTCAATGACCAAATATGCAAATCCTCTTCAAATTTCAAGTCAATCAGATGAAAATTGAGGATTTTAGAAATTTCACCGAAGTCGTTGATCTTTGACTTGTGTTGACCTTTTGGCCAATGTTGACCTCAAAATAATTGATGGTTGAATTTAGTGACCTGAAATATAAATCCTCTTCAAATTTCAAATTAATGAGATGAAAAGTAAGGATTTTAGAAATCTCACCTGTCATTGACCTTTGACCTATGTTGACATTTTGGCTGATGTTGGCTTCAAAACGAATTGGTGGTTGAATTCAATGAAAAAATATGCAACTCCTCTTCAAATTTCAAGTCAATCGGTTGAAGATTAACAATTATAGAAACTTGGCCTACATTGACATTTTGGCCGAAGTTGACCTCAAAAATCATTGGTGGTTGAATTCAGTGACCTGAAATGCAAATCCTCTTCAAATTTCTAGTCCATCGGATGAAAATTGAGGATTTTAGAAATTCTACAGTTGTTGACCTTTTGACCTCAAAAACAATAGCCTTCTTGCTCATGACAAACTCTACTAGGTGGTGAGGTTGGAAATCGGTTTAAAATTGTGACCTTTAGGCGATTGACATACAAGCAAACAGACAGAGACAGGATAACGCACAGGACCAACCAATATACTTGAAAAATCTTCTATTTTCGCAAGTAACAACCAGACGGGTGAAAATGTAACCTCCTTCAACCACAGGTGAAAGGAGGTAATAATAATATTTTTTCTTTAATGTTAAGTGCAAATGTGCAATACCACCTCAAGATCATATTATCTTTCTGGTTATGCATACTACGGTGCATTCATGCAACAGACGACCCGAAGAAACTACATTTAACTGAATATCTCCTCCATTTACTGTACCTTCATAAGTTTGCTTTTCTAACCGCAGTGCATCCACTCTGACATAAGACCCAGTGTGTAGTCCCGAATGCCCAGGGGGCATCGACCAAGCAAAAGGTGGTGCCTCACAACGCAGCACCTCCTGCATTCTCACAGCAGATATGAGCATGTTGTACAGTCTTCTCTACTTTGATTTCAACACTTGAAGAGAGAAAATGTTCCCATATCTGGTCTTTATGCTGCAGGATATCAAAATGCTGATAATTTGTTGTCACATTAGCATGTGATCTTTTTCTTCTCAACACCCAGAGTGCAATGCTTTATTATCAAAAGCTTATGCTCTGTCAATTTTATCAAAATATTGTTATATAAATTAGGTTGTGTCGAAAGTAATACTATCAGTTCGAATTTTTCATTGTAGTGATGAAAATATTTTTTGGCCTGTTCTTGAGGCAGCACTGAAATCCGATAATGATGACTACTACATCAATGGTGCTTGGACCATCGATTGGCCACGGAAATTCAGTGTGGCGGGAACGACATTCTCTTACAAGCGTCCTACTGATGCTCCAGAGTCCTTGGAAGCCCTGGGGCCGACAGATGAAATCCTCACAGTTATGGTAAGATTAGTAAATAAGGAGCTCACCTGTTGATGGCACAAATTTGAATGATCTAACATTATCCATTGACTAAGAACAGGAAAGGTCTTTTATTGTACCAAAGGTCTTTTATGTTTCCATTTTTTATTCCCCATTCTTTGCTGTTTCTTCAGAAGATATATTATTTGAAAATGGAATTTAAAATAATTACCCTTTCATAAGTCTTTACTAATTACTACAGTGATCAAGCACCAAGGTGAATTTTTTCTTTACAGGAGCAAGGCTCATGGTAGAGCAAGGGAGAGCTGACAGTGAGACAAACATCAAGGAAATGAATGAACAGGAAAAGAGGAGCGAGAGCAAGGGAAAAATATTGAAACTAGCAAGGAAAATAGTTGGGTTAGGATAGGTGAATGGGGTTCATAAAGATCGTTGGTCAGAATTGGGGATGACGAGAGATGAAGGTGCACTGCTTGCTTGAAGTCCTGGAGGGAAGAGGAGAACAGAACAATCTCTGGAAGGTGAATGGATAGATGAGAGAAGCAAGGAAATATTGAGTTGAGGTGTGCAGTCAGCCTGGATTTTGTAAGTTTAACCACCAGCAGGTGGTCACTGGAAGAATGGATGCTTCCTGGAGTAGATAGGGTTGCAGGACTGAGGGAGCAAGTGGAGCAATATCAGATTATAAACAGAACAAAACAGATCACCGACTTGCCTGTGATGCGAGAGCAACAAACACTGTGCTTCGACCTCATCACAGGAGATTCCACAGAATCGAGAAGACACAGATGTGATGCTGGAATGCCAGCCTATCATGGTGAGCAAAGACCTCATACACTGTGAATAGCTCTGATTTTCCAAGGAAAGACTTGGATGTATGGAAGATCTAACCTCACGCCCGTAACCGTTGTACCACACACCATGGAGGTTGCTTCACTCACCATGGGGCCTATCTTTTTTTTTTCCTCTAAACCCTCTATCATCTTCGTCATGTGGACGGTCTCTTTCTGGGGCAGACATCCACACAGACGCAATATTCTTCTAGGCCATTATTATTCTTCAAACATGTCCCTGTGGAATTTTCCTTTGTCCCCTTAAATGAACTTGCCATTCCACTTTTTTTTCTGTGCCCCTCCCTGTGCCTGTGCCTGTGCCACTAAAATCTCTCATTTTTTGGTTCATTTCACCAATCATTTCTCTTTGATTTTCATCCATTTTTGCTCCCAATTTTGGAGAGATTGTCGGGACTAATCCCACACTCCTGATCACCAGATGTTGTATCCGAGGCTCCGTTAATAGAGCGTCTCTACGTCGAAGTTCTTATGTATGCCTCCGTGGATTTGCGAATGTATATTACTGCATTGTTATTTTACAACTTTACTGATCCCCAAGGTCGCCCAAATAAGCCAAAATTGATGGCACATGCACAGGAGGCAGATGGCTCAAACACGTTTTCTTAGCCTTTAAAGGGTTTATTTATAATGAATATGGGGGAAAAGATGGATGAAACGAGCAGTTCTAAACAAACCATGCGACTCAACAGACACAAAGAAGGAAATGGGGTCACGCAAACTTATGTACAATGATGAAATATAAATAAATAAAACCTAACCCACACGAGGTGCCACAGATGACATTTATACAAGCATTAAAAGTGCAGGCGAGGACTTGCCTTTGACTATGTGTGGTGTAGATGCAGGACTACCTGCAGCCCATTTGATGCAGGAACGAGACGAGAGCCACCTATGAAGCAAGCAAACGACGAAGTAAGCCAGCGACAAACTCAACCAGCGACAAAGTAAACCAGCCACGAGGAGCAAATCCCGAGCCATCCCGAACATCCCCACCTGAACCACCCCTCAGGACACGATCTCAAGGCGCTTCCTCATCCGACTCCTACTCCATGCAATGAACTCTTGCCTGTCCTTTGTCTCCTCTCAAAGCCCTTTTTCCTGGTTTCGATCATCCATGCTTCTTCTTTACACTCGAGTCCTCCTGCATGCCGGCAGCCCTCGTGTGTCCATACTCTCAGCACATCCCTGTCCTTCTCTGGGCTTGTCCTCCTCTGGGCCGTCCCGCCCACGCGGCGGCCCCAATCAAAATTAATCCATTGCCTGTTTCTGGCCTCGACAGCGCATTATGCTGCCATGGCTCGCATACACAGATCCTGATAGCCTTTTCACACACATTTATACACCTGTGCCTTTTTGTGATTACAAGTCCTCACCTGGCCCCACTCACAAACAACATGTGTTAATGCATACAATATTACCCTGGCTATCCTATCTATAAATTGCATACGCTGCCTCCTCAGCATCACATTTTACAAGATTATTTACTCTGACAGGTCACTGTTACATGCAAATCCAACCTACTCAAATCACACGGACAATACAACATAAACCACAGTCGAGCGAAGTCGAGCTACATAAACCACAAAAAACCCCAACCCCACCCCTTTCCCCATGTAATACATATATATATATATATATATATATATATATATATACATATATATATATACATATATATATATATATACACATATATATACATATACATACATATACATATATATATATATATATATATATATATATATATATACATATACATACATATACATATATATATATATATATATATATATATATACATATACAAATACATATATATATATATATATATATATATATATACATACACATATATATACATATATACATACATACATATATATATATATATATATATACATACATATATATATATATATATATATATATATATACATATAT
>NC_140966.1:86308697-86444578 GCF_056783735.1 Eptatretus burgeri
CTGGCCCATCCCAATCCCCTTGAGATGCTAATCAACCTGCTACAACCACGAGGCACGTGGTCGGCCCATTGGCCTCGTCCACAAACGAGGCTCCCTCTCTGAGATAATTTGGTGAGCAGGATCAATGTCGGAAAACGAGCCACGTGTCCAAACAGCCACAGATGACGCTCACGGACTATGTAGGTAACAAAACTCATTGGAATCTCTCTCAGCAACCGCTCGTTGGACACAAAGTGACCAGCAATAGCCAAGGATTCTTTGAAGAGACCTGGTACCAAAGGAATGAAGTCTCCGTTTCAGATCCCTGGAAAGAGTCCAAGTCTCACATCCATAGAGCAAGACTGGAAGCACCAATGACCTGAAGACTCGGACTTTTGGCCTCCCGCCCAGGTACCGGCAGCGCCACACTCCACCATGATCTAATGAATCCATGACTCCCCAGGCCCAACCCAGACGTCTGTTAACCTCTGGCTCACAGCCAGCAGAGACATGAATATCATTGCCAAGGTGAGTGAATCTCTCTGTGACCTCAACACCCTCACCACAAACAGGTACAGACAGGATACAAGATGTCATTGAAAGCCTGGATCTTAGTTTTGAGCAAGGAAACCCATAATCCAAGTGGCTCCAACTCCTCATTCAGCAACTCGAGGGCTCCGAAAAGGATATCTAAAGTCTCCGCAAAGATGACTGCTTCTTCTGCGAAATCAAGGTTAGAGATCTTGACATTTCCAAACGATGCACCGCAACTTGATCTCTCCGACATCCTCCCCAGAATCCAGTCCATACAAGTGCTGAAAAGTGTGGTGGCCAGTACACACCCCTGACGAACTCTAGTAACAACTGGAAATAAGTCACAGATGGTACCACCACATCTCACCACTCTCAGTACCAGAGTCTAGTTCAGATATCAGATTGATCCCTTTTGGTGGCATCCCACGAAGACAAAGAATCCTCCAGAGGGCACTCCGATTCACTGAATCAAATGATTTACAGAGACCAGCATAAGCTGCAAGCAGCCCCTGCTGAAACTCTCGTCTGCATTCAGTGAGGACCTGAAGGGCAAGGCTCCGGTCAATCGTTGACCTCTTTGGTGTAAAGCCTGACTGCTCTGGATGTTTGTGCTCAAGCAGATGGTGGCGAACCCTATCGAGAATTATCCGAGCAAAGACCTTGCCCGGCACTGAGAGCAGCGTCTCCCCTCGATAGTTGTTGTAGTCCTGGCGATCACCCTTCCCTTTCCAGAGAGGGACAACAAGGCCCCTCTTCCATTCAGTTGGGATGATGCCTGTGTTCTCAGCAGAGTACAGAACTGCATGCAACAACACAAGTCCAGCATTTCTGCCAGCCTTGAGAAGTTCAGCATGGATGCCACAGATCCCTGGAGCTTCGCCCCATTTTAACCGTTTTACCGCAGGCTGTGTTTCCACAAACGAAGGTTGACCACAGTTGATTGGAGTATCAACAATATGGATAGTAACACCCCTGACATCCAACTCAACTTCTGGTGGATAAGCCTGGTACAGCCACTCAAAGTAACCTGCCCAGCAGGCCTTCAAGTCGTACTGCTATGTCAAGAGCTCACCACCCGCCCGCTCTAAATGCAGTACACAGAGGGACATGCTTGGAGGAAAACAATGCGCGAATTCCCCTGTAAGGAGGACGAGAATCACCTGACTACAGGTGATGCTCCATCCCCTCACAGATTCCTCACACATAGGCTTCCTTTTCCACTCTTAGCGAACGTACAGTTTTGCGCCTCAGCTCCCTGAACAGCTGAGCTCTGCCATTAAGGCTGGTTCTGAGACTCTGGTCAATGGTATCCAGTGTCCCTTGAGAGACAAAATTCTTCTTCACCCTCCGGTGAGTTCCAAGATATCCACCGGCAACAGGAAGGATGGTGGTCTTGAAGGCACTCCACTACTCTTCAGGATCCCCCAAAGCACCCAGACCCCCCCCACCCCCAAATCTCCACTTAGCTCGTTCGCGAGCTCTTCAGCGACCCTCTCACCCGAACCCTAGCCCGAACCTAAACACTGAGATGTAAACATCCACAATGATTTGCACTACCCTAAGCTTACATTTCCTGATATATATATATATATATATATATATATATATATATATATATATATATATATATATATATATATATATATATATATATACTTTGAAGGGAGTGGGAGGGGTCTGATAAGCATTACGCAAAAGAACTCGAACTGCAATACTTGTCCACTGGGTGAAAGAGAATGACATAATCATGGCAAAAGTTGTAGTGTTATCAACCAGGTCACCTTGTTTCATAGTAAGACATTCCTTTTATCAATATTTAGGTCAAAAGACTCTTGGGTAAAGGGAAACATAACTGACAGCCAATTTGACTTATAGCATAAAAATTAAATTTATAAAGCACCAGCAACAATTATAATTGAGAGTGTATGAATATAATTATTTTTCTTCCACAGCCGGTTACTTTGAGTGGTTGTACCAGGCTGATCAACCAGCTGTTGAGTTGGACGTCAGGGGTGTGTACTGGCCCCCACACTTTTCAGCACTTGTATGGACTGTATTCTTGGGAGGATGTTGGAGAGATCAAGCTGCAGTGCATCGTTTGGGAATGTCAATATCTCTGACCTTGATTTCGCAGATGATGCAGTCATCTTTGCGGAGACTTTAGATATCCTTTTTGGGATCCCTCAAGGTGCTGAATGAGGAGTCAGAGCCGCTGGGATTACGGGTTTCCTCGGTCAATACTAAGATCCAGGCTTTCAATGACATCTTGGATGCTGCTGTCCTGTCTGTGCCTGTTTGTGGTGAGCATGTTGAGGTCGTGGAGAGATTCACTTACCTTGGCAGTGATATTCATGTCTCTGCTGGCTGTGAGTCAGAGGTCAATAGAATCTGGGTTGGGCCTGTGGAGTCATGGATTCACTGGATAATGGGATGTGGTGCTGCTGGTACCTGTGTGGGAGGATGAAAGTCCGAGTCTTCAGGTCCTTCGTGCTTCCAGTCTTGCTCTATGAATGTGAGACTTGGACTTTGACCAAGGATCTGAGACGGAGACTTAAAGGTCCCATGACACCCAAAAGTACTGAAATGGCATATATATATATATATATATATATATATATATATATATATATATATATATATATATATATATATATATATATATATATATATATATATATATATATATATATATATATATATATATATATATATATATATGTCCTATAGGAGTTTTTCATTGTGATTTCAGATCTGACAATGTTTTTTCACAATACTCGTTCTGTAAAATGTAAAATTAAAAAAACAAACCTCTTCGGGAATGCCCCTAAAAATCTGCCAAAATCTACTGAAAGGGGCGTAACCCACATGACGTCATCTCCAGGACGACAAAGGCTGCACGTAAATTACTTGGGTTGGTGGTCACCATGATTGTATTGGCTTTCTGTGTGTTTCCACATTTGATTGATCGACTCAATCGCTTCGTTCATTTCTGCTTTAAAAAAATCAAACATTTGGTTTTGAATAATGGATGACATGGACTTTGATTTGTCTGGTAGCGACAGTGAGTGTGAGAGAAAGGAAGGATTTTGGTCTGAATCACATGGAGAATTGTCGGATAACGTAGTCACGGGAGGTGAAGTTCAGGCAGCTGGAAATGAAATACGGCCTTACCAATTTGAGTCCGACGCAGGACAAGCAGATGAAAATGGCGATGAAATTCCCGGATTTCATGATGATCGGGAGGACATCGAAGGAAGACTTGGCAATAACAACTGGTTAGACTAAATCCTTTTCGTTATTCAATAATGTAAATTCGACTTGCATACTGCTCGATATGAGAAATATTTTAGTGAGGTGACGTGACTAGCACAGCGCAGTGGACATGTTGCACCGTGGAGAATGAATCGCAAGGCCAGAGCATGTCATCGGCCCTATCTCTCCGCGCATAAAGCAAAGCAATCTCGCTGTCCGGATACGATGAAAACTTGTGTGCAGAACACACCTTGTGACACAATTGTCTGGAGTAGTCCGATAAATCTGACGTTCTGTTGCATTTTTATTTATTTTACTCCTACTGTCGTCATGTAGCGCCAGTAGAAAACAATGAAGAAAAGAGAATAATAAAAGAAAGCTACAGCACATCAGATTTATCGTCCTAGTCGGACGGACGACGGATTTATCGGACTAGTCTAGACTCCTTGTACCTTGTACCTTGTGTTGACAAGGAGTTGACAAGTACCTTGTATTGGCATGCACACAATGTTTAAGTCAATGCGTAAGAGTCCCTAGGCTATGAGGCCATGTAATAGGAGTATCGGGGATTTGAGGAAGCATGAAGTGGGAATTTTGTCAGATATCCAAATGGACATTTATTGTCGTCATTATTTTTTATATTGGGTGGGCACTGGGCATGGGTATTCCTGTAGTGTTACTTGTTGTTTGTAAGCTTCATTGCAAGGGTATACACAAGTCAACAAGAAGATTTCTTTTCTGTTGCAGTTTTCATTTCTTTGTGCAGGTCTTCTCATTATCTTTGCACTATATGTATATATTTATATTTAATAATTGTACTTTACATTTTAATTGCTGAAATATTTTGGGCAAATTACCATGTGTAGTCAGTATTAATTCCTTTACAGTATTGCAAAAAGTATATTCGTTTATTTGCCGGTGCAAACTGTATTATTCTGACCCACTTTTACAGTAACAAAATATATTCCTCATGTGCCTTAACAAAGCATGTTGCCTACCCGATACCTTTGTCGATGTGTCAGAGAAGCAGGGACGTTCATTATCCTAAGCGAACCCTCCACCAGAAACATGCTGCATCACCAATATTGTCTTAAATTAGAAAATTCTGAAATGAATTATGCTTGCTCCCTAATTAAAAAGTGATTCACATTGCCAACGGCCTTGGTATAAGTGCATGTACAACAACAGTGCTGTTAGCTTGCCTCCGCTTGTAATTTATTTCTCATAACTTAGACGGAGCAATCAATACCAACAAGACATTCATTCATCAGAAGACGATCAGTGAGATAGCAAACACATGTGCACAATGCATTTGTACGTACTTTATACAGAGAGTGACATCTAATCAATCCACTCTGTGCAAGTCGCGTTCTGGAGATGACATGAACGGTCACATGACCTGCGGTTCGCTGAAGTCAACTTTTTTGAGGGGTGGGGCATAGCAAGTTGTGAAAAGCACAAGAAATGTTCGAAATATTGGTCTAATTATCCCATTTTTTAATTTAAAAAAGAAACATGGGTGATTTCTTCACTCGGAAGGTCAAGTTAATGTATAAATAACCAGAAAGTTTTGAGTGTCATGGGACCTTCAATTCCTTTGGTACCAGGTCTCTTCGGAGAATCCTTGGCTATCGCTGGTCGGACTTTGTGTCCAACGAGCGGTTGCTGAGAGAGATTCAAATGAGATTTGTTACCTGCATAGTCTGTGAGCGTCAGCTGCAGCTGTATAGACATGTGGCTCGTTTTCCTGATGCTGATCCTGCTCACCAGATTCTCTCAGCGATGGAGTCTCCTGAGTGGAGAAGGCCAATGGTCCAACCATGTGCCTTGTGGTTGCATCAGGTTGATCAGCATCTCAAGGAGATGGGGATGGGCCAGGCATCTGCCTGGGGGATGGCCAGACAGAGGCCCCTGGAGTACCGGCAGAAAGTGGACGCAGCAACGTGCTGCTCTGGCGCATGCTCCCATACCTGACCTGACCTGACCATCAATGAGCACATGGTCAATCTCCTTTGCCACACCACCAGCGTTGGAGTACCAAATCCAGCGATGAGCGTGTGCTCGCTTAAAACACAAACCAGCCACCCAACCACCGACTTCTTGCAAAGTCAAGGAACTTAGTTTTATTCCGGTTCACAGTTCCAGACCCATGAGGACCAACACATGTCTCATAACCATCCCTATCAGTTCCAGTCAATGCATTGAAATCCCTCAAGACAAGAAGAGTGTCTTGCCTGGGGCACTGATCAACCACAGACTCGAGCGTGGCATAGAAGGTGTCCTTCACGGTGAGATCACTCGCCTCAGTTGGAGCATGTACACAGACCAGGGAAATGACACCTAATGAGTGACAAATCCTTAATCTCATAATACGCTCGTTGACCGGTGTTACCTCAATTATCATTGAAGTCAGCTTATTGGACACAGCTACAGCAACTCCTTGGACATGCTAACCATCATGGCGACCAGACCAATAGTAGGTGTAACCTCCCGCCATGATCTCGCCGCAATCCGGCCTCCAAACCTCAGAGAGTGCTGCAATTCCGATTTCCAAGCGCTTGAGCTCAGATGATAACAGAGATAGGTGATCATTCTCTCTTAGGGAAAGGACATTCCAGGCACGCACCCAAAGTGATTGCCGCAGGTGAACCCAAGGAGACTGCCGTCTGGTGGATGACACCTCAGCACCACCCTGACACACACTACCGCAATCTGACCTTGGAAGGTTACCCCGTGGTTTCCCTCCTATCATCAAAGATTGGGGGTCCCAAAGGCTTTTCCCCAATCCCGTCATCTGGTGAGATGCCCTTCGAAGGGAAGCTGCACAGGAGGTACTCTCACGGAGTGGGTTTTCAAATTTCTTTTTGCTTTTGGTACGTTTTGTGGAATGAAGTGTTTTTATGGTGGCTGGAGTGCAAATCCTGCCAACAACCTCCTAATAAAAAGTAACCCAACTGCAGGAGGACGTCCACAGACACATTTGGTTCACAAGGAGCTCCTCCGCCCTTTGTATACTAACGTTGTTACAGGAATGGTAAAATGCAAACCATGAACAGAGATTGGAAAAACTACTTCACCAGTTAGAGCTTATGTGAAGGCATTACATTAGTTGAAAATTGATTGCATTTGTTATGATGACTGATAACTAATTACTGCATATATTTGATAGGAAACACTGTCATTTGCTTAAATTTTGATGTGAAACACAAAAGAGTGTTTTCTATACACATTGTTCACACCTAAATCTAATTCCAACTCGGTGTAAATCATCTGGGCCATTCTTGCAAACCAAATTTTCAACCTCTCAAATGCAGAAACACTCCCATTTGGGAGATCAGCCATAGAGACCTTGTCAGCTGAAGTTGGGTGTGATGAAAGTGTTACATAATTGTGAGCAAAGTAGCTCAAATAAGCTCATTTGGCTGAAGAAAAAAAAATAGATGAACAAAACAATGATCATTTGAGTCTTAGAATAGGGGATGGCAGGATGGCCTGGAAGCATGCACACTTGCCTCTGAGCCATCTAGCCTGGATTTGAATCCTGACCCAGCTATAAAATGTCATCCTGGTATTTCACAGGCAGGGTGATTTATCTGTGTGTGTGTGTGTGTGTGTGTGTGTGTGTGTGTGTGTGTGTGTGTGTGTGTGTGTGTGTGTGTGTGTGTGTGTGTGTGTGTGTGTGTGTGTGTGTGTGTGTGTGTGTGTGTGTGTGTGTGTGTGTGTGTGTGCTGTCCCTTGGATGGACGTTAAACTGGTGTCCCATCTGCTGACATTTGTTGGTGGACATTAAAGATCCCACGGTGTCTTTGGCAATGATTAATTGAGCTGTCCCTGGCACGCTGGCCAAATGTCAAATTCCTGCTCTAACCTACAGTGGCACTGCATCAGTGGCACAGCTGTGCTTTCGGCAATGATGCAACCAGCAGTCACATGTTGCATACAAAATTAATGAAAAAGTCTTTGACTCATGTTCAAAAAAGAAAGATCAGCTGCAACCATGATTTAACAAAAAGTATCTTATGTGCCATTTGTGGAAACCAGTTAATCTCTCAAAAGAATTCTCCACCAACCCCTTGCCCAAGATTTTGTTACAGGAACAAAACCGTGGCATTCGCTATCGCTTTAATGTGCCAATCGCTGCAAAGGATGGTGCTGACGGAATGTACACCTGGCATCGAATACCCTGGTCTCCTTGCTCCAGGTCCTGTGCTGGAGGTATTGTTGAAATTGAACTATTCTAGATGTTTTGTACCAACGTTTAGTCCAGGTCATTGTTCTGCCCTCACAAAACAAGTCTGTTATCTTTGTCACAACTTTATGAATGAGGTTAATCCACGATGCAGTTAAAATTTCTGTATAAAGTAACAACTCAGCTAAGCTCCAGAGCCTGAGCTCCATATGACTTGGATCAACATTCTCAAATGTGAAACCTTAACCAAACAAGTAAATATGTGCAAACGACAAAAAGTGAAGAAAGAAAAGTTTATTAACCAGAGAACATTTACGCGATAAAGAATGGGAAGACGAAGTACTCTGTGGTGTGTGCTATCGTGTATTAGCGCATATGCCATCAAGTCAAGCAAGGATTCATGGAGTTTATATGGTCACATGTTTGTTCGAAATTCAAAATCAAAGGATGCGATATAAATCAGTCGTTCTTTTCCTTGCTTATACGGCTGAAAAAGATGACGATTTTTGATTTGTCATTTCAATAATACGTTGTGTTAATGGCAAAGGAGCAAAAAAGGTTTCTTCTTCAAAACAAATAAGTAGGAAGACTGTTTAAGTGGGCCTAATACTCAGCTTCAGGTGCCTGATGAAATGTTGTGGATTAACTAGTTCTGCTCTGGCAAACTTTGGTGAATTATCAATGTTGGTTGTCCTTCAAAGAGAATAAGGCTATCGATATAAACGATTTTGATAATTCCAGCACAAAACCAACTGTCTGCGTTGGCAGCACAAATGAATAAACCGTAAGAATTAAAAGGTTGGAGTTATCTGCCGTGAAGGGTCACAAAGGAGCTGATGTTTCAGGCTTTACCCTTCCTTGGAGCAAGCTCAAACAATGGCTGCACCAAACTTCTTTATTTACCATCAGGCTGTATTTAATTTGTGTGTGTGCCAGTGCGATTTTGTTCGAGGCCAGGGGGTGAATACGTGAGCACCATGTTTAATTTTCACTGACGTGGCAATGTATTTCTGGGTTTTTTTGGTCGATCCTTAAAATAGAAGTAGAGGCAATACCTGTGTTTCAGAGTACACTTTAATCCATCAGGTGACCAGTTTGTCATGAATGTTTCATCCTTAATGAGCTCTTGTGGTATTCTGCAAGTCTTCTCCTTGTGCCTTCAGCTTGTGATTTTGCTGTTTTTTTGGATTCGTCTAATTTCTAACATAAAAACCTGGACTGTAAGGAGGTGCACAATTGGTTAGTTTTACTCACCATGTATGTTTGTCATCTCATTTTACTGAGACCATGAGACATCTCTAACTCATTTGGTTTTCAAAAACAATTTTTGGTGTGGAACTTCTACTTGTAGTGAAGATTGGTGGCATGAGAGCCTTGTTTGTAGCATACTGTTGTGGTTACCAAATTCGCAAACCACCATTCAGGTCCCTTAGGTGAGGTATCTCGGTAAGTACATGTGTAGTTAGGCCCAAACCCTTTGTCTAGTGGGAATACATGTCATTTATGCGTGCTGCGACTCTTCAGGATAGCCGTTTTTCTTTTACTATCTTTATTTTGGACCAACCGCCATTGTTACCACCACCAGTCACAACATCAACCACCAACCACAACGCCGCTTCACCACAACCGCCACGACCTTCACGTCACACCTCGCAACCGTCGCATCGCCACCGTTCTTGCGCCGCTTGTGGGTACCGGTGTTGGACTCGTGCAGGGCGCGCGCCGAACAGCGTGTACAAAATCACGGATTTTGTGCTTCAAAAACGGATCAAAAACGACACACGCCCACTTTTTGCCGTCCAATCGGTGAGCGAGGGGCGATTTGGCCCCGCCTCCAGGGCGTTGGAGGGCGATCGATATATGCAAATTTATGGATCAAAAAGCATTCACGCCCACTTTTTCTCGGGCCAATGGGGAGCGAGGTGAAAGGTCGAAGGGAGGGGGTCAAAGATGAGAGGGCGAAGCCACGGGGCTGATATAAGCGACCGTGTTCGTCAGTCCAGGGAGTAGGAGAGTCGGGAACAGAGAGTTAAGACTTCGCGGGCGGTGGAGTTGGCAAGAAGGAGCTGGTCGTCGTGTGCGTTGGAGTAGGAGCGGAGGGGACGGAGCTGTGGAGAGGCGGCGAGGGCAGACGAGGGGGTGCTCGCATCGTGCAGGGAGCTGCACCCCAGGGAGGCCGACAGCGCGACCTGGCCGAGGTGGAGACGCTCGTCGCGGGACAATAAAAATCCTCTATACCCCGAGCATCAGCAACCCCCTCCTGTTTCCCCCCGCGCTGAGATAGTGCGACCAAGGGGGCCCCTTTCCCACCCCCTACCAGACACTGCCCGCGAGGCCCGCGGAGTTGAGGGACCATCGCCGCTCCGCGTCTCATCACCAGACGGGTAGGCCCGACCCGGTCTCGGCCTCAGGCCCGCCTCATCTTTGAGGGTATTCTTTCCTTGGTTTTGGGTATGTGTTGTCGGCGCCGTCTGTGAAGTAAAATTGTATAAGTGTTGCCGTGTGCTCGTGTAATCGGTATTAGATCTGCATTGTCGCATTTGCTTTTTGTGTAAATCGCATTGTTTTTCTTTTCTGTGTGCTTTTGGTGGAATTGAATATGTGTGCTTTCCGTTCGTCGCGAATAAATGTGCTTTGTGTTGAACTGTTTCCCGCTTCGCTTCGTCATTTCCTTCATTGAATCCTCATCTTGCTTCACGTAAAGGGTTGGTAGTGGGCTGAATACGCCCGATAATTAATCGAACCATCGAGGTCGACGAATAACACCGCTCGGTTATCCCGATAGTACGGAACGGGTCGCTTAAGTGGCCCGTGTCCGAAGTCGACCTGCGGCGAGGTGCGATCGCCCGGTCTACCCTCCGCGTGGGTACTTAGGTAGGTCGAATTTGGCGAGCAACCCTATCCCACGCGGGGGCTGATTGGCTCGATCGCGGTGAGACCGAAAGGTCCACCCGTGACTGGTTCCCGGCGTTAGTCCGAGAGGGTCACGACTGGATTGTCCGTCCGGTGGGCGACGTGCCGCGATTCGAGTTACGTGACCGTCAGCACGCCGGCGGGCGCGAATCCGTGACACTGGTGTCAGGTCGTGCGATACAAATTCATCGCCCTCCTCTCGGCACTGGTATCGGAGAACAGGAAAACGGGCTCTCCTGTCTCCAGCTAAATTCACGGGAATCGGTCCAGGGGTGAGAGAAGCGACCCCCGATTCCCTCCAAATTACGAGCGAGCGAAATTAACCCTTTAAGAGAAGCAAGATGGCGTCTCAAGGCGAGCGGGAGCCGGGGGTATTAGAAATGTGTAGTAATGTAGAATCCATGGTCCAGGATGGAATCCCCGTGCAGGAAATGTTGATTGTGCAGGAACACGGACTCGCCCAACTGAACCCAGAGCCCGAAATGGGTGCGGCAGCGGCCGCGGTGTATGACACCTCCCCCCCCCCCCTCTCCACCAAAACCCTTCCCCAACCCCTGCCGAAACGGCTCACTCAAGCGCACCCGACATGGCCCAGCTATGCGCCATGCTGGCGGCAATGACAGCGAAGATGAATGTGAACATGAACAAGCAAATGGACGAAGTAAAAACAAGGATGGATGCGAATACACAAAAAATGGATGAAAAGATGGATGCGAATACACAACAAATGAACGAAAAGATGGATGCGAATACACAAAAATTGGATGCGAATACACAACAAATGAACGGAATGGAAACAGTCATGAAAAAAGAAATGAAAGAGCTACGGGGTGAGACGCAGAATATGGGCCGATGCCTGCAGGCGGGCATGAAGGCCGTGACCAGGGAGCTGGGAATGGCGACTCCACCTGTGGGAGCAAACGAGCTGGAAGGGGGTGCAACGGCTGACAGGCCCGCGGTGGAGGCGGGTAAAAAAATAATTCGGGGGGCGTGTTGGGCGAGGGTCGTGACAGAGGAATCGACGGTGACCAAAAGGGAAAAATTAAATGGGGAGACCAAAACGTGTGAGACGAGACACGAGGTGACGACAACAGAAACTTATAAATGTATAGAGACACGGGAGACAGAAAAAATAGAGAGACAACACGATGAAGACGGGGTAAGTGACGCGCACACACACACGGAGGTAGTGGAGGATAGTGAGGTTGAGCTCGCGGAGCGTGTAGGGACCCAGTGCGAGCACCTGGATGGCCTCCTCCAGGAACGAGGGGAGGGAGTATGCCCCCTTGAGGCGAGTCACGACCAGGTGAGTTCGGTCGTGCTTTGCGAGGTTGAGGGGACGAGTGCTGCGAACGGGTGCTTGGAGAGCTTGGGGGGTATAGAGGCCCCGGAGACCCTTGTGGGGACACGAATCCCCAGTGTGGTTGTCCCTGTGTGTGTGGTGCAAGGCGTGAGTGCGTCCCCGTGTGTGGAAGCGACCCCGTGTGTGAGTGGTGTGGTGGCGATGGTGCCGGAGTACGTGCTTCCCAGCACGCCGAGTGTGGGTGAGGCACGGTGTGTGAGTGAGGCACCGCGGGTGAGTTCCCCCGCGTGTGTGAGTGAGGCCGTGTGTGTGAGTGAGGCACCGCGGTGAGTGCCCCCGCGTGTGTGAGTGAGGCACGGAGTATGGATGAGACACCGCGGTTGAGTGCCCCCGCGTGTGTGAGTGAGGCACTGCGGGTGAGTGCCCCCGCGTGTGTGAGTGAGGCACGGTGTATGAGTGAGGCACTACGAGTGAGTGAAAGGCCGCGAGTGCGTGGAGCCACGTGTGCGAGGGAGGTTGCATGCGTGAGTGAACGGCCGAGTGCAAGGGAGACCGTGTGTGTGAGAGAGCGGTATGTAAGGGAGATGTCGGTTGGCATGCGGGAGCACGCAGCCGCGTCTCCCGGTGTGAATGTGATGGAGTGGACTGTGTGCGTCGTAACACGCAGGTGTGCGTGAGTCGAATGGCGACGACGACGGTGACAGAAGAAAGAAAGCCGAGTAGCGGCTGTAGTTGTTTCGGGGACGGCCGTGTGCAAGGTCGCTGTGTGCAAGGGAGACCGTGTGTGTGAGAGAGTGGTATGTGAGGGAGATGTCGGTTGGCATGCGGGAGCACGCAGCCGCGTCTCCCGGGGTGAGTTTAATGGTGTGGACTGTGTGCGTCGTAACACGCAGGTATGCGTGTGTGGAATGGAGACGGAGACGGCGACATGGGAGAAACGAAAGCCGGGTAGCGGCTGTAGTTGTTTCGGGGACCGTGCCGGGTTCACCCAGCCGCGAGCACGAGGTTCGTGCTGTGCAACGCACGAGACCACCACGTGCTCGCTTGCGAGAGTGAAGTCCCGGTCCGGAAACGCACGCGGTGGATTTGCCGATCCCGCGGACGGACAAAGTTTAGGCAGGTAAATGGATTTGGACCGGACGGGTTCTCCACGCGATCGTGTGTGTTAAGCTCCAACGGGCAAAGCACATGTGTTCGCGTGGGGAACCCTTCGAGACGTGGGGCTTGTGTTTTTTTTTTATGCGCACGGTGACGTCATGGCTGCACGTGGGGTTGGAATCCGGCAGGAGGGGTATCCCGGCCGGATGGTACCGTCCAAGGAGGGACGAGGTACACGTGCAGCTGCATGACGTCACGGGCAGGTGCAAAGTGCGCGAGCTCTGAGTTGCCGCGCAGGTGCTGCGCATGGAAAAAAAAAAGAGAAAACAAGCCTCACTTTCGGGTGCACAGGATTCCTGGGCAAAGGGTGGAAGACCCCCTTGACCCTGGGCACAGGATGGAAACTAGTTAGGGGGAAGGGTTAGCTTAGTTAGACCGACTCCATGTGGCAGGGGTAAGTCCTCATGGAGTCCGTGGAATGGATTAGTTAGAGGGATTGTAGCGAGATTTAGGTTGGGAAATAAAATGAATTTTTGATTTATTTGAGGACAGTGACAGACCTGTGAATGTGTAGAGGGGATGTAGCTTAGCTACGTAGTGTTAAAAGGAACGTGCTGTAGTTTAAGGGACGACGTGGGAGCACGAGTTAGTTAGGGGATGCAGATAGAAGGATGGCAGAGTTCAGCGGTGTGTGTGTTGAAGAGTTGTGGGTTGTGAGGTGAGTACATGTGCTTGGTGAATGAGTGAGGCCAGCGGGTCTGTGTGAGTGGAGCGAATGGGGAATGCATGGTGCGATGAGTGATTGGGGGGAGGAGTGACTCCCGCCCAAGGGACCCCGGGGTCAGAGTAAAGTGAGTTAGCTGGGTTAGTCAAATTGAAAAATGGAGGTCGTTTTGTTGTTGGTGGGAAAGTAGGCTCGAGACCCATTTGGAGGGGTGCAGGAGCCCTGTTGACGGGCTTGGGAGCGTGGCTGCGAAAGGTGAGTATCGCTGAGTGGGTACCCCGGGCACCAGGCTAGTCGGCCGTGGTAGGCCAAGGGCCCATGGGGGGCCGGGATAGCGTAGTGGGCACGGGTGCGCCTGCTTGGTGCGGGGGCCCGGGGCGCCATTAGCCGCGTGGGCAGTGTTGTGGGCAAGGGTGACCCTCGGAAAGGGGCCTGGGAAGCCAGCCTGCCACGTGTGCGTTTCAGGGGAGGTGCCATGGGGGGCACTCCCCGGTGTTAGGGAGCTGGTAGGCTCGGAGGCAGTGTAGTGCCCGGGGGTGCCATAGCGGGAGATTCGGCAGAGGGTCGTGCCTGCCAAAAGGGAGCCACGTGTCCCAGCCATGAGACCGTGTGAGGGCACGGAGAGAAAATTGGGGGGCGAGGCCCGAAATTGTGAGGACACCAACACAGGCGACGGGAATCTGGGTTGTTAGAACCAATAGTTTAAGCCAGAGGCGCTTGTTGAAAGCCCCGGGGTAGTTTAACAGTTAAATGGATAGGGTAGAATAGGAGATGTACCCCTCCGCACCATCCATCCCCTCGCTCTCGTTGTGGGCCGCTGGACCCACTTGGTGTTAAGATCGCCGAACTCTGGGGAGGCCATTCTGAGGCTTCGTTGGGCCTCGACACAGGACGTTAGCTCTCCCTTGTTCCCCTCCGGGAAGGGAACGTAGGGGTTGGGAGTAGGCTAGGTGACAGGATAGGTTAGCCGAACAAAGACGATAAAGGGGGTTAGGGGACGATTTATAGTGGGGAAGTAAAAATAAAAACAACAAAAAAAATAAGTTGGGGCTAAATTGCGGTTTGACAAATTAAGGGAGTGGGTATGTACAGTGACAGGCAAAGGCGATAGGTTGGGAGGGAGACAGGTAGGTAGGTCCGAGCCCGCCTTCCGAGTGGCCAGCACCACCGCACTCCCTCCACCAACCTCCACTGAACGGCAAAGGCTGGCCAACTTCATCGGCTGGCCGTGTTTTACTTCAAGGCAGAGGCCGGCCAACTTCATCGGCAGCTGTTGTTTTGCTGCAAGGCCTGTGCCATCGGCTGGCCGTGTTTTGCTTCAAGGCCTGTGCCGGCCCACTTCATCTGCCGGCTGGCTGTTTTTCTTCAAGGCCTGTGCCGGCCAGTTCATCTGCCGGCTGTGTTTGCCTGTAGCGGCCTTCTCTGCGGGCTGTGTTTGCCTGCTACCTTTGCCATGCCATGCCCACAGCCCCTGTCCACCAGCCCCGTTCAATTTTTGCTTTGCCCCCCCCCTGTTCATTTCCATGTGCGCCAGGATCCGCAAGGCAACAGTTTGCAAGCTGCAAGAACTGCCCTGTTGGCAGCTACAACACGGGCCTGCAGTGGCGGCCCGTGCACCGTGTTTGTGTTCACCCATCCATTCGTTGTGTTCATTGCGTGTGCCACTTGAGCTGGCACGGAGACTGCGTTTGTGCAGCCCATGCACCGTTGTGGTTCGCTGCGTTCGGTTCAAAAGGGAAGGCCTTGGACTGCGTGTGAGCAGCCAGCCATGTTCCCTGTCACCTGCATTGTTTTGAGCCAGAGACTGCATGCGAGCAGCCTGGCTCCCTGCTAACTGCTTTTCTTTTGCAGAGTTCATTGATCCTGGGCCATGGTTTGGTGTAAAATTTGTAAGTTAAGGTTAAGATGTACTGTAAATATGAGTGCGCCCCCGGCATGTATGTCTTAGCGCCGGCAATTTTATTTAAGTCGTCCGTGTGAGTGAGTTTGTTTAGGTAGTTACGCAGCCCTCAGGTTATTTATTTTGGGGACACGAATACCATGAATGTCGCACTCAGGGATCCGTAGGTAAAATGTACTAGGGGAAAACCACACATGATGGCACACGAAAATTTGACGACTCGGGACGAGTCTGTAAAAAGGGGAGGGGGTAGTGTTGTGGTTACCAAATTCGCAAACCACCATTCAGGTCCCTTAGGTGAGGTATCTCGGTAAGTACATGTGTAGTTAGGCCCAAACCCGTTGTCTAGTGGGAATACATGTCATTTATGCGTGCTGCGACTCTTCAGGATAGCCGTTTTTCCTTTACTATCTTTATTTTGGACCAACCGCCATTGTTACCACCACCAGTCACAACATCAACCACCAACCACAACGCCGCTTCACCACAACCGCCACGACCTTCACGTCACACCTCGCAACCGTCGCATCGCCACCGTTCTTGCGCCGCTTGTGGGTACCGGTGTTGGACTCGTGCAGGGCGCGCGCCGAACAGCGTGTACAAAATCACGGATTTTGTGCTTCAAAAACGGATCAAAAACGACACACGCCCACTTTTTGCCGTCCAATCGGTGAGCGAGGGGCGATTTGGCCCCGCCTCCAGGGCATTGGAGGGCGATCGATATATGCAAATTTATGGATCAAAAAGCATTCACGCCCACTTTTTCTCGGGCCAATGGGGAGCGAGGTGAAAGGTCGAAGGGAGGGGGTCAAAGATGAGAGGGCGAAGCCACGGGGCTGATATAAGCGACCGTGTTCGTCAGTCCAGGGAGTAGGAGAGTCGGGAACAGAGAGTTAAGACTTTGCGGGCGGTGGAGTTGGCAAGAAGGAGCTGGTCGTCGTGTGCGTTGGAGTAGGAGCGGAGGGGACGGAGCTGTGGAGAGGCGGCGAGGGCAGACGAGGGGGTGCTCGCGTCGTGCAGGGAGCTGCACCCCAGGGAGGCCGACAGCGCGACCTGGCCGAGGTGGAGACGCTCGTCGCGGGACAATAAAAATCCTCTATACCCCGAGCATCAGCAACCCCCTCCTGTTTCCCCCCGCGCTGAGATAGTGCGACCAAGGGGGCCCCTTTCCCACCCCCTACCAGACACTGCCCGCGAGGCCCGCGGAGTTGAGGCACCATCGCCGCTCCGCGTCTCATCACCAGACGGGTAGGCCCGACCCGGTCTCGGCCTCAGGCCCGCCTCATCCTTGAGGGTATTCTTTCCTTGGTTTTGGGTATGTGTTGTCGGCGCCGTCTGTGAAGTAAAATTGTATGTGTTGCCGTGTGCTCGTGTAATCGGTATTAGATCTGCATTGTCGCATTTGCTTTTTGTGTAAATCGCATTGTGTTTTTCTTTTCTGTGTGCTTTTGGTGGAATTGAATATGTGTGCTTTCCATTCGTCGCGAATAAATGTGCTTTGTGTTGAACTGTTTCCCGCTTCGCTTCGTCATTTCCTTCATTGAATCCTCATCTTGCTTCACGTAAAGGGTTGGTAGTGGGCTGAATACGCCCGATAATTAATCGAACCGTCGAGGTCGACGAATAACACCGCTCGGTTATCCCGATAGTACGGAACGGGTCGCTTAAGTGGCCCGTGTCCGAAGTCGACCTGCGGCGAGGTGCGATCGCCCGGTCTACCCTCCGCGTGGGTACTTAGGTAGGTCGAATTTGGCGAGCAACCCTATTCCACGCGGGGGCTGATTGGCTCGATCGCGGTGAGACCGAAAGGTCCACCCGTGACTGGTTCCCGGCGTTAGTCCGAGAGGGTCACGACTGGATTGTCCGTCCGGTGGGCGACGTGCCGCGATTCGAGTTACGTGGCCGTCAGCACGCCGGCGGGCGCGAATCCGCGACAATACTTTCCAAAGAGCTGGATCGTCCAAACTAGATTACCAAAATTACTGGGACTGTACGGAAGGATGGAGGGTTATTATTTTGTCATCTGTTAATTTCGATTTCTCATCAGTTATCAGGTTAAATTTTTAATTCACAATCTTACACATTGCTTTTCATCCTCCATCGTTAAGCATTCGTACATACATCCTTTGTACAACTCATACATACATCTTCTTGCTCTGACAAAGTTTAAAGCCTGAAATGTCAGCACCTTGTGATCCTTCACTCTTAATCTTTTCATTCTTATATTTTATGGTTGATATACACTGCCGGACATATTGTCTACAATTCATAACTGGGCCTAAAACACATGCACTACAGAACCGGGCTTATCACATGCACACTACATAAATGGGCCTAATGTGACACACCACACTACAGGGCCAAACACACATGCATTACACAACCAGGCCTAGCACACGAGCACAACAAAACTGAGCCTAGCAAAATATGCACAATCCACAAGTGGGCCTAATGTGTGCACACTACACAACTTTGCCTCATGTACACACTCTACCCAACCAGACCTAATGTATGCACACTATGTAACCTGGCCTAACATGCTGCATGCAATACTTAACCGGGCCTAACACACACACACACACACACACACACACACACACACACACACACACACACACACACACACACACACACACACACACACACACACACACACACACACACACACACACACACACACACACGACTCGACCGGCTGAGCAAAAACGTCCGACACAGCCAGGACTAACCTGCACATTCTATGCAATACTGAGCTTGACATGCGCAACACCAATATGCGTTTCTCAACCAAGCTTTACATACGCTATACAACCAGGCCTAATACACTGCAACACAACCAGTTGGAACATTGATGAAGAAATGAGGGTGATTTACATTCGCAAATTCAACAGATTATAGACAAGAAGCAGGACAGCCTACTTTATATCGTTACGACGCCCACTTATAAGAGTTTGCCAGTGTAACAAAGCATCTCAATGCTCATGTATCTGTCTGTCCTTTCTCACAACATGCTACCATGATAGTTAAAAAAGTACAACATGCTGCTAATGTCCCGAATAAGAATGACAGCAGGTCTTGTTTTATAGTGCCTCCATGGATTTAATGGGTTTAGTGCATCTGTCATTCATGCATCACATGACGATTGACGATCATGACATAAGACGGTCAGGACTTTGCAACTCACTGGGTATTCTATGAAGGGGTTTCCTGGTGGTTTTTCTCGCTGAGCACCATCGATGGAAATTGACAAAATGGAACAGAAAAGGAGATCACAAGACTAATCAAAGGCGATGTTTCTGAAAAAACGGAAATAAAACAAGATATCCACAACAAAATTACAGATGGAATTTTTAGCGAGAGGTGACAGTCACATCAAAGTGGCAGGGAATCTCATTGCTCAAGCTTTCACTTTATTTTGTGGTGCAGGCAGTGCCCAATCTTTTGTATTGAAAAGCTCTCCAGGAATCAAGTTTTGGTGAGCGTGTTAACCTGTTCATCCAATAATCTATCAAGGAACTCAAAAGACTCCCTTTCAGCATCCTGCTGAGAATGATTCATATGCATCAGTTACCCATCCTGCTCCCTGACCTTAGACACCTTTAGCCAAGCCTAATAACTCTGACAGTCAGGAAAACAATGGTGTCGTTCCAACCAGATATACATTGGCTGGGCAGAGAGCATTTGTTGGTCACTTTGAATTGCAATGTTTATCATTGACCCTTACCTTGAAAGTGTAATTTGCTTGATTTAAAGCTGAAAGGGATTTTCATTTTGCCAGTTACACAAACAACAACCTTCTGGGTTCTGCTATTATTGTTTTAAAGGGTTATTGTCAATATCTGCTGGACCTGTGAGCCATGAATGGAGTCATGTAATGTGTTTTGTACATAGCGCCGTACATAGCTTTCTTGTTCTTATAGGAACACAAAGACGTGAAGTGGTGTGCCGTAACACCGAAGATGGTACGACAGTGCAACATCAATTTTGCGCACGTGGTAACAAGCTCACCGAGAATTCACGTCCATGCAACACTGAGGCTTGTCCTGCAGAGTGAGTAAGACAAAACTTTCAAATCCAAATCACAATTCTATAATTTGCCTGCATTACCTTCAACCCCTGGTCCAACATCACCATTTCTTTATGTGATGTTTAATCACAAATATCATGCTGCAACTTACTGGCCAGATATTCATTGTGAGGCCTGATGTTTAAGTGCCCCGATACAAATTTTATGTCTCAAAAGAACATTAATCTTAATGTCAAAATTGTAATTATGCCAAAACATTTTTTTTGGTATATCTTTCCTCTTTGCAGCTAATAAAGAGCAATTCCTCATAAAAAAAATCTTTTTTTTGCCCAGTGGCGACCAAGGAGCACAGTAACTGATCACATCGGTGGGATGAGGGTTATTTGTTGACGTACCATGACACCCTCGCACACATACCATTCTAGAAACTATTTCAATGAGCAAGTTATTTTGGGAATTGCAAGTTTTCCCGATTTCAAATATTTTGATAGATAATTGTAGAAGCTGCAGGGAGATCATAACTAAGAATGTTTGTTACTGTTACAGTGGAGCAAAGGATAAAACTATGAGGAATTGTGGCTGAATGTGTATTTAACGTGACCATACAGGTATTAGATACTATTATACAAACTAAAGCAATTCTAAAAGTTAAAATAATTTGCCATATCTTTTGTGAAATTCCCAGGAATGTTGCAAGTGCGAAAAACGATCTGACATTTATTTGTCAAAGAAGCCAAAATTTGCCATTTTTACCTCTTGCATCAAAGGTTTTCATCACTGTCTGTCTGTCTGTTTATGTGTTTGTCTGTTTTGTGCGGGACAACACTGAGTGGTTAGTTAATATGGGCCCGAGATCCAGCAGGGTCTATTACCGCACCAGTTATTGGACAGGATTATAATAAAGTGAATCCTTGAGATAACCAAATAAACACAATCATTGGTGCAAGAAAATGGCGGTAAAACAGGGCTAACCATTTCTTGTGAAATACATCAACAATGTATTCACAACAGACACAATAAACACAATCCCAATAGAGATACAAAAAAACAAAAACTAACTGCCTGAGCAACAATATTCACACATACACACACACACACACACACACACACACACACACACACACACACACACACACACACACACACACACACACACACACACACACACACACACACACGCCGGTAGGCGACAAGGGTGGTCGCGACATAATTGCATACTAGTCATACAGTTTTGACGGATCGGGCTGAAAATTTTTTACAAAGAGGTTGATTATAGTGTGCATAAAAGCGCGGAAGCTGATTTTTCATTTTCGAAAAAATATATATATAAAAATATTTTTCGGATTTTTTCAAAAATTTCAAAGTCCCGTTGCGAGGTAACGGTGGCGTCCATAGCAACGGTACTCAAAAGCATACAACTACATGCTGGTATGAACCTACCAGTCAAGTTTCATCAAAATCGGTTGACTCCTCTAACCTCCAGAGCTGTCCATTACATACAAACAGACAGACTGAAAACCTGAGAATAACGGTAGTCTCGCGACCACCCAACAAGGCAAGAGGAGGAGAAAGGCACAGTATGAACATCAGGGGTGTGTTCCATTAACGATCGGCTTGTAGAGTTGCTTGCCAAGCATTCCATGCCAAAGTGGCACATCACTAGCTGACTTCCACATCGAACCAGACCTGAAGTCTCAATCTTCCACTTCAACTACAGCTACATCATCATCAACCACAGATTGAATACTAATTTGCATAAAGGATCTTTAAGTTCAAATCTTATAATAACAATTACACACATAATCTTTTGGCTTTCATATCAAAATCCAATGGCACTGAGCACATGGAAACTTGTTGATTGTGTGTGAAAGCTGCAAAACTTGGAAAGCATTAATCATCTGTAATACCAAATTGATGTGACTTGTTTTGCAGATGGCTCATCGATGAGTGGTCAGAATGCAGCCAAAGTTGTGATGGAGGTGTACAGTCACGTACTGTGAGATGTGTGCGGCGCGTTATGCTTGACCGTAATGAAGATGTGCTCGATGAAGAATGCATGAGCAAGCGACCTGTGAATTCGGAAGATTGCAACAATCAGTCATGCCCACTGCGGTGGCATGCACAAGACTGGTCTGAGGTGCCCAGGGGAGGTGGGGAAGTTTAAAGGAAATATTTGTGATTTTGATATTAAAACAGTATTTTTCTGGAGAAGCTGAGGTCATATTTACAGGCAGGCAAAACAAACTAGAACGGCTGCAGTTAGGGACAGGTTGGAATGCATATGGTTTCTATTTTGAAAGGTTGAATCAGGAAAGGATTGGAATTCTGGATTCTAAATTTAGTTTGTATTAGACTTCACTTTCATCACTAACAATGTTAGCCATCAGCATCAGTTAAGCCATTTGTAATGCAACTTGTTTTGAACAGTGTTGATTACATATTGAACAGTGTTGATTACATATTAACAGCAGTGCTTACGGTGATAGGATGAAGATGATGTCAATGTAAATGGAAAGTTATCATGATATTGCTGTGATGGTCGAAAAATTTCCTCCATTTTGGCATTGTAACCCATTCCCTCCCTACACCTTTCTCCCCACACATTCAATTTTCTCGAGTAGTGCACCACGCGCTGTGGCCCAGGCTTCAAGCATCGTATTGTCCAGTGCAGAAGCAGTGATCTATCTCACACATTCCCACCGTCGGCCTGTCCGGCTGAAGGCCGTCCACCGACCCGCGTCCGATGCTCCCGCGGCCGCTGCCCACCACCTCGATGGGTCACTGGAAGCTGGGGTCCAGTACGTCTAAACACTGCTCACTGTCTTCATACTGTTCACCCCATTATACCTCTATACAAGTGATAATCATAATGTTGTTTATGTGAGAAAAAAAACACAACTTTACAGCTTTCTAAATCCACTGTCCTTCCCAACCTACTTGTCTGAAGTGTTCTGCACACTGTGGCGTGGGACAGCAAGCACGAACAGTGCGCTGTGTAGCACACTCTGGCCAAGCTTCAGACGGATGTAGCTCTGCCTTGCGTCCTCTCGCCATGCAGCAGTGTGACACCAAGTGTGGCACACCACCCAGCATTACTGCAGAGGGTGAGAATGGACGTGGCAGGGTCAAAGAATGTCATGCAAATTTCTGAATATAAAGAAAACCAATGTTTGTCCCGAGAGAAGTAAAATTACTCTAAAAAGGAAGTTTCGGTTTTTTTTTTTGCCTTGAAATAAATTTTGCAACCTGGCTTTTGTTTATAATATAACAAGTTTGGTCACACAATCAATATAACGAGGTTATTTAGACTTTAGTAAAACATCAAGAAGATTTGGTTCACGAGTCAGTAAGTGACCACTATATTCGTTATGAGTGTGTGTCTGTCTGTCTGTCCCGAACATAGCTCCGTGGGTTTTGATCCGATCTTGATAAAATTAGGGTGCGATGTTTGTATCATGATCTAGTTGTGTTTTCCGGAGAATAGGCGTGCTGCGCCCATTATGGGCGGAGCCACGCCCAAAAAACGTGTTTTTAGGGGGTAGCCGGTTTCAAGTTACATCTTCTCTGAGGGGGTTTGTCGAATCTGGAAGGGGTTTCAGTATTTGGTTAGCCCAATGGCACCTGCATAGCCCCACAGAACTCGATTTTTCATTTTCATCCCAAGGTCAAGGTCACGAACTTAGAAAATGTCAAAAAAAATCAATAAATTGGGCATCGAGCTCCTAGGGTTTTCAACTGTTTCGAATGAAAGTTGGTATGCAAGTCGTGCTCTTCGAGTACTACAACTTTCATCATTTACGTTTTTCCCGATCCCCGCCAGTTTGCCCGTGGCGTCCCCTCGAAGGTCAAAAATAAAAAAGGCGAACCGTGTACATTGCCCGTGAACCATCGCTGTCGCCAGACTTGTGTTGTTTATAATTGTAACAAAAATTAACTCAGGAGTGCAACACAGCTATGATGGGCCGAATGGCTCCTCATTCCATTGTTTAAGGTCATAAAGGATTGTGTGACCACTCGTTAAATTCAATGTAGTCCCGCGGAGACTGCAGATGCTTTATATGTTAATTTCCTTTCTGCATATGGAATATAAATATTTAAGTGCGATTTGTAAGAATCCTGACAGAGCATCCCAGTTAACACAAAAATATTGTTACATCCTAAAAACATTATGCTAAACATTATGAAAGCATTATTCTGTCGGATATTAAATCATTTAAACGTTGTATTGAATAACATTCGTTTTATTATAACATTTTTTCCACGTGATGATGATATTACGAATTCAGATCATGAATGATGAAATGTTTTGAAAACATTTTAAGCATGCAATGTTTTCTGATATTGTTTTCATGGTGTTTTAAAAACCCTACAAAATATTGTTTCATAACCTTTTTCAAATGTGAAAAATGTTTTTGTTAGCTGTGATGGACCTTCCAAGGTGGAGGTACAAGGCAAGTTGTGCCCATTTCGCCACTGAGGGGGGCACACAACATATGACACCAGATAACCCAAAGCGCCATTATTTTGGTTCACGAAAAAATATTTTCACGAAAAATATAAGTGACCACTATATTCGTTATTGTTGTGTGTCTGTCTGTCTGTCTGTCTGTCCCGAGCATAGCTCCGTGGGTTTTGATCCGATCCTGATGAAATTTTGATGGGAGGTTTATATCATGATCAAGTTGTGTTTTCCTGAAAATGGGCAGAGCCACGCCCAAAAAACGTGTTTTTAGGGGGTAGCCGATTTCAATTTGCATCTTCTCCTAGGGGTTTTGTTGAATCTGACAGGGGTTTTGGTATTTGGTTAGCCCAATGGAACCTGCATAGCCCCATGGAGCTCGATTTTTCATTTTCGTCTCAAAGTCAAGGTCACAAGGTCACGAACTTAGAAAATTGCGATTTTGACATAAAAAAAAATTTCTTCTCCGAGGGGTTTGTCGAATCTGGCAGGGTTTCGGTATTTGGTTAGCCCAATGGCACCTGCATAGCCCCACAGAGCTCGATTTTTCATTTTCGTCCCAAGGTCAAGGCCATAAGGTCACAAACTTAGAAAATTGCGAATTGTGTTTGTAGGGGGTAGCCGATTTCAATTTGCATCTTCTCCTCGGGGGTTTGTCGAATCTGGCAGAGGTTTCGGTATTTGGTTAGCCCAATGACACCTGCCCACAGCACTCTATTTTTCCCACAGCCCTGCCCTTAGCCCATAGCTACCATAGCCCCATAGCCCCACAGCGCTCCCTGCCCATAGCCCCACAGCACTCTATTTTTCATTTTCGGCCCAAGGTCAAGGTCACAAACTTAGAAAATTGCGATTTTGACATAAAAAAAATCTATCTTCTCCGAGAGGGTTGTCGAATCTGGCAGAGGTTTCGGTATTTGGTTAGCCCAATGGCACATGCATAACGCCACTGAGCTCGAATTTTCATTTTAGTCCCAAGGTCAAGGTCACAAGGTCATGAACTTTGAAAATTTCGAATTTTGACATAAAAATCAGAGACCGCCCAAACTTTGGGAGCTAGGATGACAATATTTTTTTATGAATAATCTTGAGGTCATTCCCCACCTAAAGTCTTTAAACCATTTTTCTCTACCTCGAACACCTTGCCCGTGGCGCCCCCTTCAAGTTTGTTTTTACGCTGATTTCATCAAAGTATGGATAATCCGAGGAGTGTGAAATGCCATTTAGCCTATATGACGTTATATTGTTCCTGGAATGTTCCAGAGGAAGTTTTGCACCAAAGGTCATAATTCTTGACCTTTGACCCTTAAAGTTCACAAAGGTCAAATTTTCAAAGTTGTGGGAATCGAACCAGGTTTTCGACCTTCTTCGACGAACTAACTCCATTAAGCTATAGCACGTATCCTGTTTCCTTATTTTAATGTCCACAACATTGTTTTGGGACCTTTAAAGGTTATGCAAAGGTCAAATTTTTAAAGTTGTTGAACGAAACCGGGTTTTCGACATTTTGCAGCTAATAACCTGTCACTCGTACCACATCATGTTGATCATTTTTATAACTTGGTCAAACATTATCACATTGTCTCATCCTTGACTTCTGAAACAATCTACATCGTCAAATACCGCTCGTGAACCATCATCGTCTTCAGACTTGTCATGTTTTAATGTCATTTTGATGAAGGACTGAAGTTTATATTGTGATGTTGACTTTCCAAATGTGAAACTATTGTGGTTCAGCAAATATTGGGGAAATTGGCACAAGGTGTTAGAAACGAAAAAGTCACAAATAACCAAGCAAACATCCATGTTATATACATACATACATATATGTATATTTATATCTAGATGTATACATATATATATATATATATATATATATATATATATATATATATATATATATATATATATATATATATACTGTGTGTGCTGTCCCTCAGGTGGGCGTGAAACTGGGTGTCCCATCTGCCTGATTAATTCTACATCCCTTTAATTTGTTAATGTTAAATACGTCACGGTGTTTTTCGCATAAAGTTGGCGAGCTATCGCCAAACACCTCGACCAAATTTGTAATTCCTGCCATAACCTACAGGGAGCACAGCTACACTCCCAGTAATGATGCAACCAGCAGCCACAAGCTGCATACGAAGTGAATTAATTCACCCAAAAGCTATTCAGCTTGATTGAGCTGGCTTCCAAAAGTGCTGTTTAACTTATCGCAGTTCAACCTATCGCATGTTTTACTAAACAGATCTCTCCTGTAAAATGGACTTTGATACTTTTAAAATTGTCGTCAATATGTAGCCATTACTAAACAATCCCAGTTGGTTCCATCATGGTGTGGGAGTTCCAGTGTAAGGAAAAATATTAAATCAACAAACAGTGATTTAAGGTAAACTAGCATAAATCTGCCAATTGGCAGAAATCTGGTGTGTCTGTCTGAATGGTGTGTGATATCTACTCCACATGTTTTTGGGGTTTTTTGGCCTTATCACAATCCCCACAGACTGCAAGGATGTCAACAAGGTGGCGTATTGCCCTCTGGTGCTCAAGTTCAAGTTCTGCAGCCGGGCCTATTTTCGCCAAATGTGCTGCAAGACGTGCCAAGGCCACTAGTTCTCATCTGGCTCGTGGTGCAAGTTTCAGCTTCACTGCAACACAGATGAGCAGTGTGTTGTTTTCGGAAAAGTTGGGGTAATACTCTAACAATGAACTTACATTATTTTGGAGCATTACCCCTGACTGCTGAATCTATTGTCATGAAAATGAATGGTTCAAGCAGTCTGCAATGAACTACAAAAGACCTTTATTATGAACAATAGGTGGAAGCCCGAGCTGCAACTAGTTGGTTCTACTCGGACAGGTTTTTAAAAATAAATCATTTGCATTATGAATGAAGGAAAGAGAAAAAGCAAAAAATGTGGAAAAGGACATTCTTATTGTTTGTTTTATTCCTCTTTCTCTTAATGCTTATTTCTTTATCACTGTTATTACCAGTGGACCTGCTTAAGGCTTGAACTAGCTTTGTGGTCATGAGGCCTCATCTAAATAGTTTCTGAATGACTTATTTGATTGTTGCTGTTATTATTTGTTATTTTATTTATTTTGTTCAAGATGAAAAACACTTTGGTTGGTAACTTAGTTGCGAGTAGTGAAGTGGCACATTTGTAAGGAGGTGAAATTTTTAATGGCAATTGTCTTGTTGAGCTCAAGAAAATTCATCCTTGACCTGTATTGTCATTTCAGACCAGTTTATTGTCTGGACTTTTAAAGAACAATGGGAGTATTACCACACGGCACATTTTGCTGAATCTCATATGATAAACGGTGCTCAATGTACAACGGATAAGGTGCTCATGTGGTTTTCATTGTAAACTTAGGGTACTTGTTTTTTATTGAAAATCTTACGTAATGCCAAGTGGACTTTTGATTTATTGAAATTATCACAGGTAAGATCATAAGGCAATGATATGTACCTCGTAACATGGTTTACCTGGACTTTTAGTTCTTATATGAGTCATTTATTATCTCTTGTTTAGCATTAGTTGTTTGTTTTTGTAGCGCAAGGATTATAGGGGTGATGATGACAAGCAGTGTTGAGAAAGTTCCGCATTTGAGCAAATTACCACTCCGATGAGCCAATGTGGTTGCATTATGATAAAGGTTTTCCTGTCAAATAACTTGTCTGCCCAAAACAAATCTTCCCTTTGTTGTAAAGCAGCTGCAGAATCGAGTTGGCATTACTTCAATAATCACAAATAATTCTCAGAAATTTGATGCAATTCTCATCAGATATCTATCGGATCTCTTAAGAAATCTTAGACAATTCAATTTTTGTGAAGAAATCAGCAGGCAAGAATGCATTGAAACAACAAAAATATCCTTTGAGACAGCATCAACCGACGTTGGATAGACGTCTTATTGTTGTTTGACGTTGCAACATAATTTCAACAAAATTAAATGCTGAAACGACGTCAAGTGCCTGTTAGGAAATTCTGTATGAAGAGGAGGTGGGAAGGAGTGAGATAGAGTGCAAAATGGAAGAGGACCAAAGTCAAGACATATATAAAGGGGGAAAGGGAAGTTATAGAGTTGGAGAGGGTATCATAAAATGAGGGATAGTGATGAATAAATAGAGTAACAGACTCAGGAATACAACATAGTTGGTCTTTGACTGTTATGTACTGCTCAAAATCAGTTTGCTTGATCCAAGATCGATGTTGAGATTTGTTTAAGCTATTATCTTTCTTGATTGCCCCTCATCAATAACTAATTTTATATGTATCTCGCTGCTTTATAATCATGTTATGAGACAAACCGGTATAAAATAGTAGAGATTGATAGGAATGGGGACAGACAAACACTTGTTCTTTTGCAGTGTTCCAAGGCATATTTAAATTGAATACATCATCATTGTTTACTTGGAGATTTAAAAACATAACATACAGTAATTCCTCGCTTAACGCAGTTTCACGTAACGTGATTTCGCTGCAACATGGATTTTCTATGAGGGGAACACTTGTTCCACAATATGGAAGGTGCTCGTTATAACGCAGTTTCTGAGCGGCGGTCGACGACCTTTCTTGCACTGGCTGCATTGAACGATGCAACTCGCATCTCAGTCCTTTGGTCTGCCATTTTGCTTTGTGACATGTCCTCAACCATCGTTACTTTTTAATAGGGATTTATCGGTGCCATTCATTGAAATCATTATTGATAAGCGACTAACCAGGGATTATTCTATTGGATATTCTATTGGCTTCTATTTCATTGGATGTTAAATTAGAAGTGTTGGAGCGATATGAAAATGGTGAACTTGCTGTGGACGTAGGACTCACTCCGTCTTACTGACTCCATGCGAATTCCGATAAAATCAAAGCAAGTTCCAAAAAGTGTTACCTCTTTAAGTATTGATACATTTACATACAGTATATCCTTTCCTCATTCTCTTTCTCTCTATTTCTGTCCCGCTCCCTCTCACATGCACTCCTCACCTTTTACACTATTTCTAAAGAGAAATTTGTTTTCGCACAACACTATTTCGCTTAACACGGTACTCATTAGGAATGCACCTACTGCGTTAAGCAAGGAATTACCGTATTTGCAATTATGAGATTGTCTTATGTAAATCATTCCTCTCGACATTTGCCTTCATTGAGCCGAAACATTTACAGATCTCTGGTGAGGAAATTCATCATGAAAGAAAAAGGTTCTTATTCACAAAAGAAAAGGTATTTGATCAATGGTGCTTGTGATCTTGTTTTCCTATGATCTGTGTATGCAATTAACCCGATCTTCAGTGCTTCTGTCACCGAAACATCTCACCACCGAGCTAGGGTACATACCACTATAGCAACGCATAGTGAAATGTGGGATCATCATTATGTGTTGCACATCAGTTAATGAGGTGTGGTGGGATGTCCCTTCCTAAGAAAGTTATTGAAGTACAGTAGTTGTTTTGGTATTCCAGACCAATGAATTAACCACTATACTGTTGCATTCATCTAAAGCATGACCCATGATTGTTATAATTTTGACTGATAAATTCCCAGTCATTTTGTGTACACCCATCATACACTGTCCAGCAAAAGGATGTGATTAAATCATCACTTCATTGAAGACCTCGAAGAACCCCATGCCACCTTGTTTATCTCCTGGTCGGCAGAACAGCTTTTGTACGTGATAACGTATATTCCTGAAAAGAACACGGTGTGTGCACTGCAGCATATTGAAATATTTATCTATAAGGACTCTTTGTGGTCGGTTCAAATAATCGTCACTTTGGGTGGGTTCAGCACGATTATTCTCCCCAAGGTCTCTGGAATATGATTATTGAATAATCTAGC
Organism: Eptatretus burgeri; assembly: GCF_056783735.1. Lineage (NCBI taxonomy): Eukaryota > Metazoa > Chordata > Myxini > Myxiniformes > Myxinidae > Eptatretus > Eptatretus burgeri. The sequence goes on from NC_140966.1 coordinate 86,338,922, forward strand.
TCGGATAAAGGAACGACATTGCAGAATCGATTCGATTTTGTGAATTTCCTGAGGACCTTTGCTTTTCTAAAATTATAACAAAATGCATGGTTTGCAAACAAGAGTTGCATACAATCACAACCTAGTGTCTTATCCGTCCCTTGGATTGCTTTGTTTTAAAGATGTCACTTTGGCATGTCAATGTCATGATGTGTGTGTATGTATGTATATATGTATATATATATATATATATATATATATATATATATATATATATATATATATATATATATGTATATATATATATATATATATATATATATATATATATGTATATATATATATATATATATATATATATATATATATATATATATATATATATATATATATATATATATATATATATATATATATATATATATATATATATATATATATATATATATATATATATATATATATATATATATATATATATATATATATATATATATATATATATATATATATATATATATATATATATATATATATATATATATATATATATATATATATATATATATATATATATATATATATATATATATATATATATATATATATATATATATATATATATATATATATATATATATATATATATATATATATATATATATATATATATATATATATATATATATATATATATATATATATATATATATATATATATATATATATATATATATATATATATATATATATATATATATATATATATATATATATATATATATATATATATATATATATATATATATATATATATATATATATATATATATATATATATATATATATATATATATATATATATATATATATATATATATATATATATATATATATATATATATATATATATATATATATAATCAGTGTAGGTGATGCTACTCAGCAAGCGCCCACTTAATAAGGTCAAGGAAATAATTTAGATTTTGGACAGGGTACATGCACACAATGGCCGACTCTTATTGAATGGATATCAAATCATAAAACAGAAAATCTTTTCTCGTATACACGCACAGACTACCATTTTGGATTAAAGAAAATAATTTAAAAATATTATGCATGTGTGCACATCCAGGTAATGGTAAAATTTATTTTTTGTTAAAAAAAGGTAGTTTTTAAAACTTTTTTTTTACAATTGATCATTTATATGAAGCCAGCCATAAGCAGAAATTGTTGCTATTATCATGAAACTCCATTATAAAACTTTTACAGTTGATAGATTTTTTTGGAGGGAGGCAAATCAGCTAAATAGCTGACATCTGACATGCATGTCTATACAATGTAATATTATATGTTTGGACTGTGTACATCTTGCATGCTTGTCAATAGTAGGAGATCATCCATAGTCCAGAAATTAACATATACCGATCTTCAGCTGCATGGCACATTTTAATTAGACAAACGAGGAAGTAACCATGAAGGACTGCATTGTTGTACTGTGACTGTCATAGCGAGTTTTACTTGCAACCTATGCTGAGGTTGAGTCCGCTTCATATTTGGACAATCGGGCTTTGCTCAAGAAAGCTGATGAAATGGTGCTCAGAGGTTTGGGTTGTCGGATAGGGGTGAGGGTCAAAAGTTTTTTGGATCAGGATGAAGGGGTAGGCTTCAAGTGAAGCATCTGTTACCGTGTTCCTGAAGTTTATAAAAAATGTACAGAAGTACAAGAGTTTTATATGTATAGATATAAGAATATAGATATATAATAAAAATATATAGTATATTTTATACATTTTGGAGAAATGGTGGATTTTAAGCAATCTCGATTAGTCAGGAGAGCAAAGCTACCAATAAGGTGGTAAAAGATGAGGGTTGGTGAGTCGAAAAGGGGGCAGAGGAAGATGTGGGAAAGGTGGGCAAAATTATGGAACAATAGAGTGAAAAATGGGGATATACTGATAGAACAGGAGTGAAGGGGTTGTGAAGAGATGGGCAGAAGAGTCGTTGGAGTGCTAGAGAAGCGAAAAGAGTAGTAGATAGGGGAGAGAGAGGGAGGAGTAGAGGATGAAGAAAGGAAACAGGGGATGCTTGCCTGCGAATCAAGATCGCCTATACCCCAAGCACATGACCAACATTGTTCACAAGTTTGATTCAGAATTCCCCCATTTTCTTTAATACTTCTGCTTCTTTCTTTCTTTCCCTTTGCCTGCACATTTACTGACGAATTATTTTTGTGAAGTTTCTCCCATTCCTCCAACGACTTTATAGAAGGTTGACATTATTGGTGAGACTGCTGTGTTGGCACGTATCAGCCTGAAACATCCCCGATGGGCTCAAAGGTTGCCTGTGGTGCAGATAATGTTTAGCTTTGGTAATCTGATATAACCTGAAAAGGTGAGCATACACTGGGCAACAAGTAGTATAGAACACATATCTTGGAGTTGTGTACAACTTTTGTGATACACAAGACAGCTTGCATACATTGCAGACTTTACAAAAACTTCACTGTTCTTCGAAATCTCATGCACCTGAGCTCTACCCCTTGTATCATTACCCACTTATAGCCAATGCCCTTAAAGGCAGTTACCCATTGGCCAAAAGACACCGACATATCGAGGTGAAATAGAGCACGTTCAATTCTTTTTTCCATGATACATGATACCTTACATGCTGTGGGATGGCATACATGAGCCAACTTTACCCCACATGACACAAAAGCACATGTTCCATATTAGAAATTTGGTAAAAATTGGACAATACCCACTGTGTGGCTTTCTTGAGGTTAATGATTCAGAAACTCTAGCAAAATGTCTCTGTCCTATTATCTCCTGCATTATTTTTCCTTTTAATGCTTTCTTTTAACCTTTGTGTCCAGTATCCTGTGGGTGAAGGAAGTAACACAAATCTCATTAACGTATTGATTTAGAGATAATTGTCATAGTGATTATGGGAATGATGATGGCATAATATGTTTATTGATGATAGTGATAGAGATCGTAATGTTAGTGCTAATTACGATGGTTATGACTGTGGTAGTAATAATAATTCCTGCGATGATGATATAATTTAGGTTGAATGTTTTGGTGCTTTCATTGTGTTTATGAATCTCGTTTGACCCCCTCAGTCCAATATGCCAGTTTTCTACTGTGTACTTCCTGGCTCACACATTGCATTGTGATTTATCTCATTTGAATGGCACATACCACTCACTTTATCCAATCACACAACAAGAGAAATCCATGCAGATTCTGCTGATTCTTTATCTCCGCATCTCCCTGCAGAGCCTTAGACATGATCGGAACAACAGAATGCTTAATCAACTTTGATCATGCAAAATGATTTTATTCATTCAGGTAGTCACAGCTTCACAAAGTAAACAGTTAATACCGTTCATTCCACGTAGTGTGCCTTTTACCATTTTCACCACTGATGGTTCTGCACTTTGTCTCGTTTCAATGTCAATTATGTGCAGCCCTTATACCCTTATTGCCTTCCATGGCTGTCTGTGTCATGCATTTAACGTTACAAGTAAAGTATCCCTGTCTTGCATAATCCTCCAGTCATTATTTCTTCAATGTCAGACTCATCAATGTCAAACTTGAGCACAACTAAGGACAGAAACAATAGCAGGGTATTAAAAAAAAATAGGACCACTGGACCTGCAGCTTATCTGGGCCCTGGCCTAATGATGTAACCAAAATTTGGTAGCATTCTGATTGGTGGGTCTGGGGAAGAACATTTTAAAAGAAATTTTTGCGATTTTCCCAAAAGATGACCAAGCCAGCCATTTTGATACACTTCCGGTCAGGTGGTCCGCATGACTTCCGCAATATAATTAACATCCCTACCATAGCCTAATGTTACAACCCAGATTTGGGAGCATTCTGACTGGTGGGTCCAGAGTAGAAGATTTTGGAAGGAATTTGTGCAACCGCCATTTTGACACACTTCCGATCACGTGATCAGCATGGCCTCTTCAATTTAACATTAGAACCGTGTCCTAATGTGGTATCCAAAATTTTGTCGGATTCTCACTGGTGGGTCTGGAGAAGAAGATTTTTGAAGGAATTTACGTGATTTTCAAAAAAATTGACGGTCGGCTATTTTAACACACTTCTGGTCACTTGATCAGCATGACCTTCTCAATTTGACATCCCAACCCTGGCCTAATGTAACCCAAATTTTGTAGCATTCTGACTGGTGGGTCTGAAGAAGATGATTTTTGAAGACATTTACTAAGTCGGCCATTTTGACCTACTTAAAGTTATGTGACTGGAACGAGCTTTGCAATTCCTGTTACCAGTCACGAGGCATGTTTCTGCCAGATTGGTCCAGCAGTTTGGCCAGAGAAGTCGAAAAAGGAGACGGATGGATAGACGGTGCGCAATGACAATACCTTATCTGGAATGTAAATTCCAGATAAGCTGAAAACCCACAAGATTCAGGTGGAAATCGAGACTTGTTTAAAGTGTAAAATATTATATATAGTTACAAATTACTGCGGTGTGATTAAAACCTCAAACCAAACATAACTCGTGCTTTTGAAATGAATTTTCTTTCAATAAACTGACCACTCTATTAAAAAGTTTCCATAAATATTCACAGAAACATAATCATCTTTTTTATTATTATTATTCGATGTCGAGGCTCGTGGAGGAGCTATTACAAATAACGGATCAGGACATAACATAAGAAAAGGAACAGTAGGAATAGAGGGGGAGAGAGAGGAGATTGGGACCATACTCTGTGCAGAGCATTGATGCTGATTAAGCAGTCTACTTGGCTATTGGGCACAATCCTGGACGGGTCACTACTCCGACACAGTATACCAGCATGCTGGCACTCATTTTGCCGACCTCGGAAGGATGACAGGCAGAGTCAACCCCACCTGGTATTAATTCAACAGCTGAGTGGGATTTGAACTCAGGACCGAGGGAGACTCGGTCCTGAGGGAGACTTGGAGAAATAAGGGATGAGGGGAAGAATGAGAGCTGGAGGAGGACACGGGGTGAAAAAGATGGAAACGGTCAAGGAGTAAAAAGGTGAACATGCTGTGGACTGTGGAAACGAGGACAAATTGATTTGATTTTGTTGAAGATCTGGATCCAGACACGGTAAGTTTTAAAGTGATTCTTCACCATGGAGAGATAGGGCCAAAATATATATATATATATATATATATATATATATATATATATACATACATACATACATACATACATACATACATACATACATACATACATACATATCACGATATTTCAAAACATTATGGACGGATTGGGACAACACTTGGTGGATGAGTTGGGTAGGTTACAACAAGCTGATTAGATTTTGGTTATATTCACTTCATAAATTCGTTTTCTCCGAAGCCGCTTAAGTGATTCACACAAAACTTTCAACATAGGAGCGCCTACTCATATATCATTTTTTCACAAAATTACACGATGATTGGATGGAAAATGCAGTCGGCATTCCCAAAACGTCTGTTTTCTGTCGGCATAGGTTGCAGTGCATTTCAGGTATCAGGAATAAACGGCCTGATCAAATTATTCCGCATAAATAGGGAAATGCAGGCAGTTCATTTTTATGCTGAATGAATGTTAGATAAATAAACTGAGGTTGAGTTTTTTTGCCAATGACCAAATCCGATCAATGGTAATGAGAAAAAACAATAGGTCAACGACAGAGTTCACAGAACACCTTGCCCCATGCAGTTATGAGAAAAAGGACATGGGAAGAGTCTTTTCAACTCTTGCTTTGTGTTTTGCATGAAACAAACAGTGCTAGGTACTGCAATATTTGTCTCAATGCTGAATCTCAGTTACTCTGCCCTCAGGTCATGACATGGCATAAACATTTTTCCAAGTCCTGCTTAACAGAAGGATTTTGAAATTGCCAAGAAAACGATTTCTGTTCTCCAGTGTTCAAGTATATAATTCAATTGAAATAAAATCAAGGTTTTAAAGGCTGTAGAAAAAAAAGAAGACAAAACTTCTTTGGAAATTTACTGCCGTTGATGAACTGTCTATTACGCCACCTTATTTAACACATTAAATTAGATCTTCCTGCCTGTTGTTTGTGCCCTTTTTTATGATGTCCCTCAAAGCAGTAAGTTTCCTATTTGAAATGATTGTTAATTTTGTTTGACTGCCAGACAGACTAAAATCATTACCTTACTCCTCTCTAAGCATGCGTGATCAGGATGTAATTCCATGCATTTTGCCAATTTCAGAGCCAAAGTACTGCTAAACTGCAGGTTCGTGTTCCCACTCTTGTTCCGATTCATGTTCTGCAGTGTTCAAAATATAAAATAAAATTTAAATTAAATAGTTCCTCGATCATACACTGGTGTCTGTGGAAAAACACAGACAAAGTGAACCAATTGCTTAATCACGCTTTGCACGCACGCTGTAAAAAGGCATGGGGGCTGGCAGGATGGCCTCGAGGTACACACACTTGTCTATAAGCTGTTTAGTCTGGGTTTGAATCCTGACCCAGCAATAAACTGTCATCCTGGTATTTCACAGACAGGGTGATTTATCAAATCAATGTGTCCCTCAGATGCAGCTTAAACTGGACATCCCATTTGCCGGCAAGAGTTGTTGGACATTAAAGATCCCACGGTGTCCTTCGCTAAAAGTTGGTGAGCACAAGCGCCATGAACAAATTCCAAATTCCTGCCCTAACTACTACTGGGCAGGAAATGGCAAACCACCCTGTATCATCCTTGTCAAGAAACTGCTTCAGCAGCAATGACGCTCTGTTGGAGTGAATGGTACATCGGAATCGGAAGGAAGGCATATAATTACGCGCATGATGGCCAAAGACTAGAGTAGAAAGTTTTTATCCACCTTGTAAACCTGCAGCATATTTGGCTTCATTTTTTTCACAGTAGATGCAACTTGGCATTTCAACAGGACACTATGGCAACTGCATTTCACATAAATAGGATGCAATCTGCCTTAATCCCACAAAACCTTGGCAGTGTTTGTGATTTTTTTTTTCCCCTTCCATGACTAGCAATAGGGCAGTGGTATAGGTCAGATTTTTTGGTACTTAATCAACCGGCTTGACACAAAGCTACAAGAGGTCTCATATGAAAGATGGGGATCTCAGTAACTCATTTTGCCCTGTTGTCCTCATTTTTTGGTGTGCGGCCCATGAAATATTCACACCTGAAGGATACCCCCATTAGAAAATTTTGACCATTTCTGAAAATCAGTGAATTAGCCATAACTGCAAAGCAATGCGCCCTATTTTTACATGATTGGTATTGAAATTTGCAGAATGAACAGGGGAGTACTACTAATTACTTAATGGAATACTTCCAGATAAATAAATGTACATTTGAGTGCTTTTAATAGAAAAAAGACGTAATTTCCGGACCGCTAACTTCGAAAATCATCAACTACAGAAACAAACATCTGCCAATTGTCATATTTTTTCTTTCTTTTGTATGTGTTCAGTTTACCATATCAATATAATGAGAATATTTTGAAACAAATTTCTACTAGCAAATTATAGGATATAGTGACTGAAGTTTGCACATGTGATGTGATAACTATATGTTACACCAATACACATTGTTCTATGAGAAATGAACTAAAACATATATTTTGAGCGAGTGTCCTCGATATGTTCAACCATCACTGTCCGTGTCATTTTGGTCACCATGTGACAGTTCGTTGCCACACTGCCTGCCACTGGTGGCACACATGCACTCGTTAGTGCAAGGCAAACTGTCTTGTGAGCAGCTGCAGCTGTTGGTACATGGTTCACTACCACGGCATGAACACACAAGACCATCTAACATCTCCGCTGATGTGGGTCCATCAAACAATGTGGGATGCAGCACACCTCCTCTGTACCATCCACGACCCTCTGGTGTGGGAATTTCTGGATTTGCCAGGTGGGCATTAATCCATACTCGGGTTTCGTGAACGGATCTCTTCAGATGTTCGAGAAAAGCTGGTTCAGACGGAGGCAACTTATACACTGGGACATCTTTGGTCGCTGCGAGTTTCTCCCGAAGATCATTCAAATTTGTGTGTGCATCCATATGTTTCCCTTGATAATCATATTTCCAGCTCGGCCTAATTGCAGAGGCATGATCAGATCTCGTTTTACACAATGAATGGTAGTTTCAACCAATGAAAGAACTTTACGTCGTTTGTTGTCGTTCAGTAGGTATGTCTCATCAGCTGTATCAAATGCCTCTTTGCTAATCAGCCATACAAAGAATGTTTTCAACATCGCAGGCAGAGCATTTTCCGATGAATCCACACTGATATCACCAGGTGTTGGAAATTCGGTTGTTGCCATCATCTGACTAATTTCATCATGAATATCTCCAACTACTTTGTGGAGAGCTGACTTACTGGAGTCCAACTGGTTATCGTCCTCTGGCAGCATGGCGTCTGTTTCCATTTGGCTTTGAGTGAAGTCTTCTTTGAACTGTGCAAATGCTTGAACTGCGTCGCCCAATGACACGTGGCTGCTCATGATGATACTTGACTTTGATTGCCCACGTTGTGAATGAACAACGATAGCATCTCCGTAGTGATGTTTTAGTTGCCGCTGTAGTTTTTGTGTAGTGTATGAGGTTTCTTCATTGTCCCCTAAGATAGTTTTGAATCGATGTAATAGATTCTTCATTTTGAAGGCTTTCCCTCCTCTAAGGTCAGTATCTATCTCATCAACAAGATGGGAGAAGGCATTTTGATGTTCATCAGATTCAGGTACATCTTGCTGGTATTGCCCAGAGCTCATGTTGTGGGTGCTGATGTATGAAGCCATGCAAGTACTATGATATATAGCATTTTTTGCAAACAGGTCCTCGCCTTCAAGAAGACCAAGCATATCCTGATCGTCACATGCTTCTGCTGCTTTGCGAACTGTTGCTTGTCTAGGTCCTGTTCGGACACGGTGAAGTTTATCACGTTTCCTGGAATGGCAGATTAAACAGGTTGACCAATCAGTCATCTTGTGGGTATTTGCTTACGTGTGTTTAGGCTCCACAATCTTTGGTTTCTCCTGTGATGCATGTTCTGAGAAGAAGGATAAGTTCATCTTACTGGTGTACAACTGATAGCAACTGCGGTGATAGAATATAGACATATCCGTTCCTCCCTTACGTGACTCCAAACACTGGCCAATTTCATCGTTCCGTATTTGTGAAGATGACTTCAAAGCTTCCAAACCCGTGCTCCCAGCTTTGCTGACCTTCTCCTTTGACGAATTCTGACATATGCATGTGTCCCATTCTGTCGACAACCTTCGCTTCTTTTTTGGCAACTGTAACTTCAATGGACTCGATCCCAGTTCATCTGGACACCGTTCAGCCATGTTGGAGTCCTATAATAAAGAGAAATTGAAAATTCCATTAAATAATTAACGAAAGACCACTTTTAAGCATTATTGCATAATGGGTGGAGCATTTATGATGTGTCCATACAATTGGCATTGGCATTCTACAACCCTGGAAGAGAAGGAATTGAATAAAAAAATAGATATATTAGGTTTAACGAATTGCTTAGCTATAGACTTTCAGTAGTGTCCATTTTTGCACAACCATGCAGGACAACCTTGGTGCATGGATGAGAGCGACGGTGAGGATGATAATTATGTAATCACGTTTTATCATATCTTCTTTAATATTGTAAAGGATGACTACTGAACATAGCAATGTCAACATCGGTTTTGAAAAATCGCCTTCTCTGATATTTTCCTTATGGAGGTCCTAAAATTTTAGAAAATTATCGTATTTTGTCAATAAAGGCATATAAATTTACATACAATGATGTGGTTGTGATACTACATTATTCTCCTGTCCAATCGACACATTTCAATACCAAACGTGTCAGAAGAGGGCGCTTTGTCTTGTAGTTTATGGGAAATTATGTGATTTTCTGAAATGGTCCAAATATTCAGACGGGTGTATCCTTCAAATGTGAATATTTCATGCACCGCACACCAAAATATGAGAACAACAGGGCTAAATGTGTTACTGAGATCACCGTCTTTCATATGAGACCTGTTGTAGCTTTGTGTCAAGCCGGTTGATTAAACTCCTAAAATATAGCCCTTTATCGAGGTTTACCGCTGGCCTACAACTGAAACAATTAAAGGTCCCCGGATATGCAAAAGTACTGAAATTTTATTTATATATGTCCGAAAGGAGTTTTTCATTGTGATTTCAGATCTGACAATGTTTTTTTCACAGTACTCATTCTGTAAAATGTAAAATTAAAAAAAAACAAATCTCTTCGGGAACGCCCCTAAAAATTATCCTGAAAGGGATATTCGAATTGGAAATCGAAAGAAACCCACATGACGTCACGTACAGGACGACAAAGGCTGCACGTTAATTACTCTGGTTGGTGGTCTACGTGATTCTATTGGCTTTCTGTGTGTTTCCACATTTGATTGGTCGACTCAATCGCTTCGTTCATTTCTGCTTTAAAAAAAAATCGAACATTTGGTTTTGAATAATGGATGGTATGGACTTTCATTTGTCTGGTAATGACAGTGAGTGTGAGAGACATGAAGGATTTTGGTCTGAATCAGATGGAGAATCGTCGGATAACATAGTCGCGGGATGTGAAGTTCAGGCAGCTGGAAATGAAGTACGGCCTTACCAGTTCGAGCCTGAAGCAGGACAAGAAGAGGAAAATGGCGATGAAATTCCCGGAGTTCATGATGATCGGGAGGACATCGAAGGAAGACTCGGAAATAACAACTGGTAAGACTAAATCCTATTCGTAATTCAATAATGTAAATTGGACTTGCATACTGCTCGATATCAGAAATATTTTAGTGACGTGACGTGACGTGACCAGCGCAGCTCAGCAGACATAGTGCTCCGTGGCAAATTAATCACAAACAAGGCCGGCGCATGTCATCGGCCGTATCTCTCCGCGCATAAAACGAAGCAATCTCGCTGTGCGGATACGATGAAAACTTGTGTGCAGAACACACCTTGCGACACAATTGTCTCGAGTAGTCCGATAAATCTGACGTTCTGTTGCATTTTTACAGCACGTGCGCCGTATACAATTGCACCGAGTTTGAAATGTCCCCAGTGTCTACCACGTCTCCGGTGTCCCCTGTCCCCCCCCTCCCCACGTGCCTCAAGACAGCCAATGACGGCCGTCCGGTAGATGCAATGCGTAACCTAAACGGAAATAGCGAGAATTGATGGAAATACCTGAGTATTTCAATGGAAATTTGTGAAACTAATGTGTTATATATATGTGAAAACCATTTAATTTATTGCTTGATGGGAAAAAAACCAAGAAACGCGCCCCTCTCATGTACGAATGAACGAAAGACGTCATTTCCGCCCACCATCGCATTTCGCGCCGAAAGACGTCATTTCCGCCCACCATCGCATTTCAAGCCAAAAGACGTCATTTCCGCCCACCATCGCATTTCTCGCCGAATGCTGAAAGCTAAGTTCTTCTTATGCTATCATTCTTTTGCAGCCCCCTGCCACGTTGTATCGAATGATTTCATTCCTTCTGTTGTATATATAGGTGCTTATCACAGTAATAACAAGATTTTTACATTTCAAATATTAAGTACGCTTTTTAATTGTTTTTCAACTGAAAAAGCATAAATTGCATATTTTAACATTAGTGTACTCATTTGCTTCACCACACGTGCTGTATTGAATGATTTCACTTGTTATTTATTTTATTCCGACTATCGCCATGTAGCACCAGTAAAAAACAATGAAGAAAAGACAATAATAAAAGAAAGCTACAGCACGTCAGATTTATCGGCCTCGTCGGACGGACGACGGATTTATCGGACTAGTCTCGACTCTAGAGATCTCGAGTTGACAAGTAACTTGTATTAGCATGCACACAATGTATAACTCAATGCGTAAGAGTCCCGAGGCTTTGAGGCCATGTAATCGGACAGATAAATTTGTCTTTCACAGTTGTGCAAACATTTTTTCCCCTTTTCATTTATTACAGCATTTTGGCTAATTGTTAATGAATAGCAAGCCAATGGAAGCAGTACCTTCACTTTAGATGTCCATATTCTCCGACGATTATCATCTTTCGGGAATACATGAAGGCTTACACCATCTTTGCTTGTATTGCTGCATCCTGCTACGATACATCTTGCAGGCATTTTCGAAAGTAAGGCTAAAACTCTAAAACTTTCGCGAAACAATCACAGGAATTAAGACGATCAGAGAGATAGCACTAGCATGTGCAAAATGCATTTGTACGTACTTTATAGCACGACATCTCGACTCTCGAGTCAATCCACTCTGTGTGAGTTACTGTATGTGACGTCACGCTGCGATTCCCTGGTCAACTTTTTTTAGGGGCGGGGCATAGCAAGTTGTGAACAGCACCAGAAATTATCGAAATATTGCTCTAATTATCCCATTTTTTATTTAAACAAAAAAACATGGGTGATTTCTTCACTAGGAAGGTCAAGTTAATATATTAATAACAAGAAAGTTTTGCATGTCAGGAGACCTTTAAGGTGAGATTATCATGAGCTGCTTAAAAAAGAGATTGCAAATGCATTATGCAACTCAACATGTTGAAATGTATAAACATCCATTTGAGAATTTTGTATAACAGCATCATGAAGAGGTCCATGGACTTATGATTACAGCAAAATAAAAACCGCAAAGATGAAGTTTATTCATAACTTTGGGAAGATCTTTGTGAAAGGTTTTGGGTGAAGAAGAAATAAAGAAAAAACGGTCAAAGTTTCATATCATAAGCAGGTCCAGTTTAAGTTTTTCATCTTCTGAAGGACAATAAATTCCACCTAAAAATCTATGCCCCGTTTTAAATTTGGGATATAGAATCAAAGTCTAAACAAGATGAATGCAGTTACGTCAGCTCAGCTCATTGATAACATCCCACCTCTTGAATGTGCAATGAGGTTTGTTCCACAGTAGGTTATCCAATGTGCAGTTGGTCAATTGCAAGGTTGAGAGAAGAAGCACGTAAGCCTGCAAACAGTGAATTGCTGTAATCCAAGCATTTAATTACGACAGCATGAACCAGAGTTTTAGTTGTCCCGAGATTTAGGCATGAGCTGATTGGGGCAAGATTGTACATAATAATAATAATAATAATCAACATCATGTGCCATGCTCGGTGCAGAGTGTCGGTTCAGCCGAAGCAGTTTCTTGAATAGGGTTACAATCTTAGATGGGTTGCCATTCTGATTGCAGGATACTCAAATGAGTGTGCAGGAATTTGTAAGTTGTTCATGGTGATGGCTCGCTATAGCAGAATTCATGGTAATAGCCGAGTCTCCCTCGGTCCTTGTAAGCCGGTGATAGCTCACCCACTCTTTGCAAAGAACAGGGTGGGATCTCCAACGTCCACTAACTAATGCTGGCAGATGGGACGCCCAGTTTAACGTTCATCAGAAGGACACCCATTGATGTATCATCCTACCTGTGAAACACCATGATGAATGTTTATAGCTGGGCCGAGATTTGATTGTGCAGATGGAAGAAAATAGATTCATGGACTTTAGCAATATATGGAATATAGGAAAGAGGTCCATAGTGACACCTAGGTTTAAAACCGTAGAAGCATAGGTCAGATGGCGATCCCAAAGTGTCACTATCTGGGGGTGGATTTGATTAAGAACGGATGGAGAGCCAAAGGTCAGCATCCATGTTTGAATTACAGACACAAATTCCGTTTCAGAAGAGAGCATATCACCAGCATCTGCAGGCTGCAGCAGAGCAGTGTGAGTTGATATTAGAATTCCATAAAATAATCCCAAGTGGATGCAGATAAGTGAAAAATGATGAAGAATGGACAGATCCACGGGGAACACCAACAGATTAATGAATTGGGTCTAATCGTAAGCCAGCAATGGTTGCAGTACAGTCGGATCGATCTGCAAAATGAAATTTTAACAATTCAAGAGCAGATCATGAGATACCAAAACTGCAGGATTTCAGACCGTCAAGTACTATATTGTGGTCAACTGTGCAAAAGCAGCTGTTAAGCACAGAAACATTAGAATCGTAGCTGAACCCATCCATTTTATGCATAATATTGTGACCTTCAGGAGGGTGGTCTCGGTCCTATGTATCCATTTGAAACCAGACTGCAAGGATTCTAAAAGAGAATCCATCCATCCATTGGGACCATACTCTGTGTCGAGTGTTGGTGCTGTTTAAGCAGTCTCCTTGGCTATTGGACACAATCCTGGATGGGTCGCCACTCCGACAGTATACCAGCAAGCTGGCACTCATTTGCCGACCTCGGAAGGATGACAGGCAAAGTTCACCCCCACCTAGTATTAATTCAACAGCTGAGTGGGGTTTGGTTTGAACTCGGGATCCTAGGATCCCAAGCCCACCACCCTAACCATTAAGCCAACACCAAGCATATAAAAGAGAATGCTGATGCAGGTATTCCAGATGCTGATTGGCAATTATGTGATATAGAATTCTAGAACTGGAAAAGATGCAAAGGAGCAATTGATTACTTTTGTTATAATTGGAGAGACATCCGAAAGCAAGGAAATGACCACAGATGATGGAACTGGATCAGGCAATGAAGTTTTTGCCGAGTCACTGATTACTTGGACTGCAGCCTGGTGTTGGCTTAACGGTTAAGGTAGCTGGTGTAAGATTTTCGGGTATTGAGCTTGAGCCCCCCCTATCAAGTCATTGAATGAATACCAGGAGTTGACAGCTTGTCATCCTTCCGAGGTCGGAAAAAAACAATGAGTACCAGCTTACTAGAAACAGGGGTACTACTTCAGCAGCACAGCCACACTTCCAACAATGATGCAACCAGCAGCCACAGGCTGCAGATGGAATAATAAAACTTGGACTGCAATCTTGATTGACAAGCCAAATGATTGAGTTACCGATGATTGCTTGGACTATAATATTGAATGAAGTGACCCAAACATACAAGGATGTATTAGATGGTGCAGAAGAAGGTGAATGATCCAGAGCAAGTTTGCCAAGTACACTGCAAGTACAAATATTGTCCTAAAAGGCTGCGGCAAAATTTTTGGCTCATGAGTTTCAGTAGAATATGGTTTCAAAGGTTTTAAGTTCAGATACAAAAGACTGCCAGTGATAGAAAACAAACCTTGGTGTTTGTGAAGTTAGCATCAACTAAGGGTGAGACGAGGCTTTTGCTTTCACAAGTGATTTGTTGTCATTCACCACAGATATTTTGAAAGTTAGGTTGTTAGCAAGTGACTGGGTTTTATTGTATTTTATTTCTCATTTGTGACGTTCTATTTAGAGGGAATACAAATTGACAGTTAACCAAAAGAGCACCAAGTTGTTTGCAAGTCCTGCTTTTTTAGCTTACCTAGAACATAGTTCCGGGGAGTTTTCTGGGATGGTGCATCATCCATCCATCTGTCCGTCCATCCACAAATACTTTCAACTTCTTCTCTGAAACTACACATACGATGTCGATGAAACTTTACCACAATGGTCATCACCGTGTACGTACCAAAGTTTGTTCATGGCATTAATAAAAGAAATCTGGTTCTAAGGGGGTCTACGGGGGTTGCCTCCCACAAAATAGGTATTTGCTTTCTTCTCAGAAACTATACATGCAATTCTGATGAAACTTGACCTCAACCTTCATCACCAATGATGTACAAAAGTTTGTTCATGACGTGAGAAAAATTGGGGTCTAAGGGGATTTACGGGAGGGGAGTGGAGGGGGTTGCCCCAAAAAATTGGTATTTGATATAACATTGGTTCATTCATACATTTTTCTGATTCTGTCCCAAGTTGCCTTCCTCCTCAATATCATTATTTTACCAGGTGAGCACCCAGGGGTGTTGCCCCTATTTTTTTTATTCTGGGGGTTTTTTGGGGTTTATTCATTTTGGGTTTTTGGGGTTTATTCCACTTTAAATTTTTTTTCTCTGCAG
The DNA here is from genome assembly GCF_056783735.1 of Eptatretus burgeri. NCBI lineage: Eukaryota > Metazoa > Chordata > Myxini > Myxiniformes > Myxinidae > Eptatretus > Eptatretus burgeri. The sequence continues at coordinate 86,354,816 of NC_140966.1, forward strand.
CCGCTTGTCGGATTGACACGAACCTTTCACCATCGGAACAACTACTCATGTAGAATGTTTTCATGATAATTACGACGTCATATGTCACATGGTATGGCAGCCATGTTGGAAAAAAGGAAAAGCTTTGGACCTCTATCTCCTAAACCGCTCCATGGAAAAAGTTGAAACTTGGCACACATCAAATACTCATGGGGAATAAGTGTTGTTCACAATGACATCATTGGTGAAGTGGTATCCCAGCCAAAATTTGACATGTAGAATGCTATATCCAATCAGTATGAAAATTATTGAAGGTCATCCAAGGATAAATCGATCGAAAGAATTTTTTTTAATGACGTCATCGGTCACGTGATGTTGCAGCCATGTTTTTTCGAAAAACAAAACCTTCAAAAATCCTCTTCTCTGGTGGTGGTCGTATGGCAGCTTCACTGCCGGGGTAGCTATCATTTTTTGAAGCACAACTGTGTCGCTGATGCAGTGCCCCTCGACCCGTACACACACTCGAACTGGTACTCATTTCGCCGACCTTGGAAGGATGACAGGCTGAGTCAACCCCCTGGTGTATTAATTCAGTGGACGATGGGGCTTGAACTCAGGACCCTAGGATCCCAAGCCGCCACCTTCACCACTGAGCCAACACCAGGCTATCCTCTTCTCTGCTAGGATCCCAAGCCGCCACCCTCACCACTGAGCCAACACCAGGCTATCCTCTTCTCTGCTCGGATCCCAAGCCGCCACCCTCACCACTGAGCCAACACCAGGCTATCCTCTTCTCTGAAACGGATTAACAGATAGAGGCGAAACATTACAGGCATGATCGCCTATCCATGAGGAACAAAATGTTCCCCGCATATGATGTCATAAGTCACATGGTTTGGCACCTGATTTTTTTTTGAAGACTAAACCTTGAAAATTGTTCTTCTCCAGAACAGCTTGACAGATCGAGGGGAAACTTGACACATGTTCCCCAAGCTTTGGGGATACCAGGGTGTTCATGAATAATTAATAGGTCACATGGCCTGGCAGTCATATTGCATGGAAAGAAAATCATTTTTAAAATCATTTCTCTTGAACCACTTCATCGATCAACATGAAACTTCACAATTATAATCTAGCGGTCATGGGAAATATATTTTAAATTTCAACCTGATTGGACGAATGGTCTGGCAGCCAGAATTCTTGATATTCTGAATCGGGGTTTTATATATATATATATATATATATATATATATATATATATATATATATATATATATATATATATATATATATATATATAATATGTATGGGGAATAATCGGGGGAACTACTCCCAATGGGGAATAATGGGGGGAACTACTTTGTTATGGGGGGAACTACTCCCAATGGGGAATAATGGGGAGTACCAGTATACTGGGCCGGTGTATACCCCGGTTAAAATAGGTGTACCATATCCCTGTGTCGTAAGAGGCGACCGGAGTTGCGTCAGGAAGGGCATCCGGCGTAAAACATGTGCCAAATCACGATGCGGATCATACGGATGATCCGATATGGCGACCCCTAACGGGAGCAGCCGAAAGAAGAAGAATATATATATATATATATATATATATATATATATATATATATATATATATATATGTATATATATATATTCTTTTTTTTTCTTGGATAAGGGTCATTGAACAACCTGAGGCCTGGTTGCATAAAGCATTCTTGAGGAAAGATTTGAGGATTTACTTAAATATTTTCTCAAATTTCCCCAGAAGGGCATCCTTAATTTGAGGATCATTGTATATTGGAATATTCCTCAAGTTTTTCCTTAAAACGTTCCTTAAACTCAGGCTAGCATCCCCACCCCCTTTATTACTTTGTAGTCAGCTTATTTAGATACCAATTCAACTGGTACTGACGATGACCCCAGAAAAAAAGTCAACTGGGTATGTAATTAATAGGTTGAACGTGCCGTTACTAGGTCCACAACTCATCAATTCCACGTCGTAGAGAGACGTGTGGGTCTCATTCGACTCGGGGGAGTCCCAGTTTACGCTGTTGACTCAGGTCTTACCCAAATCGAGGGATTCTTAACAATTATACACTATTTATAGTTATGTTGTAATTAAACATAAAAGTACTTCAACAACAGACATCATACAACTATACAATGGAATGTCTATATCTCATGCTTGAGAAAAACCTCTTCCTGTATAATTGCAGGTATCGTTTCTGTCTCTTCCTGAAGCCAGTTTGTAGATCGCTTCACCACCATCTAGCTGTCGGACACCTCTTCCTATCCCTCATCTGATTAGTTGTGGACGAGCATAGCAACAGCTCCTAAGGATTTCCTCACCCTGAAGGAAATCCTTTCTTGAGGATTATCTGAAGGTTGTTTATACAACAGCCCTCAAGAAAATCCTTTGCAAAGGAATCACAGTGTACCTTAAGAAGAATCTCCTTGAGGATAGGGAATTTTATGCAACCGGACCCTAATCCAATCGAGGTTCCTTCTGATGACTCCAATGCACAACCTATTTGGTCTTCCATTTGATTTGAATTTTTTTTTAATCCCATTCTGAATTGAATAAAGAGGATGTCATGGGTCAGGTGTCCAAGCAAAGCAGGGTTGTATCAAAGTGGGGCTGTATTAAAGCAAGGGGCAGTGTATAGCTCCCCCCCCATCCCCAGACCCCAAGAACTCTCTCCCCAGAGTTGTATCAAAGTGGGGCATCTTGGTACCCGGTCATAACTGCCCGCAGTTATAAAGTGGCACGTTGAGTAATCATTGTTATTCTTCAACCCGTTTTGGCCTTTTATCTGGTTTATTATTTCATAAACTTTTTTTTCTCTCAGCAACTACTTGTCCGATTGACACAAACCTTTCAGGGAAGGAGTGAACCCCCCCTCCCCATAGAAAATATTTTAATGATAATCGTGATGTCATAGGTCACGTGGTATGGCAGACAACTTGGATTAAATGCAAAAAAAATTAAATTATATCTCTCAAACAGCTGATTGGAAAATTTCAAACTTGGCACATCTCAATCTACTCCCAATGGGGAATAATGGATTGTAAGGATGATGTCATCAGTGAAGTGGGAGAGCAGCCATAAATGTTTTCATCGAAATCCTTGTTTCCCATTGATATTCAGTGTGTATGTCCAGGCCATAACATTTTTTACCAATTGAGCTTTTATCATCAAATTTTCAACAAACCTTTATGATGAGATTGTGGAGAACACAAATTAATAAAACTAGAAGCACCCGCCATCTTCGGGAGCCGTCAAGGGGGTCCTGTTATTATATTTATGCCTATTTTACTCCAAGGGGTCCCAGGATTACACACTCAAAAAATGGTTGCGATTGGTACAGATCTGATGGAAAAAAATCTGAATCTCTGATGAAATCTCACCCCAAAATCTGATAAAAACTCTCTCTCTCAAAAAATGATGATAATAATGAGCTCTTATAATGCTTCATCTTCCTCTTTCACACGTATGGTACTCATTACTGTATCATAATGCACTACTCTTCTTCTATTTCAACAGACTGCTCTCAATTCGACCTTTCATTCATACCTTGCCTAAAAAATCCAACTAGCATCATTTCTTCTCTCCATCTTACTATAAATCACAGTGTGTCCGTCTGTCTGTTCCCAGGTACCGCAAAAATGGCAAAAACCGATCGCAACCATTTTTTGGGTGTGTAATCCTGGGACCCCCTGGAGTAAAATAGGCATAACATGACCCACTTGATGGCTCCCGTAGGGAGCGGGTGCTTCTAGTTATAGTAAAATGTACAATTTTTTTTCACTGTCGTTTTTGTAAAGGTTAGTTTGTGGACAAAGCTGACATGGATGGGCTTCACATTTTGAGATGCTTTCCAGTTAAACTTGTGTTGTTGACAACAAATCACTACAACCTCAACATACGATCTTCACAAAAGATCTCACTCGATTGCTCCCGGGAAAATCCCTGGCAGTGCATAAGCAACATACTCACTTGAGGCCTGAACACAGAGGTGTTATAATAAACCTGTGCAAAGCAATATTTTTAATAACAGGCACACGTGTAAACACTATAATTATTAAATTTGTGTTGTTGACAACAAATCACTGCAACCTCAACCTACGATCTTCACATTACATATTACTCGATCACTCCCGGGGGGTGGGCGGGGGGAGGGGGGGGACAAAAACCCAGGCATGTATAAACACAAAACCCGATTGACGCCTGAAGGCCAATTATCTGGTTTTAATTATTTTATTTTTTTTAAATCCAAACATAGCCCTCAACCTTCCTCTGGATGAAAGTTAGGGACAAACAAACTTTCTCCTATATGTATTGGATTAGATTCTGGTCTTTCTCCTCCCCCCCTTCTGACATCTCCACCACACCCCTCCCCTCCAGGTTACACACATTCGTTCCTTATCCACCTCTCCAAGACATAGAAAAGTCCATTCTTTCTCACCTGTGAAACCATCTTCCTGAGTCGATTATCTTGAGATCTTCCCTCAAAGATTTAACATCTCCTCCCACCGTCACCTCATGGTCTCTCCCATTTCGACCACTGAGCTCTATTACAACCCAACCCCCTGCGTCTCGCCCCTCTTGCAATCCTCCTTGTCCCATAATGCATCGATCTGTTGAAGTCCTCGTCTGTTGATCCATTGCCCCGTTCTGCTCTGTTCTCTTCTTGTAATACCTGTATTTAATAGAATAAAATAACAAAGCAAATAAACATTGTGCTTTAAGGACATTGCTTTAACAGCCTGCAGTCAAATGTTGCTCGTTTCTCAGTATTTATTTTGTGCCAGAAAATATGGCATAATGTACATAACAAAGCAAACTAGAAAGCATCTGACGATGCAAAGCCCGTCCGCCTTATATTCGGTACCTTTGACCTTTTGACCAAATTCTTCCGCTTCTTCTTCTTCCGTATGCTAAGCAGTACGTTTCACCTTTTGACCTAATTATTAACTTGTCTTCTCTATATTCTCATAATAAAGCTTTGTTGAAAATTTGATAACAAAAGCTCAAATGATAATTCAAATTTCAGGTCAATTGGATGAAAATTGACGATCTTACGTCACACTGATCTTTGACCTTTCGGCCTTTTGAATAAATTATTAATTTGTTTTCATATTTTATTATAATGGACCAAACGTGTGTATATTTGTGACCCAAACGTCTTGTTCTTCTTCAAATTCGACCATGTTGTTTATACAAGCCTAAGCGAAGGAACACATTCACGGCATGCCTGCGTTCATCGGGGATTACTTTGACTTGCTTAATCGAGATATGTGAAAAATGAAATGCATGGAGTAAACCACCCGCCGGAAGAGCAATGATTGTGGTGTATTGAGGGCATGTCTGTTCTGTCTGGCTGGCAGTTTGACTTTCCCGTACAGTTTTTATCTCCGTCACCAAAGGTGGAAAGAGGTTATGTTTTCACCCCTGTCTGTCTGTCTGTCTGTCTGTCTCAGGTCAGGTCAGGTATGGGAGCATGTGCCAGAACAGCGCGTCGCTGCGTCCACTTTCCGCCGGTACTCCAGGGGCCTCCATCTGGCCATCCCCCAGGCGGATGCCAGGCCCATCCCCATCTCCTTGAGATGATGGTCAACCTGCTGCAAGCATGAGGCACGTGGTCGGCCCACTGGCCTCCTCCACTCATGAGACTCCCTCGCTGAGAGAATCTGGTGAGCAGGATCAGAGTCAGGGAAACGAGCCACATGTCCATACAGCCGCAACTGATGCTCACGGACTATGCAGGTAACAAATCTCATCCGAGTCTCTCTCAGCAACCGCTCGTTGGACACAAAATCCGACCAGCGATAGCCAAGGATTCTCCGAAGAGACCTGGTACCAAAGGAATTAAGTCTCCGTCTCAGATCCTTGGTCAGAGTCCAAGTCTCGCACCCATAGAGCAAGACTGGAAGTACCAAGGACCTGAAGACTCGGACTTTCGTCCTCCCGCACAGGTACCGGCAGTGCCACACCCCATGATCCAGTGAATCCATGACTCCCCAGGCCCGACCCAGACGTCTATTGACCTCTGACTCGCAGCCAGCAGAGACATGAATATCACTGCCAAGGTAAGTGAATCTCTCCACGACCTCAACATCCTCACCACAAATAGACACAGAGAGGACAGCAGCATCCAAGATGTCACCGAAAGCCTGGATCTTAGTTTTGACCCAAGAAACCCGTAATCCCAACGGCTCCAACTCCTCATTCAGCACCTCGAGGGCCCCCAAGAGGATGTCTAAAGTCTCCGCAAAGATGACTGCATCATCTGCAAAATCAAGGTCCGAGATCTTGACATTCCCAAATGATGCACCGCAACTTGATCTCTCCGACATCCTCCCTAAAATTCAGTCCATACAAGTGCTGAAAAGGGTGAGGGCAAGTACACATCCCTGACGAACTCCAGTAACAACTGGAAATAAGTCAGAGATGGCACCACCACACTTCACAGCACTCTCAGTACCAGAGTAGAGTTCAGACATCAGATCGATGAGTTTTGGTGGCACCCCACGAAGACCAAGAATCCTCCAGAGGACATCCCGATTCACTGAATCGAACGCTTTACAGAGATCAACATAGGCTGCAAGCAGCCCCTGCCGAAACTCTCGTCTGCGTTCGGTGAGGACACGAAGTGCAAGGATACGGTCAATCGTTGACCTCTTTGGTGTAAAGCCTGACTGCTCTGGACGCTGGTGCTCAAGCAGATGGTGGCGAACCCTATCAAGTATTATCCGGGCAAAAACCTTGCCCGGCACTGAGAGCAGCGTCACCCCTCGGTAGTTGTTGCAGTCTTGGCGATCACCCTTCCCTTTCCAGAGAGGGACAACAAGGCCCCTCTTCCAGTCAGTTGCGATGATGCCTGTGTTCCAGGCAGAGCACAAAACTGCATGCAACGACACGAGTGCAGCATTTCCACCAGCCTTGAGAAGTTCGGCATGGACGCCACAGATCCCTGGAGCTTTACCCTGTTTCAACTGGTTCACCGCAGCCCGTGTTTCCACAAGCGAAGGTGGACCACAGTTGATTCGTGGGTCAGCAACAGGGATTGTAACACCCTTGACGTCCAACCCGACAGTTGGGGGGATCAGCCTGGTACAACCGCTCAAAGTAACCGGCCCAGCGGGCCTTCACTTCAGACTCCTCTGTCAAGAGCCTACCACTCTCTGCTTGAACTGTAGTGCTCCGAGGGATGGGCTTGGATGAACGTAATGCGCGAATTCCCCTGTAAGCGGGACGAGAATCACCTGTCCACAGGTGATGCTCTACCCCCTCACAGATTCCTCGCACATAGGCCTCCTTGTCCACCCACAGTGCAGGTACAGTTTTACGCCTCAGCTCCCTGAACAGCTCAGCTCTGCAATTCAGCCTGGCCCTGCGACTCTGGTCAATGGTATCCAGTGTCCCTTGAGAGACAAAATTCTTCTTTGCCCTGCGGTGAACTCCAAGGCATCCACCGGCAACATCAAGGACGGTGGTCTTGAAGGCGCTCCACAACTCTTCAGGACCCCCCAAAGCACCCAGACCCCCCAAGTGTCCATTCAGCCTGTTCGCAAACTCCTCAGCTACTCTCTCATCCCTGAGCTTGGCAACATCCAGCCTCGGCTGGGATGGTACCATTCTCCAGGATTTAAGGTGCAGCTTTGGAGTTGCTACAACAAGCCTGTGGTCAGTATTGAGGAACTGAGCACTCCGGTAGACCCTGCAGTTCTGGATCATCCTCCAACGACCGTCAATGAGGACATGGTCAATCTCCTTTGCCACACCGCCAGTGTTGGAATACCAAGTCCAGCTATGAGCTTGCGGGCGCTGAAACCATGAACCAGCCACCCTAAGTCCATGACTTCTTGCAAAGTCAAGGAACTTAGTGCTATTCTGGTTCATAGTTCCTGACCCATGGGGACCAACACACACCTCATAACCATCCCTATCAGTTCCAGTCGATGCATTGAAATCCCCCAAGACTAAAAGTGTATCTCGTCTGGGGCACTGATCAACCACAGACTCGAGTGTGGCGTATAATGAATCCTTCACGGTGAGATCACTCGCCTCAGTCGGAGCATAAACAGAGACCAGGGAAATGACACCTAAGGAGTGACGAATCCTTAATCTCATAATACGCTCGTTGACCGGTGTTACCTCAATTATCATTGGGGTCAGCTTATTGGACACAGCTGCAGCAACTCCTTGGGTATGGTAACCATCAGAGCGACCAGACCAATAGTAGGTGTACCCACCCGCCATTATCTCGCCGCAATCCGGTCTCCGAACCTCAGAGAGAGCTGCAATCCCGATGTCCAAACGCTTAAGCTCAGATGATAACAGAGACAGGTGATCATCTTCTCTTAGGGATAGGACATTCCAGGCACCCACCCGAAGGGACCGCCTCAGGTTAACCCAAGGAGACCGCCGTCTGGTGGACGACACCACAGCACCACTCCGACACACTCTCCCGCAATCTGACCCAGGGATGTTACCCCGTGGTTTCCCTCCTATCATCAAAGATTGGGGGTCCCAAAGGCTTTGCCCCAATCCCGTCATCCAGTGAGCTGCCCTGCGAAGGGAAGCTGCACAGGAGGTACTCCCACGGAGTGGGTTTTCAGATTTTTTTGCGTTTTTGCGTTTTGCGGAATGAAGGGTTTTACAGTAGCCGGAGTGCAAAACCCTGCCACCAACCTCCTAATAAGAAGTAACCCAACTGCAGGAGGATGTCCGCAGACACAGTTGGGCACTAGATATGGATGGCCGTTGGCTCACAAGGAGCTCCTCCGCCCTTTGATAGGTTTTGTTTTTAATCCTGCTGGGTGTCCATATCCAAACACCCCCCTCACCAGAAAACCTGGTGGGGGAGACGGTTTAGTCGCCGACAACCCGACCATGGAACAGGTTAGTACAGGTTTACATGGTACCTGTAGCAGGTCACAGATCGAACCTGACCTGACATGGTCTGTCTGTCTGTCTTTTACTTGCGAAAATCGAAGATTTTTCAAGTGTATTGGTTGTTCTTGTGTGTTATTCTGTTTGTCTGTCAATTGCCTTCAGGTCACAATTTTAAACCGATCTTCATGAAACGTCACAACATCATAGACCTTGTCATAAGCAAGAAGCCTATTGTTTTTGAGGTCAAAAGGTTAAAAGGTCAACGTAGGCCCAAGGTCAACAACTAAGGTGGTATTTCTAAAATCCCAATTTTCATCCGATTGACAAGAAATTTGAACAGGATTTTCATATCAGGTCACTGAATTCAACCACCAACTATTATCAAGTTCAACATCGGCCAAAGGTCAATGACTTAGTTGAGATTTCGAAAATAAATTTTCATCCAATTAAGGAGAAATTTGAATATGATTTGCATATCAGGTCGCTGAATTCAACGAACAAGTATTTTCGAGCTCAACATTGGTCAAAAGATCAACATAAATCAAAAAGTTGACATCGGCCAAATTACTGAAATTGTCAATTTTCATCCGATTGACTTAAAATTTGAACAGGATTTGCATATTTGGTCAATAAATTCAACCACCAATTATTTTTTAGGTCAAATTTGTTTGATGCATTTCGCAAGCATTGTGCTCCGCACGACATCGTGTGTGTGTGTGTGTGTGTGTGTGTGTGTGTGTGTGTGTGTGTGTGTGTGTGTGTGTGTGTGTGTGTGTGTGTGTGTGTGTGTGTGTGTGTGTGTGTGTGTGTGTGTGTGTGTGTGTGTGTGTGCGTGCAGGATATTTAAAAAGGTTGTGGACGGATTCGGATGAAATATTGTTCACAGGTTGGGGGTGTGACAAGGATAAACTGATCAGATTTTGGTGAAGATCCGGATCCGGATCTGACTACTAGAATTTTTAAAGTGATTCTTCACCATTGAGAGATAGGGCAAAAAATATGTGGCATGATATTTCAAAAATGTATTGGGCCTGATATGTTCTCATGGATCAGGCATTACATGGTGGAGGTATGTGCTCTAAAGAGTACTCTTCTTGTTAATATTGTGTCATCTATGCCATCCAGCTCTAACTGATCATTTAAAATAAATATAAATTTGTGCTCAGTTCCTTTTTTAGCTCACCTGGAATGTAGTTCTGAGGAGCTTATGGGATGGTCCGTTGTTTGTTCGTCCGTCCACAGATACTTGTTACTTCTCCGAAACTGCCCCTAGGATTTTGATGACACTTTACCACAATGTTCATTACTGTGTATGCATTTTTTTTAAATATATATATATATATATATATATATATATATATATATATATATATATATATATATATATCGCAAAGGGGGTCCACGGGGAGGAGGAGGAGATTGGGACCGTACTCTGTGCGGAGCGTTGGTGCTGCCTCAGCAGTCTCCTTGGTTATTGGGCAAAATCATGGACGGGTCGCCACTCCGACACAGTACACCAGCAAGCTGGCACTCATTTTGCCGACCTCGAAAGGATGACAGGTCGAGTTAACCCCACCTGGTATTAATTCAACAGCCAAGGGGGATTTGAACTGAGGATCCTAGGATCGCAAGCCCACCATCCTCACCATTAAGCCAACACCAGGCATACCCCCCAAAAGTCCACAGCGGTTGCCCCCCAAAATGGGGATTTGCTTTCTTCTCTGAAACTACACCCACAATTCTGATAAAACTTGACCACAACCTTCATCACCCGTGATGTACCAAAGTTTATTCACGCGATTTTAAAAAAAAGTCAGGGTCAATGGGGATTTATGGGATGTGGGGGAGGGCGGGAGGGGTTGCTCCCCCAAAATAGGTATTTGCTATAACATTGGTTCATTGGTATATTTTGCCGATTGTGTCCCATGTTGATGTCCTCCTCAGTATTATTATTGCAGCAGGTGAGTGCCCAGGGGTATTGCCCCTATTTTTATTTATACATGTTTTGTTCTGACTTCTGATTGCAGTGTTCATTCGGTCAGAGCACAAAATACATTTGGTCGACCTCCTCCCACCCCACCCCACCCCACCCCCTACTGCCTATGCCTCTGCAATAACGTGCAAGGTGTGCACAATGCGTCGATCCCACACTCGTTCTCAAAATAAAGCTTTGTTCAAAATTTGAAAACAAAAGCTCAAATGGTAAAAAAAAAAAAAGTTACAGTCCGGACAGACAGACAGACAGACAGACACGTGATTCCAAACCCCTGTCTCGCGCTGCACGGGGAACGAGATGATGAACAGTACAAGAAGTACGGCAGCGATGTACCACTCAAACCTACAAGAAGTACGGTAGCGATGTACCACTCAAACCAAGCAGGGTTAATAAAAATCGAGAAGAAGAAGAGTCAACGGGAGTGAGCGTGACACAAGATGCAGGGAGAGGGTGGAGAGGGTGGTGAGGGTGGTGAGGCGGGAAAGTGTGCGAGGGAACGAGGAGATGTGCGTCCCGCCTTGAGGAAAAGCAACAGCACGTCTGTGGAGCAGGGGCAGCGCGCCGCGCTCGAGGCCATAGCGAACACCATGGCGGAGCACCTGTGCGAGAAGTACCACGACACCGAAGGGAACCTACAACCGGCGTTCGCGTGTCTGCCGGACGAGCAGGACAACGTGCTCTTCTGCTGCGGATTCTCAGACAAGAAGTACTGCTGTCTGGAGGCGGACCAGTACTTTCCATACCCGCACGGATATATGTTGTCCCTCAGGTACGGCTGGAGACAACAAATAGCGGGACAGGGAGCACACCCCCCCCCCCACTTAATGTCGTAATATCCATTTTATATTTATGCGCATGATTCTTGTATTACCGTTTATTGTCGATTTAAAATACTAAATTCGGCAAGCACTTGTTTTTAACCTTTCATTTAGCACTCATTTTATTCTTATTAATATGGAGCTCTCTCTCTCTCTCTCTCCTTTTGTTTTTTTTTTTCCCCCCACAATCATGGTTCGAGCAAGTAGTTGTTTTCCAGTGATGTATATTGCACACTTCCATTGGTTTGGCTGGTTTCCCACTTTTTTTCACGAATGACCTTATAAATGAGGATTTTAATTTAATTTATTTTTCATTTTATTGCTTTAATAGTCTTCATTTTCCGCGATCATGTAAATAATTTGATTGTTTTCGGGGGTTTTTTTTGTCACGATGTATTTTACACACGCACATTTTAGCTTTCTTGATTTCTGGCTTCTGAGGTGATTTGACTATTTAAAAATCTATCAAATGCTGCGTGGTATTTTTATGGAAATCGAATTAAATTGGGAATTACGATTGTATTCACATGTGAAATTGCCTCTGTATTTCATGTGTACGAGATTCGAATTGCGAAAAGATGGTGAGGATTTAAAATGTAAATATATTATTGTTATTTATATTAATCAAACATCGAGACGATAATACTTGATCGGTTTTCGTATCTTACGAACGATGGAATTGATTTTAAATCTTAATCGTGTTTATTGTTTATAGTTTATACGACGTCACTGTCACGGTAGCTGCCGGAAACGATCATTGGTTTCCATGGTAACCGTGGCACATCAAGCATTTCTGGAAACTTCTTCAGAAAGTCTTGTTTTTCCTTTGAATTTTCACGATTTGGGCTCCACGATGTTGTTCTTGCTGTTTATTGATGCTGAACGTGCATGTGCACCGCACTGTATTGCAAAATATGCATTTTTTTTTTTTTTTTTTTGTATACCTTGGTCGAGGCTCGTATGAGAGCTAACACACAACTCACAGCAAGGAGGCATGAGACAAGAGGGGTGGGAGTGGGAGGGACAAAACATTGGGGAACAGACACAGGTGAACTGTGGAAGGGAGAGGGATGGGGATGGGACGGGGAACATGGCGAGGAGAAGATGGACATTACAGGGACTTTCAGGAAGGAAAGCAGGAGAATTGAAGGAAGTGGGCTTTGGTGGATTATCGGGGGTAGAAAAGATCGAGGATTTGGATGGGGGAAGATAAGAGGTGGTGGTGAACAGCTGTTTTGAAAGCCTGGAGGGAAGAATGGGAAAGAATAGAGTGAGGAAGTTTATTCCAAAGGCGGGAAAAAAGAGGAATGAAAGAGTGAAGATGAGCAGTGATTCGTGATTTTGGTAGTTTTACCAGAAGGGGGTTGTTGGCGGACCTTGAGCGCCCTGTGGAAATGTGGTTGGGACAAATCGCAGAGAGAGCAGGGGGGCAAGGCTGGAGAGGAGTCGGTAGAAGACAGAAAGACCACCGACCAACCTGCGGTGATTGAGTGAGAGGCCCAAAGACTCAGCTTCATTGCGGGAGATGCCAATGATCTTAAAAGCCCTGGTTTCGACAGCGTGAAGTCGAGAAAGGTGGAAGGCAGGAGCACCAGCCCAGAGGGGAGAGCAGTACTCCATCAGGCTACGGACAAAAGCTTTGTAAGTAGTCAGGAGCTCAAGAGGGCCGAGGAAGGACTTTGCACGACGGAGGATTCCCAGTCGGCGACTGGCTTTTGAGGCGAGGTTGGAAATGTGACTTTCCCAGGAAAGGTCATGGCAGATAGTGAGACCCAGAAGCTTGAAAGAAAAGACTTCTTCCAGAGGATTGTTGAGAAAGTGGATGGGGGGGTTTTGTAAACCGGTCTATATTGACTATATTGACTATAAACACCGGTCCAGTGATTTGATGTCGCCAAACGCAGTTATATGATGGTCAATTTGCATATTCCAACATGTCTATGTTGTGGTAAATGATTATATCACTTGCAGCTCAGGATGAATCCAAACATTTGTTTCACAACCCCCATTCTCCCCCCCCCCATAACCCACATTCCTCAGGCAAGGTACTGATTTTCTGATGTAGCTTACACTTCCACTTTCGATCTCCTTTCCAACGACATTGATGTTCCATCCACCATTTTATATTGCCAGTGTGTCTGACACATTTTTTGTGAGACCGGTGTTTATAGTCAACGTGGTGCTTGTTGTTGACGTTCCATCCACAATGTATATGTCTTCGCCTTTCGGTCCAGTGATGATCACGAGCGTCACCAATGTGTCCACGTGTCGATCAAAGCAATTTACCCATTATGTGAAAATGTATGAAAGCTGAAATTGGATGCAATAAGTGGAATTTTTTTTTTTTAAATAAACTTGGTTTCATGGCCTGTAATCCATCACCTTTTGTAAACATAGCTGTTCGTTGCTTGTCACTTGATTCATTAGATGCGCCTTCAAAGAACGAACACAAGAAGTGGTGCACGAACTCTCGACTTGTGACAGAGGGAAGAAGGAACTGCCTGAGAGAGCTGGACTGGAGTGGTGGTTATAAAAACAGAAGAAAAAAAACAGATGACACTGACCGTTCTGCGATGTGAGACTAAACAGGCCTTGTGCTTTGCCCTCATCGGAGGAGATGCCACAGCATCCAGGAAAACACATGCAATGCAGGAGTGCCCGCCTGTCGTGGAGAGCTACGACGTTGTAAACTGCAGTTGATACAATTTTATTTTTTTCAAAGAAAGACTCGGAACGATAGAAAATACATGGCTTTAGAAGTCTGAAACTGGCCAGCGTTGGTACATGCCCATCCCAAGAGAGGTTTTGCCGAATAATTATTTAATTTTCTTGGGCAAATTACACTTCTAAGTTGGGCTACAAAACCAGTTACTGACTGGGCATCCTCCGTCGTGCAGTTTTATCCACCTCCAAGGCCTTCATCCACAGCTTCTTGGAGTACTGCTCTCCCCTATGGTATGGCACCCCTGCCTCATACCTTTCTCAGCTTGACGCCATGAAAACCAAGGCCTCAACATGATTGGAATCTCCCGTGATGAAGCTGAGTCGCTGGGACTATCACTTTCATATCGCAGACAGGTCGGTGGTCTCTCTGTCTCCCACTGCCTCCTTCCAGTCTTTCACCATCTCTCCTTTCTCTGCTCTGCCTCCCCCACTCTCAGATTTCTGCAGTGCACAGTCTGCCAGTAACTGCCTTCTGGTGAAACTCCCAAGATCCAGAATCACTGCTCACCTCCACTCAATCACTGCTCACTTCCTACTTTTTCCCCGCCTGTGGAAACAACTTTCTCAGTCTTTTCAATCTCATTCTTTGCTCCATGACTTCAAGACAGCTGTTCACCACCAACTCAGATCACCCCATCTACAGCAATGAACTATGTAATGCCATTAACCCTCCCCAAGCCCATATCTTTCTGAGTTTCCAGTTTTTCCTTCCATTTCTGTGAATGAGACTTTGCCACTATGTCCATATTGTATACCCCTGTGTCCTCCCTTAAACCTCATTCTTCCATAAATCACGTCTTTCTCAAAGTCTCCCTCTATTTTGTCCTTCAACCCTGCTGTTGGTGTGCCCCCCCCCTTTCTTTTTCTATTCCATTTGCTCTGTTACTTTCTGATCTGTTTATGTTCTCGCTGCAAGTTGGACCGAGTCGGAGGAGAAAAAAGGCAGTGAGCCTGTTGGAGTGGGGGAGGGAGGTACATGGATGGTCCCTCCTCTTCTCTTTGCTCCTCTTCGCCTATCTCTCTCTCTCTCTCTCTCTCCTTGGTGCTGTGGGGTTGGCCATGCCGTCTGCACTGCCCATGCTACTAACCCTGGAGACCTGCCAAGGGAGCCTGCTTCCACACCCATATCCTTCAAGACCCCTGGTTTCTCACCTCTGAGTGAAAGTGATTATTTAATTCACTCCATTCACCCCCCTCACTCACCCTTCTCAAAGTTCCCCCCCCCCACATACACAAAGCTGCCTCCTTCCCCTGCCCTCTCTCCTCCATCTCATCACTCCACCTCCTCAAATCCTCAACTGCCTTCTACCCCTCTCTCATTACTCCCCACTGTATCTCAACCCAGCACCACAGAGCCTTTTCTCCTCCTCATCCGGCCTCCTCCCCTTGCTCTTCTGCAATCCCCCACACTTTCAACAACTCTCCTTACCACCTCCCTTGTCCTACCGTCCTCCTCCCCTCCTTCCTTAACAGTGTGGACCTAAAATATCCGGGGCTTTTGCTTAAACCTGACATCGTTCCATACAGGTTGCCACTGACAAACCAGATATAATCTGCCGAATAGAAACTTTCCTCCTTCAAGACGTCTCTATCTCTCCCTGGTTACTCCCTTCTCCGGTATGACAGACCTGAGCCTCGTCCTGATGGCAGGGTTGCTCTTTTCCTCACTCTCCATGCACTGCCCTCACTCCCCCACACCCCCAGGAATACCTCTGGCTACAGCTTTCCCTCCACTCACACCTCAAGTTTATATGTGTGTTGTACCGTCCACCAAACAGCGATGACTACATTTACACCTCACCATCCAAAAACATGGACCAACTTCTATCCTCTCATCTGAACTCTCTCTTCCTCATATGTGGTGACTTCAATTGTCATCATGCCAGTTGGCTTGGTGTGGGTACCTCTTTCACCTGTCATGGCACTTCAGCAAAAGACTTCTGCGAATCATTGGGACTGACTCAATCGGTCAACTTCCTGACCCAAATCTCAACCAACTGTACTCCATCTCTTCGAGATCTGATTTTGACAAATTCCCCTGAGAAATTCTGCTGCTCTTCCTCCGCTCCAATCGGTTCTTCTGACCACGTGCTTGTCAAAGTAGACATCTCTCTGGCTGTTATTAGAGAACCACCTCAGTGCTGTTGAGTCTGGCATTTCACTCAGGCTGACTGGCAGGGTCTCCAAGCAGCCATCAAACTTCAAAACTGGTCTCCCATCGCTACTTTCTCCAACATCAACTTGTCCCGGGAATTCTTTCAAAGAAACTTCCTCTCTCTCGTGCACAGATTTATCCCCTCTCGTCTTCAGTTGTCCGACCCTTCCTCCCGCCCATGGTTCACTTAAGTTTGTGGCGAGGCAGTTGTCCTGAAACAACTTGCCTTTGCCTCCATGGAAAGCAAATCCAACTGAGGGTAATCTCAGTTCCTTCCATAAAGCTCAGAATAAGTGTGTGTCTACTGTCTACCCTCAGGAGAGCCAGAAAACAACATCTTTCTAATCTCAAGTCTGAACTCTCAAACCTCTCTCCCTCCTCCAAATCCTGGTGGCGTCAAATCAAATTTGTTTATAGTGTATGTTCCCTCTCCATCCCTTCCCTGACCTCAAATGACCGTACTGCTGGCACCACACGTGAAAAGGCTGAATCTCTAAACTCCATGTTTGCATCAAAATCTTGTGTCCGAAACCCATCACTTTCTGTAACCAACTTAAACCGTCGTACCCAGCTGTCCCGAGACTCTGTGTCCTTTTCTTCTGACAAGGTGGAGAGCTTGCTGTCAAACCTTGACTCAGATTCTGCAACCGGTCCAGACAGCATCAGCCTTCGTATCCTAACAACCTGCTCCTCTACTCTTGCTCACCCTCTTTCTGTTCTATTCACCCTCTCATTTTCTCAAGGTAATCTGCCATCTGCTTGGAAATCAGCAAACATTACCCCACTGCATAAAAAAGGTGCAAAATCAGACTCCTGCCACTACAGACATATCAACCTTCTCCAAACATTAGTAAGGTTATGGAATCCATCATCACTCCAGACATTAAATTCTTTCTCTTCTCAAATGATTTGATTTCCAATCATCAATTTGGTTTCAAACCAGATCACTATGTCCTCTCTATGCTGCTCCTGCTCTCCCAACAATGGATGGAGGTACTCAATGCCAGACATGAAATCAGAGCCATATCCCTCGATATATCGCGTGCTTTTGACACGGTCTGGCACCCTGCCCTGCTCACCAAACTCTCATTCTATGGTGTCCAAGTCCATCTCCACGCACGGCTTGCAGACTTCCTCTCCTATCGCAGCCAATGTGTGGCCCTAAATGGAGTTCTCTCACCCCCTCTTCTTGTCCAGGTTGGAGTTCCTCAAGACAGCGTTCTGGGCCCTGTGCTTTTTCTGGTTTTCATCAATGATCTCTCCAACTCCCTGGAAAATCCTCTTTATCTCTTTGCTGATGACTCACCCCTCTGCCGTACCTTCTGTCATCCCTCAGACCGGCAAGCAACAGCTTCTGCGCTTCCTGCAGATCTGGGTAAAATCACAAACTGATCCAACATGTGGAACATGTCTTTCAACCTGGACAAATCTCACACTCTCACTATGTCTCTCCGAAAGGGCTGTTTGGAACCCCCCACCCACCCTCCCCCCATCTACTCTCTCAACAATCCTCTGGTAGAAGTCCCTTCATTCAAGCTTCTGGGTCTCACTATCTGCCATGGTCTTTCCTGAGAAAGTCACATTTCCAACCTAGCTTCCAAAGCCAGTCGCTGACTGGGAATTCTCCGTCGTGCAAAGTCCTTCCTCGGCCCACCTGAGCTCCTGACCACATATAAAGCTTTTGTCCACAGCCTGGTGGAGTACTGCTCTTGCCGTAGGGCTGGTGCTCCTGCCTCTCACCTTTCTCAGCTTCACGCTGTGGAAAGCAAGGCTTTTCGGATCATTGGTTTCTCCCGCGGTGAGGCTGAGTCTTTGGGCCTCTCACTATCTCACCGCAGGTAGGTCGATGGTCGTTCTGTATTCCACCGTCTCCTCTCCCGCCACCCCCCCCCCCCAAGTCCCTGTGTTGTCCATCTTGTATCCCTTGCATTCCCCACCCCATCCATCTCCCTTCCACAGATCTCCTCATGTCTCTGTTCCCCACTGTTTTATCCTTTTTCCTCTCCTGCCCCCTTGTTTTGCGTTGTGTTTTATCTCTCATACCAGCCTCAACAATGTATACAAAAAAAGAAAAGGTAGAATAGGGCATGTTGCACCATCGGTTCTTTCCTGCATTTCCAATTTAAATAAAATATTTTGAGGGTTGTCGAAAAAAACTTTTTCGGAAGTTTACCGCCACTGAAGAGGCATGGACAGGAGTTAGCTGAAGGCAGAGGAAGGTAGAGGAGTCCCCGAGACAAGGCAGGGCAGAAGCTTGGTGCCATCCGACCTCACCCCCATATAAAGGGGGAGAGCAGGAAAAAACAATGAAGATGAAGCGTTTTTTACACCACCTTATTTCACACGTTACATTCGTAATTAACCTCCACCATCGAAGATCGGAGGTTACTGTTTTCACCCCTTTCTGTTTGTTTCTTTGTTTGTTTGTTTGTGAACAGTATTACGGAAAAACTCCTTGACGGATTTCGACGAAACTTGGTGGGGGGGGGGGTTAGGTATGGTCCAAGGATCATGCCATTAGCTTTTGGACTTGGTCCCCTCCCCGCCCCCCCCCCCCCAAAAAAGATTTAGACAAAAATTATTTTTTTTGCATTTCTACATGTTTTAAGTGATTTCCAACCCCCCCCCCCCCCAAAAAAAAATAGTTAGAGAAAAAATTTTTTTGTGCATTTCTACATGTTTTAAGTGATTTCCAACCCCCCCCCCCAAAAAAAAAATGTTGGAGAAAAGAACTGTAACTCTGTCAGCACTGTTGACATATTTAATGAATAAGATATAAGGTTCACTTGAGTGACCCAGCAGTATTGGCGGCGGAGGTTTTGCACTCTCCCGAGTGCTCCCCCTCTAGTTTTAACATTGTGCTTGCCGAAGGGAGGCGCTAAGTCTTAGTGTCTGTGGCGTCCCACTTTTTGGAGAAAAAAAAATTAGTTTGTTGTCATGAGGCAGAATTTCAAGGGAGAACTAATATTATGAGTTAGCTATACCGGGAACCATCAGCAATTTCCGATGGCAGCTCTGTAGTTCAATTAGTTCTTTCTTGAGACGAAAAAAACGTTTGTGCCAGTTGTTGATGTCCTTCATGACATCTTTTAAAAACTAAGTTTCCTGTTTGGAGTGATTTTCAATTTTATTTGACTGCCAGGCAGGCAGACAGACTAAAAAAATTACATTATCCTCTGTGCGCGTGTGCAGGGGCCCCGAGACCGGATGGTAGGGAAGGCGGGGTAACTACCTGGGGTCCGGACCAAATTGTGCTCATAATTATAAGCCCCCATTGGACTTATAAGCCCCATTGGATTATAAGCCCCATTGGACCGAAACGGGGGCTTATGGATTTGGTCTCGATTTTCGTGTCTGTTTGTGCATGCGTCCGCATGTATATCTCGGGCATGTATGGACCGGTTTTATTCATACTTGGCACAAAGACAATACATGATGGTATGATATAGGCACATCATTTTGTTTCGCAATGTGATCAAACATGGCTGACTGGTGGCCATTTTAGTTGTAAAAACTCCAATGTTGAACACGTCCTTCACCATTTCTCGGACATGCATTTAACAATGTTGTTCAGACGTGGCACACATAATGAATAATGGCTTACATTGCACGTCATCTTTTTCCACGATCAGATCCAAATGGCTGACTGAAGGCCATTTTCTTACTTATATGTGTCCCAAACCATTTTCAGACATGCATGGTCTGATTTTTCTCAAACTTGGCACAAGCACAGTACATGATGGCATACACGTGTCCCTCACTTTATTTTGTGATGTGATCATAGATGGCTGACTGGTAGACCTGCGTCCATTTTTGTTGTAAAAAAAAATATGGTATCGAACACGTTCTCGGACATGCATTTACTGATGTTGTTGAAACTTGGCGTACAGATAACGAATGATGGCTTACATATGCATGTCATTTTTTTTCCAAGATCAGATCCAAGATGGCCAACTGGTGGCCATTTTTTTACTTAAACATCTCCCCATCCATTTCCCAGACATGCATAGTCCAATTTTGTTCAAACGTGGCAAAAGCACAGTACACGATGGCATACACTTGCACCTAACTTTATTTTGCGATCTGATCAAAGATGGCCGACTGGTCCAGTCGACGAACCGACTAACAGCCATTTTAGTTGTAATAAATATGTGCTCGCCATTTAACTCCGTGCAGCAAAATTACCAAAACGACGGGGGCTATGACATTTTATGTTTTTTTCTCCTTGTTCCTTCATTTTTCTGGTTTCATATATAATGATTGTTTGTGACAATAAAACACATCGGGCAACTTTATTTTGTATCTCCCTCCAAGCCACTCAGGGTGATTCCCTGGCATGGGCAGTGACACCCCTCCCTCATAAAATGAACTACTGTGGGAACAATGTACAAAATGACAATTGTGGAAATGAGGTAATGACATCAGTGAGCACCGGCATGTTTTCCACACCCCATCTAGATGAAGTGGGTTAAACAAATCCGCATGTAAGAATAAGTGAAGAACACCCCAATTTCCCTTGCAAACAGAATTTGTTTCTGACGACGAAAATATGGAAACCTCCATATCGATTGTTAAAAAAAAAAATTGAAGGGCCCAACACTTAGTATTGCCCCAGAACCCATTCTGGCTCTCGACAGATCTGCGCATGTGCAATCAGAATGACATTCTGTACAGTTTGCCAAATTTAGAGCCAAAGCACTACTAAACTACAGGTTTGTTTTCCAATTCATGTTCCGACTTGTCTTCAAAATATACCATTCAATTGAAATTAAGTAGTTCCTCTATCATAAACCGACGTTTGTAGACAGACAGACAGATAGACAGACAAAGTGAACTCATTGTTTTACCCCGCTTTTTGCTTCACATGCAGGGTAATGACTAGCTAACCACTAAACCTCTTTCTTAACCTCCATGGGTGATTTTCAAACCAATAGTGTGATCCATGAGCAACCTCATTTATTTAGGCAGTGTAGCATCTACATCCTACGATTACCAATATGTCAAACTATTGATTCACTAAATCTTAAAAAGAAGGTTTACTTTCCACATGCTCTGCAACGCATTATCGTCCTCATCTCTTTATTTTTTTTTTTGTCCAGTCACTTCTTCCCAATGTCAACTGCGCACACTGCAAATGTATTTGGAATGATGTCTATTATAATTCCTAGCATCCTCCGGGCGATATTGTTCCAAGCATGTAACACGTTCTTTGGTGTGTAACTTTATTTGGGTGGTGTATTGGCAACTGACAGCTGCATCAATCTCTCCAGACAATTAAAAAAACCTGGGTTACGTGCATGAAGGAGGAGTAGTGCAACAAACAAACAAACACCGGTCTGTGAATTATAGTAAGGATAACCTCATCCATAAAACTGCAAATCTATTAGCTTTACCTTTAAGTGATGATACAATAAAAGTAGTGAAGAAAATGAATGTAAAAGTACATTAACATCACCAGACTCGGAACCAATCTGCACTCCAAGTGTGAAATTTGGACAATGCTGCAGCACGTGCAAACCTGTTGCTTCAAAACAACACCTGTATTTCACCTCCTTTTAACAGTCCTGGATGCGTTGTAACAGATTTATGTAATTGGACATAAAAGCTTCTCCACTCACGGATGTGAGCTTTGAGTGCAAAGGAAATGTGTGATGATTAACGAATGGGGGTTTTATGTCAAGGGTGGTTTAAACATCGTGGAAAATATTCAAACGAAGGGTTTTTTTTTGTTTTTCAATTGTGGGACCATTTTTATTGTTTTCAAACATTATGGCATTCTGTAACATTTGATCAGCTCATGATTGAGCCCCTTATTTTGTACCAGACAACTCCAAGTTCATTCGTTGACCTTTAGCCTTTCCTTCCTCAAATGTTGCGATGTTCCTTTGTTTAATTTTTTTAATTCTGATCAGGAAAGAGGTTCTCGACACCATGGCATCAATATTGCTATGTTATCTGTGACTGTTTGCTTTGTTGTGGTGCTGTATCTCAACGATAGAGTCCCAAAGAACCATATAGCCATTTTTGTTGTCTTGTGCATGTTCTGTTTTCACAACTAAACAGTGTTGGAGCACTGGTGGGTCTGGGAGTCGCTGCCCTGGTCTTGCTCGCATTCCTCATCAGCGTGTGTGTCCTTTGCTACCTCTTCTTGTGCACCAAGCCTCCAGCCCGACTGGACTCTGGCCTTCGACTCCAGCCACTCGGTCTGTGACTTCTGCCTCGTAACCCAAGGCACCTGTTTAAGTCTGAAAGCAGGACTCCTGCCTGGTAACCCAAAGTACTGAGTTAACATGTTTGGTGGTTGTCTTTAACATAGTTCATGTAGACATCACTAATAAAGTGTTAGGAACCAAAAACAGAAAGAAACCCAATAATCCCCCTTCCTCATGCCATCTAATTGCACATTGTCCCTCCTCCTCCCCAGGAAAAGTTGCGGTAAAGGCATCCAATGAAGGGGGAATCATTTTGCCAACAACATTGCCAGAAGTCCCTTCCGGTACCCTACAGCATCCCCTCACTCCACCTCTTACTTGTGAAACTCCTCTTTCCTCGGAAGAAGTGGGAGAAACAGGCAAGAGTTCTACTCTGCCTGGACTGGTGTCAGCAAGAGTTTGAGAAAAGTATGAGGAAAGGCTAATGGGGTGGAGGAAACAGACATTCCAACATTAAATGTAAGCCCTTCCCCCCCCCACCCCCACCCTGCTAGTCTTGTTGTATTACAAAAGCTTGATTACAAATAGCTGTTCTGACCTTTTGACCTCGTTAGCATGAGAAAACAACTGCTAAGACAGTCCTTGCCAACGTTTAAAAAAAAGTTTGATTTGGAGAGTTGTTGCCTGTTCATCATAACACCAAGCCTGCCTGCCCTTTGGACATCTTATAGTTGAGCCCGTTAAACTATTTTCTCATGAACGTTTAATCTGTCATTGGCTTTTACACTAAATATTTTGATCTTGTTTTTTGGTATTCTGTGCAGTAATCATGTTTTTAATCACATGAAACCACATTTTTGGAACAAAGGTTTCCATCAAATGGGACCTCCAAACGGTTTTTGTATTTAATGGTGCTGGAGTTGTATTCAAATTCAAAATGTCGATTTAAAAAATAAATCAAATACAATGTCGAGGAACATAAAAGAGATGATCAACTTTGGGCAAACGGTGAAATAAGTTAGCAATCGAGTGTTGGGGAAACAGGTGGGTATTGGATGAGCAGAGACCAGGGTAGGTGTGTAGAGCTTGAAAGTTATGGTGGCTGGTTTTCAGAAAGCCTGTGGGAGGTATATGCCAAGTTTCCATTGACTTTTCAGTTGCTGGTGAATATTTGCCAGTTGAAATCTCCAGACTGACTGATTTCCTTGATATAAACCGCCATTTATCACGATACAATATTTTTCCTATGACTTCAACTATTCAATGAATACGTCTTCCAACTATAATATAATATTATCTTCCAACTTCCAACAACTATTAACTATCAACTATAATACGTCTTCCACTTCTTAATGATGGATTTCTCCGAACTCAAAGGGATATTGAGTGACTTTGAAATCTTCTTATAACCCTCTCCTGAACGGTGCTTCACCACTTTATGTCTGACTTATTGGGAAAGGTCCTTGGTCAACATGTTTTACTTGTTGGTTGCCAAGTGAGTTGTACCTCACAACTCCTGAGATAAGTGGGGGAGCTTAATTTTTAAGTTTAACATACAGGTGAAACCTATTACATTTAGTAGCAGAGTACCCACCCGATGAGTGATCCTGTTCCAAGCATGCAACACGTTCTTCTGACACATACCTTTATTTGGGCGGTGTAAAGGCAACTGACGGCTCTGTATTGGCAAAAAAAAAAACCTGGGTTGCATGCATGAAGCAAAAACATACCTACTGCCTATAAATCACACCTTATCACACTGGAAAATGTAGGGACAGGAAACAGTAATACTGCACTGCAAATGGCAGACACTTGTAATACCCTCTCTCACCTGGAAGCAGCACTACACGATATACATTTACATTGAGAATTTGCACTGGAGTATCCTGCACACTGGAGTCACAAGGCCAGGCTTAATGGCAGAGCAAAGCTGTTGAGGTAGTTAAGGCGTAAAACTGGACGTTTGCTGAGGGTTGATAAGGAGGCCTGTGTGCGAAGAATCTTTGAGTGGGTAGAGCATCACCTGTGGTCAACTGATTCTCGTCCTACTTACAGGGGAATTCACGCATTGCGTTCCTCTCAGCCCGTTCCTCGGTGAACTGCAGTTCGAGCGGAGGGTGGTGGGCTCTTGACAGAGGAGTCCGAAATGAAGGCCTGCTGGGTTGGTTACTTTGAGCGCCTGGCTTTACCAGGCTGATCCACCAGCTGTTGAGTTGGATGTCAGGGGTGTTACGATCTCTATTGCTGATCCTCCAATCAACGATGATCCAGTTTCGTTTGTGGAAACAGGCTGTGGTGAACCAGTTGAAATGGGGTGAAGCTCCAGGGATCTGTGGCATCCATGCTGAACATCTCAAGGCTGGTGGAAATGCTGCACTCATGGTGTGGCATGCAGTTCTGTGCTCTGCCTGGAACACAGGCATCATCCCAACTGACTGGAAGAAGGGCCTTATTGTCCCTCTCTGGAAAGAGAAGGGTGATCACCAGAACTGCAACAACTACTGAGGGATGACGCTGCTCTCGGTGCTGAGCAAAGTCTTTGCTCAGATATTTCTTGATGGGGTTCGCCACCATCTGCTTGAGGACCAGCATCGAGAGAAGTCAGGCTTTACACCAAAGAGGTCAACGATTGACTGTATCTTTGGTCTTTGGGTCCTCACCGAATGCAGACAAGAGTTTCGACCGGGGCTGCTTGCAACCTATGTTGATCTCTGTAAAGCGTTCGATTCAGTGAATCGGGATGCACTCTGTAGGATTCTTGGTCTTCGTGGGGTGCCACCAAAACTGATCGATCTGATGTCTGAACTCCACTCTGGTACTGAGAGTGCTGTGAGATGTGGTGGTACCATCTCTGACTTATTTCCAGTTGTTGCTGGAGTACGTCAGGGGTGTGTATTGGCCCCCACACTTTTCAGCACTTGTATGGACTGGATTCTGCGGAGGATGTCAGAGAGATTAAGCTGCGGTGCATCATTTGGGAATGTCAAGATCTCTGACCTTGATTTCGCAGATGATGCAGTCATCTTTGCGGAGACTCCAGATATACTTTCGGGGCCTGTGAGGTGCTGAATGAGGAGTCAGAGCCACTGGGATTACGGATTTCCTGGATCAAAAATGAGATCCAGCCTTTCAATGGCATCTTGGATGCTGCTGTCCTGTCTGTGCCTGTTTGTGGTGAGCATATTGAGGTCGTGGAGAGATTCACTTACCTTGGCAGTGATAATCATGTCTCTGCTGGCTGTGAGTCAGAGGTCAATAGACGTCTGGGTCGGGCCTGGGGAGTCATGGATTCACTGGGTCATGGGGTGTGGCGCTGCCGGTACCTGTGCGGGAAGACGAAAGTCCGAGTCTTCAGGTCCTTGGTGCTTCCAGTCTTGCTCTATGGATGCGACACTTGGACTCTGACCAAGGATCTGAGACGGACACTTAATTCCTTTGGTACCAGGTCTCTTCGGAGAATCCTTGGCTATCACTGGTCAGATTTTGTGTCCAACGAACTGTTGCTGAGAGAGACTTGGATGAGATTTGTTACCTGCATGGTCCGTGAGCGTCAGTTGCGGCTGTATGGACATGTGGCTCGTTTTCCTGACGCTGATCCTGCTCACCAGATTCTCTCAGCGAGGGAGTCTCGTGAGTGGAGGAGGCCAATGGGCCGACCACGTCCCTCGTGGTTGCAGCAGGTTGACCAGCATCTCAAGGAGATGGGGATGGGCCTGGCATCTGCCTGGGGGAAGGCCAGACGGAGGCCCCTGGAGTACCGGCGGAAAGTGGATGCAGCGACGCGCTGTTCTGGCACATGCTCCCATACCTGACCTGACAGTATCAAGTCTTCTTGGGTATGTCTGTATCAGCTTTGCACATCTGGATTAGAGAAGTTTCTCCCATTCTTCCTTGCAGATTTGCTCAAACTCTGTCACGTTGTTTGGAGATTGTCGGTGAACAGCAATCTTCAAGTCTTTTCACAGATTCTCAATGGGAATCAAGTATGGGCTTTGGCTTGGCCACTTAAGGACTCGCACGTTCTTGTTCTGAAGCCATTCCAGTGTTGCTTTGGCTGTATGCTTGGGGCCATTGTCCTGATGGAACACCTTTGCCACAATCTTTTGCACTCTGAAGCAGGTTCTCAATAATTTACCTGTATTTGGTGACATATATTGTTCCCTCTATCCTTACAAGTCTCCCAGTCCCTGCAGCTGAAAAGCATCCCCATAGCATGATGCTGCTGCCACCATGCTGCACGGTAGGGATGGTGTTAGAATGGTGATGAGCTGTGCTCGGTTTCTGCCAGACGTAGCGATTTACATTCAGGCCAAAGAGTTCAATTTTCATCTCATCAGACCACAGAATCTTTTGCCTCATGCTCTAAGTCTTTCACCTGCGTTTTTGCAAACTCCAGGCATGTTGTCATGTGCCTATTTCTCAGGAGTGGCTTCCGTCTTGCCACTCTCCCATAAAGCCTAGATTGGTGAAGTGCTGCAGAGACTGTTGTCCTTCCAGCAGGTTCTCCCAATTCATCCAAAGTTCTGTCAGTGTTATCATTGGGTTCTTGGTCACCTCCCTGAACAAAGTCCTTCTTGCCCAATTTGGTCAAATGGCCACCTCGAGGAAGAGTCTTGGTAGTTCCATATTCTTTCCATTTCCAAATGATAGAACTCACTTTGTTCTAGGGAACTTTCAACACTTTAGAAATTGTTTTATACCCTTCCCCAAATATATGCCTCCTCACAATTCAATCTTGTAGTCATATGGAAAGTTCCTTGGACTTCATGATAGAATTTCTGCTCTGACATGCACTATCAACTGTATGACCTTGTATGGAAAGGTGCGTTTCTTTCCAAATAATGTCAAATCAACTGAATTGGCCACAGGTGGACTCCAATCACGTTGTAGAGACATCTCAAGCACGATCAAAGGAAATTGAATGCACCTGAGTTCAATTTGGAGTGTCGTAGCAAAGGGATTGAATACTTATTGACGCAAGACATTTCAGCTTTTCATTTATAATTTGGAAAATTTTGTAAAATCATGTTTTCACCTTGTCATTATGGGGTGTTTTGTGTCGATCGGTGACAAAAAAATCTCAATTTCATCCATTTTATATTCAGGCTGTACCACCACAAATTGTGAAACAGTCAAGGGGTGTGAATACTTTCTGAAGGCACTGTATGTAATCATTTCTGCTCTTTGATCCCCAACATTCAAAACGGTGCACCATGCGATTTCCCACCATTTCATTTTGCACTAATCTTTTTTTTTTACCATAAAACCTCTATCTTTTACCCTCGCCGAAGGAGAGGGTATTGCATTTGGGTCCGTTTGTTTTTTTGTCCGCACAGAATTCGTATTTTTCACCGCATAGCTTGGCGGATTGATATGAAATTTTCACAATAGGAGCGACGACTCAAGTCGAATGTTTTATTGATAATTATGACGTCATAGGTCACGTGATGTGGCAGCCATGTTGGAAAAACAAAAACTTTGGACCTCTATCTCTGAAACCGCACCAAGAAAAAATTGAAACGGCACACGGCAAGTACTCCTCATGAAGAATAAGTGATTTAAAAAAAATGACATCATAGGTGCCTTTGTTACGACATCATAATTGCAAATGTAGATCGCAACATCTGATCAGTATGAAAATTTTTGAGGGTCATCTAGGGATAAAATGGTGCACAGAAAAAAATATGATGTTATTGGTCACGTGATTTGACAGCCATATTGTTTTTGTTTTCTTTTTACTTTCAAAAATCTTCTTCTCTGAAGTGGCTGAACAGATCGAGACAAAAGTTTACACATATGACTGCCTATCCATGAGGAACAAAAGGTTCACACATATGATGTCATAGGTCACATGCTTTGGCAGCCATGTTGGATTTAACATCAAACCAATTAAAAAAATATTATCCAGAACAGCTGGACAGATCGAGGGGGAACTTCACACAAATGTTCCCCAAGCCTTGGAGATACCAAGGTATTCACAAATCATTGATGTCACATAGTCTGGCAGTCATATAGATTGAGCGAAAATCTTTTTAAAAAATTATTTCTCTTGAATTGCTTCATCAATCAACATGAAACTTCACAATTATGATTGAGTGGGGAATACAGTGGGGAGAACAAGTATTTGATACATTGCCGATTTTGCAGGTTTTCCCACTTACAAAGCACGTAGAGGTCTGTAATTTTTATCATAGGTTCACTTCAACTGTGAAAAACGGAATCGAAAACAAAAATCCTGAAAATCACATTGTATGATTTTTAAATAATTAATTTGCATTTTATTGCATGAAATAAATATTTGATACAACAGACAAACAGAACTTAATATTTGGTACAGAAACCTTTGTTTGCAATTACAGAGATCAGACGTTTCCTATAGTTCTTAACCAGGTTTGCACAGACTGCAGCAGGGATTTTGGCCCACTCCTCCATACAGATCTTCTCCAGATCCTTCAGGTTTCGGAGCTGTCGCTGGCAACACAAACTTTCAGCTCCCTCCAAAGAGTTTCTATTGGGTTCAGGTCTGGAGACTGGCGAGGCCACTCCAGGACCTTGAGATGCTTCTTACGGAGCCACTCCTTAGTTGCCCTGGCTGTGTGTTTCGGGTCGTCGTCATGCTGGAAGACCCAGCCACGCCCCATCTTCAATGCTCTTGTTGAGGGAAGGAGGTTGTTGGCCAAGATCTCGCGATACATGGCCCCATCCATCCTCCCCTCAATACGATGCAGTCGTCCTGTCCCCTTTGCAGAAAAGCATCCCCAAAGAATGATGTTTCCACCTCCATGCTTCACGGTTGGGATGGTGTTCTTGGGGTTGTACTCATCCTTCTTCTTCCTCCAAACACGGCGAGTGGAGTTTAAACCAAAAAGCTATATTTTGGTCTCATCAGACCACATGACCTTCTCCCATTCCTCCTCTGGATCATCCAGATGGTCATTGGCAAACTTCAGACGGGCCTGGACATGCGCTGGCTTGAGCAAAGGGACCTTGCATGCGCTGCAGGATTTTAATCCATGACGGCGTAGTGTGTTACTTATGGTTTTCATTGATACTGTGGTCCCAGCTCTCTTCAGGTCATTGACCAGGTCCTGCCGTGTAGTTCTGGGCTGATCCCTCACCTTTCTAATGATCATTGAGGCTCCACGAGGTGAGATCTTGCATGGAGCCCCAGACCGAGGGAGATTGACTGTTATCTTGAACTTCTTCCATTTTCTAATAATTGTGCCAACAGTTGTTGCCTTCTCACCAAGCTGCTTGCCTATTGTCCTGTAGCCCATCCCAGCCTTGTGCAAGTCTACAATTTTGTCCCTGATGTCGTTAGACAGCTCTCTGGTCTTGCCCATTGTGGAGAGGTTGGAGTCTGATTGATTGAGTGTGGACAGCTGTCTTTTATGCAGATAACGAGTTCAAACAGGTGCAGTTAATACAGGTAATGAGTGGAGAATGGGAGGGCTTATTAAAGACAAAACTAACAGGTCTGTGAGAGCCGGAATTCTTACTGGTTGGTAGGTGATCAAACACTTATTTCATGCAATAAAATGCAAATTAATTATTTAAAAATCATACAATGTGATTTTCAGGATTTTTGTTTTAGATTCCGTCTTTCACAGTTGAAGTGTACCTATGATAAAAATTACAGACCTCTACGTGTTTTGTAAGTGGGAAAACCTGCAAAATCGGCAGTGTATCAAATACTTGTTCTCCCCACTGTATATATATATATATATATATATATATATATATATATATATATATATATATATATATATATATATATATATATATATATATATATATATATATATTTTACATTCCAACCTGATCGGACTCATGGTCTGGCAGCCATAATTATTTAATGTTTTGATCTTGTTTCTTTTTTCCTTTTTTTTTTTTGAATAATGCTCACATGGCTGTGCCTGGATGGGTTTGGGGGTCGAGGAGTAGCAGCTGAAATGCAAATCTTATCCAGGTTCCTCCTGATTATTTCATCTTTGCTTTTTGCTTGTTCGGGTTCCTTTTGATGACTCCAATGCAGGACTGTACCGATTTGGACTTCCGTTTGATTTGAATTGAATTTATTTTAATTCCATTCTGAATTCAATTGAATAATAAATGTCATGGGTCAGGGTGAAGTGTCCGATCAAAACGGGGTTGCATCAAAGCAGGACGTCTTGGTACTTGGTCATCACTGCCGGCAGTTATAAAGTGGCAGTTCTAGTTAGGCCTCTAATTACGTAACACACAAATGCACAAACACCACACACAAATACACAAAACAAGTCCTGGTGAGGGTCTGCAATCTCTCATTGCTCTTTTTCTTGTTTACTTGATTTCAAACAAAATAATCTGGTTCTCACCCTTCTCATCAATACCACTGATTGTGTATATTCTCCATCTTCACTGATGTGCATATCACAGGACATAACTAATTTCACATTCATTTGAATATTGCACACGTAACGAATTTGTATTCAGGTTGCATCTCCTTGTAAGCAACAGACATCCCATTGCTTGCCAGCTGAGCCTTTTACCATGACATTGTGAGATATTGCATGTAGGGTATAGCTTGTCACAGCATCCAAATACATTTCATCCTATAAACAAGGAGAAGGGATGGAATAGGTTCATTCAATGGGATGGGTATTATATTTGGCAAGGTCGCTGCACATTAATTAAATCCATGATTAGACTCACGACAACTCGATTGGAGAGCTGAGTTTCAACGAACCTCCCCCTGAACACGACCAGATTGGGGTTTTTTTTCCTCATGTTAATCCCTCATTGCTTCACTATGCAGCATTAACAGTCCCCTTGTGAGATGAGAACATTATTATTCACTGGCAGGTACACACAGAAATTACATGTAACGCAAGATGTGACTAACAACATTGCAAACAGTTTTTCATGTGAAATTAATCCTGGCTAGCTACGTGCTATCAAAATATGTTGGTCAATTAAATCACCCTCCCTTCCCCCACTGCCAGACCACAAGTCCTCAACCCCCCCCCCCCTTCAACACAAGTCCTCGACCACCCTTCCCCCCACATTTTACATCCTCAATGCCACCTCTTCCCAACCCCAAATCCTCAACCCCCCCCCCCAACCACACATCCCCAAAATCCTCAACTTCACACTTTAACCCCAAGTCGTCAACATTCTGTTTCACCCATTAGTTGCACAGTTCTAACTCCACCCACAATTTAAACCTGAAAAATCATATAGCCACCATGTCGGTGCTTTCAGCTCGGCAAAGCCAAAGACATCTTTGGAGCTGTCAAATTCACAATCACCATGCTCTCCCTATAAGTTTTCCCTTCAGTGTAAAATGACTAATGCAACAGTGAAAAGGATTTTGAGCTGATCGGTGTCACAGGCCTTATAAAGAGACCTCAGTGATCAAGGCAGCAAGCTGTTGTTTATACACTGCCCAAATCTCTCTCTTTCGAGTGCAGCCTTATGGCTGCTGGTTGCATCATTGGTTGGGACGCGGCTATGCCGCCGATGCAGTGTCCCCCTTACCAGTACACTGGCACTCATTTTGCCAACCTCGGAAGACTGACAGGTTGAGTCAACCTCCTGGTGTATTAATTCAGCAGCCAACGGGGCTTGAACTCAGGACCCTAGGACCACCCACCAGACTACTAACCAAATAACTGTGTGGTATTCTCTCAAGCAGGGCTTTTACCATGTAGGTTAAGCAGGTATTTGCTATCATTTCCAACTATTTTCTCTGAAACGACACATCCATATCTTTCTCCGAGGACTTCCGGGAATCTTGCGACATTGTGAAACAAAACATCCATCATGATTTACTTTCAACGATGTAAGTGTATATGTATATATATATATATATATATATATATATATATATATATATATATACATACATTAGAAAGAAGATAACTGGTTTTGGGTCATTTATTGGCAGAATTATCTTGCTCATGGTCGGTTGACAGTGGCAATGACATGGGATTTCTGCATATCTTGCAGGATTGTGAATTGGACAGACGACCATGATGGGAAGTCAGGGATAGCATAACAGCTGAGGGGAAAGCGTAAATATTCCGCTGTTGCGATGTGGGAATGCCATTTTGCTTTCATGAGGAGGAGAGGCCCGATTATATTATGCAATCCCCCCCCCCCCCCACTAGAAATCTCACATACAAAGTAAAATTTCCCTTCATCTTGTCCGTTCTGCAATAATTGATCCCATTTCATTTTGCTCCTGTTTGAAGATCAGAATTTTCTGGACGCGTTCTGGACAGAATGAAGCGTCTGTTGGACAACAAAGACCCAGAGGATATCTGGGTGTCTTAATCACTTTTAAAAGTCACAATGGGCAATCTTGCAATGCTTCTTCAAGAACTGTGGCGATCTGATTTGCATAATGAGCAACAAGTTTACAACATGAAAGAAAACTTTACTTTCCAAATTCCAGACTGGAATCCAGCCCCCTGTTCTCTGCATGTAGCCTTGCTGCCTGGGCGTGCAGCTCTCTTGCCCGGACCTTGCCAGCAAGACCACGTTGTGAGAGCAGATGAGCGGCAACCATGCAGGACCGAGGATGGCCCATGTTGCAGGCGTTTTCCACCAAAGCAGTGGCCCGGGTATCATCCCTGGGTGGTTTAAAATGTGTACCATTAAGTGGAACGCTTGTAACACTCAAACCACAATATAAGCAAGCACACCATTTTCAATTCAAGAAATTGATATACTAAACTGTACTCTTCAACAAATAGCACCTCCAAGCTATTTAATCAATTCCTTTGTGCCAAGGATGCATTTCACAATGTATGTGTGGATTTGAGGGCTGATAGGATGGCCAAGAGGTACTCACCTCTAAACTGTCTCGATTGGGTTTGAATGCTGATCCAGAGATATATCCTGTCATCCTGGTGTTTTGCAGATCGGGTGATTAATCGACGTGTGTGCCATCCCT
Organism: Eptatretus burgeri; assembly: GCF_056783735.1. Classification (NCBI taxonomy): domain Eukaryota; kingdom Metazoa; phylum Chordata; class Myxini; order Myxiniformes; family Myxinidae; genus Eptatretus; species Eptatretus burgeri. The sequence goes on from NC_140966.1 coordinate 86,388,478, forward strand.
CAGATAGAAGCAAAGATTACACCCCCCCTATTTCCCCCCCCCCCATAAGTGTTGCGATAAAAATTACCTTCAACTGCAGGTACATCCAGATACACAAAGAGAAAGTGTATCTCGATTCACCTGCAGTTATAGTCGATTTGTCATTTCCAAAACCTAGAAATGCTCTTTCCTATGAAGTTTTTTTTTGTCGATTTATATTCATATGGGTACCCAGAACAATTTGAGCATTGTTTCCCAAATGGCAACATTTGGCAACTCTCGTAATTTGCATAATCCAAGATGGCCACCAAACGCCATCTCGATGATTTAGCATCTAACTCGCTAATCCTAGAATGGTGTGCAATACATCTTTTTTAGGGTTTTCATGTGTGTAGAATCCATTTCTGATATTAGTTTTTCGATTGCATGTCAATCTCATGTCAAAAGTTCAGGTCAAGGTTACATTTGACCTCTGTGTGGACAACCATTGGATGTTTCAATGAAATGGCAACAAAAAATATTATCATATTTAATGTTATTGCTAAAAGTTTGCATGCATTTGTGCAATTTTCTTCCTAACTTTAGTGTTTATTTCACATGATTCGAGATGACCGATACAGCGCCTGATGCTGGGAAGTGCTTTCTCCGGACCTGCAGCAAGTCCGGACGAGTAAGAATATTCAAGCTACAAGCAGTAAAAAGACTTATCGAATGTGCAACAGAGCGGCATGACGATGAAACCCTCCCTCAGATCTAATCGCATTGATCCCGGGTCGTTTGAGTCACCACCCAGCTGCCACTGAGAAGATCGTGGTCTTTCACAAGTACCAAGATGTCTCTACGAAGGACCATGAGAGAATGGCTGGTGATATTATCATCGACTGAGCTCTCCATTGCCAGTCCTTTACTAAAACGAGATGTCATCCTAAAGAGCAAGAACAATCGGAGGCTGGCGAGCATGTTGTACACCTTCACTGTTGACTATAATGTAACGATGGATACTCGCGACAATGGTGCATTTGGTCATGATGAAGCAGACATCACCACGATTTCCTATGTCCTTGTGGCAGCCACCTCTGGAAAGGGTGTGATATGCATGCTTAGTGATGACACTGATGTGTTTGTTCTGTTGGTGTTTTGGGTGTATCAGGCAGACCTACAGTGCAAAGTACAAATGGAGCGTTGGGACGGTACAGTCCTAGATATCAATGCAACCTGTGCTGACCTCGGGTCAAAATGTTTGCAACTCCTTGGCATGCATGCCCTCAGTGGGTGCGACACAACCTCATATCCATATGGCAAAGGCAAGATCAGCACACTAAAAACTTTGCTGGCAGGGAACTTCCCGGGCTTGTCTGACGTGCTGGGTGAGGTGGGCACCACAGAAGCTGATTTGCTGGAAGCAACAAAACCTTTCTTCTTCGCTCTGTATGGTCAGGTACCAGGAACTTCGATGGAATCTGCTCGCTTTACGCTATTCACCAAAAGAAGAAAAGTCCCAAAGTGATGGCCCTTCCTCCAACAATGACCAACTTGTTACAACACGTGTTGAGGGCTCATTTACAAGTGATGTTGTGGAAAGCAGCAGACCACCAAGCTCCACTCGATGATTCAGCTGATCTCACAAAATTTGGATGGGAGATTCAGGATAATATCCCTGTTCCTGTCACTGCTCACGGTGACTCAGCACCGCCAGAGCTAATTGACGTGATCCGGTGTCAATGCAGGGCACAGATTAAGAAGTGCATCACTGAGGCGTGTGGCTGCCACAAAGAACATCTTTCATCTACGCCACACTGCAACTGCTCCGATGAAGATGGCTGCTGCAATCCACACTCAAAGAGACGAGATGTTCAAACTACAGATGAGGAGTACGTCGATATGGAGGAGGCTTATGAGGATGATGTAGATCAGGATGTTGGGAAAGAGAATTTTGATGAGGGTGCCGATCAGCAGAGCAAAGGCCAGGAGGATGAGGATGGTCTTTCTGATCCCGATTATGAGTGGGAGCACGCAGAAATTTGATTCAGTTGGGGAAGATGACAATTATCGTCTAATTGTACAATATTACACTTATGTAATTGTGAATACCAGCTTTTGTGACATGTTAGTGATATTTTTCACGTGAAGAAAACATGAATAAAGTGAATCGTTAATGTTCGTCAAGTTGATTCAATTCACTGTCCATCCAGAGATCAAATTTAACCTTTATCTGACCTTCAACGCACGAGATAGACCTGTAATTGAAGGAATAACATCAAAAATGGATTCTACATACATAAAAAAACCTGAAAAGAGGTATTACATGTGGTGTATTGGCGACATTACATTACACACCAGCGGGTAAAAAATTAAATTATCGACATGGTGATCGGTAGCCATCTTGAATTATGCAAATTACCAGAATTGCCCAAAGTTGCCACTTGGGCAACCAAGCTCGAATTGTTCTGAGACTTCATATGATTCTAAATAAACAAACAATTCAAAGGAAAGGACACATTTCTCGGTTTGGCGTTGAACAGATAGAAATGTAAAAATCAAAGATTTTTCAAGTATATTTGCATGTTCATTTCGTTTTTCTGTCTGTCTTTGTCTGTTTTATCACCTATAGGTCACAATTTTAAACAGATCTTCACTAAACTTCACTACATGGTGGAGGTTTTCATGAGGAAGTCTATTATTTTTGAGGTAAAAAGGTGAACAACTTTGGTGAGATGTCTAAAATCCTCAATTTTCATCCGATGGACTCAATTTGAAGAGGATTTATATTTCAGGTCATTTCATTCAAGCAGTGAATTATTTTTGAGGTCAACATCAACAAAAAGGTCAACATAACAATAGGTCCCAAGTGGTTCCAGATCAAACCCCAGCTAATCATTTGATGCATTTGCTACAAATTGCAATTGTGATCACAAAAAAAAAAAAGACAACCATGAAAAAAATATACATACATCATCACTTTTTGCACATTCATCGAGTCGGTGCTCATTCTCACCTGGGTTCGTGTGTTACGAGAGAGATAGCGAGATGCATGCAGCTGGGCACAACACCCGCGTTGCAAGCTTTGGCAAAAAATCGCCGAGAGAGGTCATGGTTTGGCTGGCCATCAGGTTGCCTCACACCTTGTGCAGCCAATAAGCCCAGATTATGACAACAGTCAGGCCCAACATCTATAGAGGACTGCTCGCAAGGGCCAAGGAACAAAGAGTAGGCCGTAGCTCGGTCTTCAGGCACTCCACCTGCAGAATGCAAATTATAAATTATATGAAGGAAATGAGGCCACAGTGATGCCACCTTGAAGCCAAGAAGACAGAAAAGACCACAGAAGAGTCGTCGTACACCCGGTTACCTTCCCAAATTCTAAACATCATCCTTCCATCCTCACATCCGTGAAACGAACTCCGTGTCTCGTATCTCACGTACATACCTGCAGCTCCAGTCCTTCAACAGCATTGTCCACCGTCACCCCGTGCTTTCTCCCACACCCACCTCTGCTCTCATCTACTATCTTTTACCCACACTCACACACTGGCCCCCTTTCCTGGCCCCCTTTCCTGGCCCCCTTTCATACAAACCTCTTCCTACAAGGTGGTATGCCCCAAGCTTCGCACAACTTTCATGATGTCCGTGCTGCTGGCAGTTCCAGGTAAGGACACGTGCTGCGCCGACGAAGTCCTTCCTCACTGCTTGGAGGAAGTCAGCCAGGCGCTGGCAACCTGCAGCGTGTAAGGACCCATCAGTTCGGCGCGAGCAGTAAGCCGTGAGGACATAAATCGTAAAAAAGAAGACATTTAGTATGAATCGATGAGCAGGGACTTTGCCATTCTCGAAAGCCTAAGGCTAAGTAACGCTGTCCGCACTTCACAGCACAACCTCAACCAAACTACGGGTTATAAAAGGAGAGCGAGGGATTGCTGCAATCTCACATCGCACATCGCACGTGGGACCCGGCAGGTGACGAGGTGTGGCGAGGTGTGGCGGCAGCAACGGCACTGACAACACGAGTACTGCACACGCATTACCATTGGCATCGTTTTCTTTGTAGCATTGAAAAGAATACTCCGTCCGAACATTGTCCAGGTATTCACGAGCCTCCTCCTCAGTCGACAGTCCCGTGAGTCCAGCCATACTACCTGCATATACTTGTTTTTTTTTTTTATTTTATATTCCACCTGACCTCTCTCAAAGTTTACGAATTGAGATGAGAAAGAGCATTAACGTTGTGTGGAAGGCAGTACAGCAGCGGACCGTACATACACCGCCCAATTGTTGTACCGTCGTTGTACGGACTCGCATTTCTTCATCGCTGGGAAAAAAATATTAACAATAAAAAAAAACTGAGTAATAGAAATAAAAAACAATACAATTAAGATTTTAATACGTTGGAAAAAAAAACCGCACAAATCACGCAACAGAATACATATTTTGAAAATACCTTATATTACTCAAAAGAAACAGTGCACTCGAAACGGTAACACCTCTTCCGCAAGAAGATGTGTTTCAAAGAAAAGTATTGGTTTTTTTCAAATACAACGACATATCTGGTGTTACAGAATGAACCGAGCAAGTTGACGTGCGGAGATTTTAATTTTAAATCAACAAACACGTCAATCAACTCGAGTTGATATAACACGACACCCCTCGTGCAGTAACTCCAATACTAATAAATAATAATTTTATCTGTCGTTTGAAAAAAAAAAATCTGCAAGTTTAGTGCAATGTTGAAATGCTCTGGAAACAGTAGCGAACAGCAACCTTATACACCACCCAAATTAACTTTCACTACATTAAGCAATACGATGTACAAACGTGAAAAAGAAGAAGAAGAACTGTGACTTCAATCGTGACGTCATAGCACCGTGTACTCTCATTGGTTGGTAAATAAATTGCTATAACTTGGGAACCACTTGTCCGATTAATATCAAACCTTGAAAAGGCACATCCACAGGTCCCCAGCAATATACCGGCAAGTTTCAATGACGTCGGACCGGTGGTTTCTCTCGAATACAGGAATTTTTGCCAAGAGCGTATTTCACAGGGGCTTTGAGTTTGTTCCCTGAGCAACCGTGTACGTTGCAATTCATATCACAACACCGAGAAGTCTACATTGTGACGTCATAGAGCACATCAGTGCGGTGTTTTGCGAATTCTTGAAATTCGCCTTTTCAGAAGCACGTTTTCAGAGAGAGATTTCGAGAGAAATAATTATGACCCACCGACAGAAGACCACGTTTCAGAATCAGTGTGATCAAAACGAGGCAGAGGAAAACACTGGTATGTTCATATGTTTGTGTGTGTGTGTGTGTGTGTGTGTGTGTGTGTGTGTGTGTGTTCATATGTGTGTGTGTGTGTTCATATGTGTGTGTGTGTGTGTATGTGTGTGTGTGTTCATATGTGTGTGTGTGTGTGTGTGTGTGTGTGTGTGTGTGTGTGTGTACGTATGTGTGTGTGTGTGTGTATGTGTGTGTGTGTTCATATGTGTGTGTGTGTGTGTGTGTGTGTGTGTGTGTGTGTGTGTGTGTGTGTGTGTGTGTGTGTGTGTGTGTGTGTGTGTGTGTGTGTGTGTGTGTGTGTGTGTGTGTGTGTGTGTGTGTGTGTGTGTGTGTGTGTGTGTGTGTGTGTGTGTGTGTGTGTGTATAAGATGTACTGTAACACGTCACGTATAACGAATGTGTGTAAGAGAGGGAGATAATGTCGTTTTCTCCACACTCGCTGAAATTTCCTTTCTCTGCCCGAGAAATCAGATAAAGCAGGATGGAATAATCGAATTACAATGCTGGTTTTATTTTCATGAGAATGTATAAAGTCCCTTCGGGACTTCGCACTGTGCTGTGTCACGTGATTGGGTTTTCGTATATCATTCTTCGCCCGCTAGGGGTGGCAGGAGTGTACTTCTGGTCGCGTAATAAAGCGGAGTAGATGCTGGCCCGCGTGCTTCTTGCGTCCCACTGCACCGCGTACACTCTAGTTGGCGACGAGGATGGTTGAATGCGGACTTGTGCCCGTTTTCGACGGGAACGACTTCGAATTGTTTTCGGAGCAATTGGAATGCTATTTCCACATGAACGATGTGGTCGACGAGAGCAAGCAGAAGTCGATCTTGCTCGCTTCGCTTTCGCCGGAGCATTATCGGCTGCTGGGTGATTTAGTGGCACCGAACAGGCCCCGGGATGACGAGCTGTCGTTTCGGGACATTGTGGAGAAAATGAAAGCACACATGGCGCCGGAGAAGTCATTACAGCTCGCTCGATTCCAGTTCGATCGCCTCTCGAAAGGGGCAGAGGAACGCGTCGCTGAGTTCGTGGCGCGGATTAAGCGTTCTTCCGTGGCCTGCAAGTTCACGGCGGGAGAGCGTCCAGCTCAGCTCAGAGATCGTTTTATTGCTGGTTTACGAGATGCGAAGATGGTTTCAGCGGTTTTACGGCTGAAGGATGAAGCCATTACATTCGACTCGGCGGTCAGCACGGCTACGGCGGTCGAGGGGACTCGCGGGGATGTTCGAGCCATCACCGGCCACGCGGGGTCGCGAGCACCCCGGGACGCGCGCACGACCTTCGATGCGGGTCGGACGTCGCCACGCGGCCGCGCGTGCGGCGGGGTGACCCCGCGGACATGCTTGGGATGTGGAGGTCGACACCTGCGCCGTGCATGCCCGTGTAAAGGCAACGTGTGTTTGAATTGTCACAAGGTGGGTCATTTGACGCGTGTGTGCCGTGGGGCGACGGCCACCGTTAAGGTCATGGACGGCGATGTGCGAGGCGACTCGGGGCGGAACCGGCGGCCGTTGTTGAGCCTGTTTTCAATTGGCCCGGCGACGGCGCGCCCGATGACGGTGGAAGACTAAGTGAACGAAACGCCGATCACGTTCCAGGTCGATACGGGAGCAGCGGTGTCGCTCATCGGCGAGCAGACCGCGCGTAGACTCAACGGCTTGAGGCTTATCAGGTCCAACCTCACGCTGTTCACGTACACCCGCGAGAAGATAACGCCAGTCGGGATGGCAGACGTGTCTGTGCGGTACCAAGGCCAGGTCGCCACGCTTCGGGTGTACGTCGTGCGGGGGAGGGCACCGTCTCTCCTCGGCCGAGATTGGATGGCCCGCATCAGGCTAGACTGGGCCGCAGTTCACCTTGTGCAACCCATGCCGAGCCAGTGGGAGGATCAGTTGGAGGAGATTCTTCAAAGACATCAAGGGTTGTTTAGCGACGACCTTGGGAAACTCAAGGGCATGGAGGCGAAACTCTTCTTGAAGGAGGGGGTGGTTCCTCCATTTTGTAAACCGCGTCCGGTGCCGTATGCCCTGCGGGACAAGGTCAAGGGTGAACTGGATAGGCTGGAGGCCTGTGGAGTGATCGAACGGGTGTCGTGCTCGGATTGGGCCACCCCGGTTGTCACGGTGCTGAAACGGAATGGAGACGTCCGATTGTGCGGGGACTTCAAATCCACGGTTAACCCGGGGCTCAGCGTGGAGCAATATCCACTGCCGTCAATCGATGAAATATATGCGCGATTGGCGGGGAGTCGATACTTCATGAAGCTAGACCTGTGTGATGCATATTTTCACCTGCCGATGGATCCCGGGAGTAGCGAGCTTTTGACAATCAACACGTGTCAAGGACTCTATCGATATACCCGACTCTGTTTTGGGATTGCTTCGGCCCCAGCTTTGTGGCAGAAAGCCATGGATCAGGTTTGCATTGGCCTGCCCGCTCAGACCTACCTGGACGATGTGCTCATTGCGGGGAAAACGGCGGACGAGCATCTTGCGAACATTTCCCAAGTGCTGACGAAGCTAGAAGCGTGCGGCCTGCGCTTGAACAGGGACAAGTGCGCGTTCTTCAAGCAGCGCTTGGAATACCTCGGGCACATCATCACGCCGGAGGGGCTGTTGAAAGGTCCTCGGAAGGTGGAAGCGATTCAACACATGCCACCGCCTCGCGACAAGACGCAGCTGCGCTCGTTCATTGGCATGGCCCAGTATTACCAAAGGTTCGTGCGCGGGCTCAACTCACAACTTGCGCCGTTAACACAGTTGCTCAAGAAGGACAAGCGCTGGGCTTGGGGGCCTGCACACCAGGCGTCGTTCGACCACGTCAAGCGGCTGCTCACAGAGGATACGGTCCTCGTGCACTATGAGCCTGCGCGTCCGCTCCTATTGGCATGCGACAGCTCTGCATATGGCATCGGGGCAGTGCTCTCCCACAGGATGGACGATGGTTCCGAGCGGCCTGTTTGTTTTGCATCCCGGACCCTGTCCACAGCAGAGCACGGATATGCCCAGATTGAGCGTGAGGCTCTCAGCCTCGTCTGGGGTGTGCGGAGGTTTCATCAATATCTGCTGGGGCGGCATTTCACTTTGCAGACGGATCACAAACCGCTGCAATTCATCCTGAGACCCGAACGTGGGGTGCTGGTGGTAGCAGCCGCGTGAATACAGTGGTGGTGTCTGTTTCTGGGTACTTACGATTATGATATTCAGTTCCGGAGCACCGATAAGCATGCTAACTGCGACGGGCTCTCATGCTGGCCGTGTGCGGAGGGTCCAGCTGTGTCTGAGTTGAGTGACCGGGTCGATGTGTTCGCGCTGGGCCAGGTCCAAAGCGGGCCGGTCACGGCCAGACAGGTCGTGGTGGCATCGGCTCGTGATCCGGTGCTTGCCCGTGTCGTCCAGGCGATTTCTACGGGGAATTGGAGCGATCTGCCTTCGACACCGGCGTTTCAACCTTTCACGTCACGTGCAGCGGAGCTGTCGTTGGTCCAACGGTGCGTAATGTGGGGAATGAGGACCGTGATTCCACCGAAGTTCAGGCAGCGGTGTTTGGAAGAACTGCATGTCAGTCACCTTGGCATCGTGAAGACCAAGAGTCTTGCTTGTAGCCTGTTGTGGTGGCCGGGGTTGGACAAAGACATTGAGCAGTTGGTTAAGCGTTGCACCACGTGCCAGACAGATGCTGATAACCCGCGTCGAGCTTCGGGACTATGGCCTGCCCCAGAGAGCTTGGCAGAGGGTCCATGTAGATTTTGCGGGACCGGTTAATGGCAAAATGTTTTTGATTGTGATCGATGCATTCTCTAAATGGCCGGAGGTTGTAGTAATGCAGCATACTTCAGCAAGCATTACGGTAGAGAAACTGCGGACGATCTTTGCTAATAAAGGGTTGCCGGAGATCCTGGTCTCTGATAACGGTCCGCAGTTCATCGCGGGTGTATTTGATGAATTTATGCGCCAGAATGGTATTCGACATCTAAGGTCCGCACCGTATCATCCTGAGACGAATGGCCAAGCTGAGTCGTTTGTCAAGATGTTGAAGCGGGTTTTGCGCAGGGGGGGATTGCACCTGTGCAGGCGGTGGTCGGTGTCTTTTTGCTCCATTACAGGAACGCAGTTCATCCTGTCACGGGTGATTCGCCGGCCATTCGTCTCTATGGACGGGCTTTGCGGTCCAGGCTGGATTTGCTGTGACCTGGAGGGTCGGGGAGTGGGGCTATGTCGCGTCCGACGCTGCTGCGCAGCTTCGAGGTGGGGCAGCGGGTAATGGTACGCGATTATTTCCACGGTGCCAAATGGGTGCCGGCGGTGGTCTCTGGGGTGCTGGGGCCGGCGAATTACATGATGCGGACTGATGGTGGGGATGTGTGGAAGCGGCACGTGGACCAAATGCATGATCGCTGTTCAGCGTCACCCCCCCCCCCCGCACACCTCCCTGGGCCGAACGATGCGGGACCCCCACCGGTAGTATCGCCGGCACCTGACGTTGTATCGCCGGGGCTGGTTGGGCCGACGCCGAGGGGGGCTTCGCCTGATGCCGTCCTACCCGGGGACGTCGAGCAGGCTGGGCGGTCGGGGGTGGCTGGTGTTGCGGAAAGTGCGAGTCCGGCGAGGGTGTCACCTCGACCGAGCCGGGAGGCATCTGAGCCTGGGCTGTCTGGTGGCGCTGCCCGTCCGAGGCGGGTCAGGGTGCGGCCGCGGTACTTGGAGGATTATGAGTGTTGATGGGTTTCAGATGGTCATGTTGTGATTGTCCATTCATCGTGTGACGGGTCATTTTACGAGGGGAGGAGTGTGCTGTGTCACGTGATTGGGTTTTCGTATATCATGCCTCGCCCGCTCGGGGTGGCAGGAGTGTGCTTCTGGTCGCGCAATAAAGTGGAGTAGATGGCGGCCCGCGTGCTTCTTGCGTCCCACCGCACCTCGTACACTCGACGCACTTCCATATACCTCCGCGGCTGTGTGTCAATGGCGGCTCTTGTTAACTTCGCCCGACAATCTTGTGGCTTCTTCCGTAGGATTTGTTTATTTATCGTCGCATGGAAATGTAGAGTTTGATAGGAAATGCTCGTCATTATAACGAGACCTTTTGCGAGAATCTATCTTAATATAATGGAGCAAATGGAGATGGTTGTGTCCGTTGGATTTGGAGCAAGACAATCTTCTTCTTCTTCTTCTTCTTCTTGTTCTTCTTCTTGTTCTTCTTCTTCTTCTTCTTCTTCTTCTTGTTCTTCTTCTTGTTCTTCTTCTTGTTCTTCTTCTTGTTCTTCTTGTTCTTCTTCTTCTTCTTCTTGTTCTTCTTCTTGTTCTTCTTCTTCTTCTTGTTCTTCTTCTTCTTCTTGTTCTTCTTCTTCTTCCCCTACTTTGTGGTTCGAGCATCCGGTCTGAGTTTGAGACGTCGGTGGTTAAACCCGGCTCAATCAATCATACGAGAGACATTAAAAATGGTACGTGCTGCTTCCCTGCTCATCATTAACAGTAATAGAGCACAAGTGTGAGAACGTCGCCACGTCGGAGCGAGTGACAGAAGCGACGCTCTGACGTCATCATTCTAGATCAAAGCGAATGATAACTGTGGAATTTTGTGTCGACAAACGTGTTTGTTTTGAACCACCCGGTTGAAGTTTTCATTAAAAGATCATGAAGTCATGTTTTGAGTTCATAGTTGAAAATTGAGTTAACTCATTTGACCAAAAGTTTGTAATGTTGCGATTTATTGAGGTTGTAAAAGGATTTTTTCGTATCCGTAAGGCCTAAGTTCCTTCAATTCATTTTTCCTCACCGTATCTAATCATTCTTTATGAATTGTATTTCCTCCCTTCCTTCCTTCCCTCCCCACCCATGCTTGATGTTGGTTTAATGGTTTGCGTGGTGGGCTTTGGATCCTCGGGTCCTCTGTTCGAATCCCGATCAGCTCTTGAATTAATACCAGGTGGGGTTGACTCTGCCTGTCATCCTTCCGAGGTCGGCAAAATGAGTGCCAGCTTGCTGGTATCCTGTGTCGGAGTGGCAACCCATCCAGGATTGTACCCAATAGCCAAGGAGACTGCTTCGGCAGCACCAACGCTCTGCACAGACAATGGTCCCTCTCTGTCTCTGTCTCTGTCTCTGTCTCTGTCTCTGACTCTGTCTCTGTCTCTGACTCTGTCTCTCTCTCCCAACCCGCCATCTCCTCCGTCACGATTCCACCATTCCCTCATTTTATTTGCTTGTGGTTCGGGGAATAAACCCATTGGTTTTACAAGAGCTTAAAGGTCCCATGATGCTCAAAAGTTTCTGGTTATTTATATATTAACTTGACCTTCCTGGTGAAGAAATCACCCATGTTTCTTTTTTAAAATAAAAAATGGGATAATTAGACCAATATTTCGAACATTTCTCGTGCTTTTCACAACTTGCTATGCCCCGCCCCTCAAAAAAGTTGAGTTCAGCGAACCGCAGGTCACGTGACCGTCGACGTCATCTCCAGAACGCGACTTGCTCAGAGTCGATTGATTAGACGTTAGGCGCCGTATAAAGTACGTACAAATGAATTGTGCACATGTTGTTTGCTATCTCACTGATCGTCTTAATTCCTGTGATTGTTTGACGGAAAAGAAATTCTGCTTCTGAGCCGTGTATGCACAACAATCACGGCGCAATTATTTATCCCTTTACTACCTTATCGTAGTCGTGTACAAATCCAATACATGTATGCACAATAAAGGGCTATACCATGTCCACAAAATATAAAATGTGACTGTTGAACCTTTCCATTAAAAAAGAAACTTACAGGGACATACAAGTAAAATACTAAAGACAATTCTGAAGACAACGATGGTTCACGAGCGTTATTTGACGATGTAGATTGTTTCAGAAGTCAAGGATGAGACAATGTGATAATTTTTGACCAAGTTATAAAAATGATCAACATGATGTGGTACGAGTGACAGATTATTAGCTGCAAAATGTCGAAAACCCGTTTTCGTTCAACAACTTTCAAAATTTGACCTTTGCATAACCTTTAAAGGTCCCAAAACAATGTTGTGGACATTAAAATAAGGAAACAGGATACGTGCTATAGCTTATTGGAGTTGGTTCGTCGAAGAAGGTCGAAAACCCGGTTCGATTCCCACAACTTTGAAAATTTGACCTTTGTAACTTAAAAAGTCAAGCATTATGACCTTTAGTGCAAAACTTCCTCTGGAACATTCCAGGAACAATATAACGTCATATAGGGTATATGGCATTTCGCATTCCTCAGATTATCCAAACTGTGATGAAATCAACGTAAAAACAAACTTGAAGGAGGCGCCACGGGCAAGGTGTTCGAGATAGAGAAAAATGGTTTTAACACTTTAGGTGGGGAATGACCTCAAGATTATGCATAAAAAATATTGTCATCCGAGCTCTCAAAGTTTGGGCGGTCTGATTTTTATGTCAAAATTCGAAATTTTCTAAGTTCGTGACCTTGTGACGAAAATGAAAAATCGAGCTCCATGGGGCTATGCAGGTGCCATTGGGCTAACCAAATACCGAAACATCTGCCACATTCGACAAACCCCCGAGGAGAAGATGCAAATTGAAATCGGCTACCCCCTAAAAACACAATTCGCAATTTTCTAAGTTGCGTGACCTTGTGACCTTGGGACAAAAATGAAAAATCGAGCTCCGTGGGGCTATGCAGGTGCCATTGGGCTAACCAAATAACGAAACCCCTGTCAGATTCCACAAACCCCCTAGGAGAAGATGCAAATTGAAAAACCCACGGAGCTATGCTCGGGACAGACACAGACAAACAGACAGACAGATTTACAACCCTTTTGATACATTTGGTTAACAGAGGGCCCTGCATCAACAATTCCTTCCCTGATTGTGACTACCACTTTGATCGTACCAGGACTAGGAGGTGGTATGAGCCACTAGCCAGTCTTCTTCTTATTCCTCGTCTTCTTCTTTTTATTCTGCTCTTTCTATTCTGCCATTTCTAATCTCGGTTATTCCTCATCTTTCTTGTCTGGGACTTCCTGTGGGATCTGATTAATTTGGTTTCTCTGAAGGGTAACGGAAATAAACATGTCGCGGGTCATCGCCGCATGTTATTACAGGATCCTGGACTCTTTGTTAATGCTTTGAGAGGCTGATCTATCAGCAGGTGTTAAATATCAAAGTGGTTGTCCTGCCATGGACATGCGATGTGATGGTCCGTGCAACCATTTTCATTGCATTCCTGATGCCATCAGAGTGGTGTTATTATGACAATGTGTTCGCACGAGTTCATGGGACACTGTTGAGTGTATTGGAATGGCTTGTAAGTTTCTGTGATTGATGGACTACCTTTCGATGTATCATGTACAGTTTAAGGCATTATTATTGTGTGTGCGTGGGTGGGTGCACATGTGCATGTTCGACAACTCCAACAACATCAAAACTCCTGCTGTATGCCTTGTGGACCTTGAATCTCCAAACTTTTGTCATCTGGCTTAAGATTTGTCTCCCGACCATCTTTCTCTGATTCACTTCCTGCTCTCCCAATTCTACAAACTTTATAGCTTTCTTTGACTAGCTGAACTCTTGCCATGAGGCCATGACATCCGAACACCCTCAAGCAGAATTTCTCTATCTCAGAGACTTCAATGTACACCACAGGGAGTGGCTGAAATCTTCCCATACAGATGCTGGGGGGGGGGGGGGGGGGGGTGAAGCTCTTACATATTCCATTCTTAAAGATTTGGAACAAATTATCACCCACCCTACCCATATCCCAGATCGTCATGACCACACTACCAATACTGTGGATTTATTCTTCACTTCCAATCCATTGCATTACAGCTACACAATTTCACCTCCAATTGGTTCTTCTGACCACAATCTTGTGAACATCACTTTACTTACCACCACTTCCTCTCATCTGACTGCTCCGACAAAACGCCAGTATTGGCATTTCATTAATGCTGACTGGACTGGTTTACAAAACTTCCTTTCTGAGTTTCCCTGGAAAGACTAAGGCCTCTCCTCGGGCGCTGCCTCTATCTCTGCTGGACGTATAGATGAGGTTATTGTTGCAGGAATGGAGGCTTAATATTCCCTTCTCTTTCAAGTCTATCTCTCCAACCAATTATAATTGGTCCAATAGTTCCTGCTCTGCGGCCATTCGTGCAAGGGATGTCGCATATTGGACGTGGAAAAACTCTTCTTCCTTCGACTCGCATTCAGCTTTCATATCCGCCAGAAATCATTGCAAACATGTTGTTCGTAAGGCGAAGCATTCCTTTATTCAAAAGAAATATGACAACCTCTCATCTCCTTCCACGAATACATCTTTCTGGTCCTTAGATAAAAGTATCTCCAACAACTTCTGTCGCTCTACCTTTCCTTCACTTTTCCGTTCCGATGATACTATCGCTGTCTCTCCGACAGATAAAGCAACTCTTTTTGGTTCACTTTTCTCCTCACTGGATGATTCTACTATTCCATCTACCTCTGATGCCCCCCTCACCAATCCTATGTCTCTCCCTATAATCTCTTTTCATGCAGTCAAAAAAAAAATACTCCTCTCTCTGGACATAAACAAGGTCGATGGGCAAGATGGCATTCCTCCCAGTGTCTTGAAGGAATGTGCTTCAGAACTTGCCACCCATAATTGCTCGTTTGTTTCGTTTTTGTTTAAAAACCCAAACTTTTCCGCTTTCCTGGTAACATGTGTGAGTACAGCCTATTTATTTTATTGAAGGGTGATCGTTCAAACCATTCTAACTACCGTCCAATTGCTCTGACTTCCACTGTTTCCAAAGTCTTTGAATGTCTTCTCAATTCCCATTTTCTCAAGCATATTGAATCTTGCAGTCTTCTATCTGATCACCAATACGGCTTTCGCAAGGCAAGATCTACAGCTGATATTGGTTCACGAAAAAATATTTTCACGAAAAAAATAAGTGACCACTATATTCGTTATTGGTGTGTGTCTGTCTGTCTGTCTGGACACACACACACACACACACACACACACACACACACACACACACACACACACACACACACACACACACACACACACACACACACACGCGTTTGCAAAACACTGCAATGTCCGTCTGTCTGTCCCAAGCAGAACTCCCTTGGTTTTGATCCGATCCTAATAAAATTTTGCTGGGAGATTTATATCATGATCTAGTTGTGTTTTCCTGAGAATGGGCGTGGTGCGCCCATTATGGGCGGAGCCACACCCAAAAAACATGTGTTTTTTGGGGGTAGCCGATTTCAACTTGCATCTTCTCCGAGGGGTTTGTCGAATCTGGCAGGGGTTTTTGGTATTTGGTTAGCCCAATGGCACCTGCATAGCTCCACGGAGCTCGTTTTTTTTTTTTTTTTTTTTTTTTTTTCCTTTTTCGTCCCAATGTCAAGGTCACAAGGTCACGAAATTAGAAAATTACGAATTTTGATATAAAAATCATACGACTGCCCAAACTTTGAGAGCTCTGATGACGATATTTTTCTGCATAATCTTGAGGTCATTCCCCACCAAAAGTCTTGAAACCATTTTGCTCTGTCTCGAACACCTTGCCCGTGGCGTCCCCTTCAAGTTTGTTTTTACGCTGATTTCATCAAAGTATGGATAATCCGAGGAGTGCGAAATGCCATATAGCCTATATGACGTTATATTGTTCCTGGAATCTTCCAGAGGAAGTTTTGCACCAAAGGTCATAATCCTTGACCTTTGACCTTTATAGTTCACAAAGGTCAATTTTTCAAAGTTGTGGGAATCGAACCGGGTTTTCGACCTTCTTCGACGAACTAACTCCAATAAGCTATAGCACGTATCCTGTTTCCTTATTTTAATGTCCACAACATTGTTTTGTGACCTTTAAATGTTATGCAAAGGTCAAATTTTTTAAGTTGTTGAACGAAACCGGGTTTTCGACATTTTGCAGTTAATAACCTGCTACTCATACCACATCATGTTGATCATTTTTATAACTTGGTCAAACATTATCACATTGTCTCATCCTTGACTTCGGAAACAATCTACATCGTCAAATACCGCTCGTGAACCATCGTCGTCTTCAGACTTGTCCTTTCTTACATTCCTCCCTGTCTTTCCCATCTGCCCCCTCTTCCCTAACTCAATCTACATCTCGTGTCATCACAGCCACCTCTTGAAATTCGGATTTGGACAAGATCTCCCAGTGGGGCAAATGTAATCAAGTTAAGTTTAATGCTTCAAAAACGAAATTTCTTCTCATTCCTCTCTCTAAAACTCCTCTCATCTCTCCAATCTCCTTTGAAAGCTCTGCAATTTTACCATGTTATACAATAAACTTACTAGTTATTACTCTAACTTCAAATTTATCCTGGAATCCACACATTACGCAAATAGCTAAATCTGCCTCGAATATATTGGGAGTCCTGTTCAGATGTCGAAGATTCTTCTCCTCTGAACAGTTGCTCCAACAATATAAAGGATTGATTCGTCCTTATATAGAGTACTGCTCTCACATCTGTGGAGGTCCCAGCTCCACATACTTACTGGGCAGAATGGAATACAAAGTTATTTGACTTGTCATCTCTACCAATGTGACCTCAAAACTTGACCCACTCAAATTACGCCGCATCGTAGGCTCTCTTTCTCTTTTCTACAGGTATTACTTCGGTTTCTGCTCGTAAGAACTTGCTGCTTGTGTACCTCCACCATTAGTGAGACCAATGAATACTTGACAAGCCACTAAATCACATGATTATTGTGTGGCCATTGGCAACTCAAGGGTGGGCAGTTACGATGTTTGTTTGTTCGACTCCACTGCCAAACTCTGGAACTCTTTACCTTCTCACATCTTCCCAAACACTTATGACCTTCCCTTTTCAAAAAGCAGACTTTTTACTTTCTCAAAAACTCTTAGACTATTCTCTCGTTCCTTACTTTTCTATTCATGCAGTTCTTTTTGTTTAAGGCTTGGCCTCGATGAGGACTATTCAGTCCGTGCCTGGAGCCTTCAACATCACAAAAAAATGTGTGTGTGGTGTGTGCTTGTGCAAGCGCACACACACATGAGTGCAGCAACAGTATGTACAAACTTTTCAGCATAGCAGTTGTTGTCTTGATTGAAAACACAACATTTGATTTTTCTATTTAGTGGCAATCATAAGTTTGTGGAACCGCGGACCAAATGCTTCACTCATCAATCGGCTTTGTTCTCATTTGAACTCATCAGCATGGCATACTACAACTGCAATAATTATGAGGCAATTGAGATGTTTGTGATTAAAATATCATGAGGATGTTGAATGTTAGGTCTTGAAAGTCGCAGGAGATGTGGAACTCGCAAGCTCCATGTAGAAAACAGCACAGTAATAAACAAAATGGGAAATGTGCAGCACAAGTTATTCAAATGTTTGTTTGAAAGTATCAGTAGGTATAGCTTCTACTGCTGCTTTTTATACGTGGCAGAGCTTGAGAATGGTGTAACCTGGAGTGCAGGATGAGCAGTCATATGTAAGACATCCTTATGCAAGTAAAATAAGTTTTTCTCTCTTATAAAAGATGTTGGAATAGCTCATAATGCTAAAAAGCAAATATATAAATAATGTAGGGATAATTGCATTATGGTAAAACTCAACACGCCAACATAACTTGCAGCACCGGGTGAGGCATCCCTCCATCTTCTTTCATTTTGAACAAATGTTTGTTATTTAACTTCAAATGAATAGTTCTGGGTAGGATTTACAACCCTTACCCGACCACTGGATATGTTGGTGGTTACAGGGGATCGGGGGAGTCTGTGTTGTTGGGAACTTTCACAATTGTAAGTAGACTAGTAAAGGTGCCCATCTTTGACTGGCGTAACTGGCAACATATGGTAAAAGACAGATAGCATGAATGTATTTTAAACAATATATCATATCATTTTTATCCATTGATTATCATTCAGGTTTTCCCCTTCGACTGTCCCGCAGTCGCTCCACTTCAATGACATTACCACGTAGTTTAGTGACTACACAACGTGTACCATTCGTGAGTTCCGGAGGACCCATAGAGCGCATTAAAATTACAGGGCACCCTACTTTAAAGTGATCCAAAAGGCCGGATCAGTTTCGTGTGTGTCCGACATGTGTCCGACATACATATTCATATCTTGTAGATTTTAGCTGATTCTGAAACTGTTAACAGCATGTCGATCGGATGGTTCTGTGATTTTTCTATGGTAGTAAACAGAAGTACGACTTAAGCCTGTATGCCGCTATGCGGAAACCCGAGGACCTAATATTTCACAACAAACTAAAAACTCACAAAATTTGAAGATATTTTAAATAAACAATTTATTATAATATCAATTAAATATCATTTTTATCCATCGATGATATGAATTGTTCTGTACAGCTATAGTTGTTCTCCTGGGATCTGTGCATCCATCCACGATCTATGTTCTAATGAAGTGCAGTAGGAATAATAAAAACGGCACTGTGCGGGAGTGTAGGTAATCTCTCCAAAGCTCTCGGAAAGCCTTAAAATGCATCACGATCGGTTTTTGTGAACAGATATACGGACGGACGGACATCGAGACCGGTTTTATTAGGTCATCATGAAGGTACCGCTTGATATTACGCATTGAAATAGAGATATGAATACTCAAGTGAGTTTATTATATGTCTATGATTGATAGCTTATTGACAGCTCAATAACATGAGCGATTTACGATGGCGTATAGCGATTAATAATAACATACTCTACAAAAGGTTTTACGAACTCATCTTAGTGGTCCTGTAAAAAATGGGAAACATTTTTATTTCTTTTTTGTGCAATAATTCCTCCCATTTTGCAAATGGAGAACATGAACTGTTTAACTACCATAATCATCAAAACGAATTTTGAGGGGCCTCTTATGGAAGACAATAATATCATCTATATTAATATTTCGGCACGCCCCTTTTTTTTGTTCCACCATCAGATTTTCCACCATCACATTACTTTTTTGTCAAAGCTTGTTTCATTTCATGCAGTAACAAAAATCTGATGGTGGAACAAAAAATGGGGCGTGCCGAAATATTAATATAGATAATAATAAGATTTAACTACCATAATCATCAAAACTAATTTTGAGGGGCCTCTTAAGGAAGACAATAATATCATTACTATATATGTCAAAGCTTGTTTCATTTCATGCAGCAACAAAAATCTGATGGTGGAACAAAGAAAGGGGCGTGCCGAAATATTAATATAGAATGTAGGGATGTCTCATGTTGCTGCAACTTATGTAGCCATGGTTTTTGTAGAAATGTTCGATCTTATCATTATATGCAATAATCCCTCCTTCGTCTCCTTACTTTTTGGCATTGTGTCAAGCCATTCTGATATCTTATTAAACTCGAGCAAATATATTTAAATTTTCTGCCAAAACAGATGGCCACTTGAAATCATACAGGACTATCATTTGGCAATTAAATTTGCACTACTCTTCTGCTATTTTAACAGACTGCTCTCATTTCGACCTTTCCTTCATTCCTTGCCTAAAAAATCCAACTATTACAGCGCTTCTTCTCTCCATGCTCTGAATTCGCCTTCATTGCATCCATCAAGAATTGTGTTAAATCGCATCTCTGACCTAAAACTTTTAAAAACCACAGTTTGCCATGGATGCTCGCTTTCCATCAAACATTCTTTTTTTCCAACTTCAGTGCCAACTCACCCCCCTCACCCCTCACTCTCACTCTCAAAGCAACCATCCCACTCTTCTCCCTCCAAGCCTCCCTCTCACCTCTCTCAAAAACTCCCCCTCACCTTTCTCCCACCTTTCATCCCCCTCACTCTTCCTTCTCAAAGTTGCCCCCCTCTCATCCACCAACCTGCCTCCCTCCACTGCCCTCTCACCTCCATCTCTTCACTCCACCTCCTCAAATCCTCAACTGCCTTCTTCCTTGTCTCTTGTCCCCCTCTCCCCCAGCACCACAGAGCCTTTTCTCCTCCTCATTCGGCCCCCTCCCCTCGCTGTTCTGCAATACCCCACACTCCTTCAGCAACCCTCCTTACCTGCCCCCTCGTCCCTTGTCCTACCCTCCCCCTCCCCCTCCACGTCCTGCACCCAAAGCCTCCTCCCCTTCCTCTTCATTAAAAGTGTGGACCTCAAATATCCGGGGCCTTCGCTCAAACCTTTCAGATCTTTCCATGCAGGTTGCCACTGACAAACCAGACATTATCTGCCTAACAGAAACTTTCCTCTCCCATGACGTGTCTGACTCCCAAGTATCTCTCCCTGGCTACTCCCTCTTACGGTATGACAGACCTGAGCCTCGTCCTGGTGGAGGTGTTGCTCTCTTCATCAAAGACTCTATTCCTCACTCTCCATGCACTGCTCTCACTCCCCACACCCCCAGGAATACCTCTGGCTTCGGCTTCCCCTCCACTCCCACCTCATGTTTATATGTGTACTGTACCGTCCACCGAACAGTGATGACTCCATCTACACCTCACTATCCGAAAACATGGACCATCTTCTATCTTCTCATCCAAACTCTCTCTTCCTCTTATGTGGTGACTTCAATTGTCATCACGCCAGTTGGCTTGGTGTGGGTACCTCTCTCACCTGCCATGGCACCTCAGCAAAAGCTTTCTGCGACTCATTGGGACTGACTCAATCGGTCAACTTCCCGACCCGGATCTCAACCAATGGTACTCCATCTCTTCTGGATCTGGTTTTGACAAATTTCCCTGACAATATCTGCTGCTCTTCCTTCGCTCCAATTGGTTCTTCTGACCACGTCCTTGTCAAAGCGGACATCTCTCTGGCTGTTATCAGAGAACCACCTCACCGCCGTCGAGTCTGGCATTTCACTCAAGCCGACTGGCAGGGTCTCCGAGCAGCCATCAAACTTACAGACTGGTCTCCTATTACTACTTTCTCAAACATCAACTCATCCTGGGAATTCTTTCAAAGAAACTTGCTCTCCCTCATGCACAGATTTATCCCCTCTCGTGTTCAGTTGTCTTACCCTTCCTCCCGCCCTTGGTTTACTGAAGCTTGTGGCGAGGCAGTTGTCCTGAAACAACTTGCCTTTGCCTCATGGAAAGCAAACCCAACTGAGGGCAATCTCAGTTCTTTCCACAAAGCTCGGAACAAGTGTGTATCTACCCTCAGGAGAGCCAGAAAACAACATCTTTCTCATCTCAAGTCTGAACTCTCAAACCTCTCTCCCTCCTCAAAATCCTGGTGGCGTTTAATCAAATCTGTTTCTGGTGTATGTTCCCCCTCCATCCCCTCCCTTACCTCAAATGGCCGCACTGCTGATTCCACACGTGATAAAGCTGAATGTCTAAACTCGGTGTTTGCAGCTAAATCTTGTGTCCTAAACCCATCACTATCTCTACCCACTTTACCCAGTCGCACCCAACTGTCCCTGGACTCTGTATCCTTTTCTCCTGACAAGGTGGAGAGCTTGCTTTCAAACCTCGAGTCAGATTCTGCAACCGGTCCAGACGGCATCAGCCCACGTGTCCTCAAAGCCTGCTCTTCTGCTCTTGCTCACCCTCTCTCTGTTCTATTCACCCTCTCATTTGCCCAAGGTCATCTGCCATCTGCTTGGAAATCTGCTAACATCACTGCCCTGCATAAAAAAGGTGCAAAAACAGATCCCTATAACTACAGACCAATCAGCCTTCTCCCAATCATCAGCAAGGTGATGGAATCCATCATCGCTTCAGATATGAAATCCTTCCTCTTCTCCAATGGCCTGATTTCCAATCATCAATTTGGTTTCAGACCAGGTCACTCTACCCTGGATATGCTGCTTCTGCTCTCCCATCAATGGATGGAGGTCCTCAATGCCAGACAGGAAATCCGAGCCGTATCCCTGGACATATCACGTGCTTTTGACACAGTCTGGCACCCTGCCCTACTCACCAAACTCTCTTCCCATGGTATTCAAGGCCATCTCCACTCATGGCTCGCAGACTTCCTCTCCTGTCGCAGTCAACGTGTGGCCCTAAATGGAGTTCTTTCATCCCCTCTTCCTGTGCAGGCTGGAGTTCCTCAAGGTAGCGTTCTGGGCCCTGTTCTTTTTCTGGTTTTTATCAATGATCTCTCAGACTCTCTGGAAAATCCTCTATTTCTCTTTGCCGACGACTCCACCCTCTGCCGTACCATCTGTCATCCCTCAGACCGGCAAGCAGCAGCTTCTTCGCTCACTGCAGATCTGGATAAAATCACAAACTGGTCCAACATGTGGAACATGTCTTTCAATCCAGACAAATCTCACACTCTCACTATGTCTCTTCGAAAGGACCGTTTACAAAACCCCCCCATCCACTTTCTCAACAATCCTCTGGAAGAAGTCTTTTCTTTCAAGCTTCTAGGTCTCACTATCTGCCATGACCTTTCCTGGGAAAGTCACATTTCCAACCTCGCCTCAAAAGCCAGTCGCCGACTGGGAATCCTCCGTCGTGCCAAGTCCTTCCTCGGCCCTCTTGAGCTCCTGACCACTTACAAAGCTTTTGTCCGTAGCCTGATGGAGTACTGCTCTCCCCTCTGGGCTGGTGCTCCTGCCTCCCACCTTTCTCGGCTTAACGCTGTCGAAACCAGGGCATTTAAGATCATCGGCATCTCCCGCAATGAAGCTGAGTCTTTGGGCCTCTCACTCAATCACCGCAGGTTGGTCGGTGGTCTTTCTGTCTTCTACCGACTCCTCTCCAGCCTTGCCCCCCTGCTCTCTCTGCGATTTGTCCCCACTACATTTCCACAGGGCGCTCAAGGTCCGCCAACAACCCCCTTCTGGTAAAACTACCAAAATCACGAATCACTGCTCATCTTCACTCTTTCATTCCTCTTTTTTCCCGCCTTTGGAATAAACTTCCTCACTCTATTCTTTCCCATTCTTCCCTCCAGGCTTTCAAAACAGCTGTTCACCACCACCTCTTATCTTCCCCCATCCAAATCCTCGATCTTTTCTACCCCCGATAATCCACCCAAGCCCACTTCCTTCATTTCTCCTGCTTTCCTTCCTGAAAGTCCCTGTAATGTCCATCTTCTCTTCGCCATGTTCCCCGTCCCATCCCCATCCCTCTCCCTTCCACAGTTCACCTAATGTGTCTGTTCCCCACTGTTTTGTCCCTTCCACTCCCGCCCCTCTTGTCTCATGCCTCCTTGCTGTGAGTTATGTGTTTGCTCTCATACGAGCCTCGACCAAGGTATACAAAAAAATAAAAATAAAAAAAATAAAAAAAAAATACTGCCCTGGATTCACTCAATGACCATGCAATTGTAATTTATTGCTTCTTTTATGAACGTAATGTTAAGGACTCTTACACTCTCCTTTAAAAACCCACACACCAATTCGCACTGTCTGCCCACGACCCAGATTTTAATTCTTCATCTCTTTCTCTTAATTATTAATTTCACTTGCCCTGGTTTGACCTGCCCAAGTCACACCCTCTCTGCACTATTGCCTGTTTGACCACCTTTCAAAACAAGGTCATGTGCTAAACCCTTGTCTCTCCCCCCACCTGCCCCCAAACCCCTCTGTGGTATTTCCCATTGAAATAAATACAGATTGAATGATACAGTGAAGGGGTAATGAAAGGGTGTTTGGGTGCAGTATTAAGCCAAATGTCTTGTTATTATATTTTCCATTTACATTGACATCTCATATTTGGATGTTGCAAGCCTGGTGTTGGCGTAGTGGTTAGGGTAGCGGCTTGGGATCCAAAAGGTCCTGAGTTCAAGCCCCGTTGCCCGCTTGAATTAATACACACCAGGAGGTTGACTCAGCTTGTCATCCTTCCGAGGTCGGCGAAGTGAGTACCAGTGTACTGGCCCTGGTATGCCCCAGTTAGAATAGGTGTAATATATCCGTGTGCCGTAAGAGGCGACCAGGGTTGCGTCAGGAAGGGCATCCTGCGTAAAAACGAAGCCAAATCACTATGCGGATCATACGGATGATCCGCTGTGGCGACCCCTAACGGGAGCAGCCGAAAGAAGAAGAAGAAGATTTGCATGTTGCAAGCAAAGAAAAAATATATGGGTGTGTATATATCTATATATAGTGGGGCAACTTAGCTAAATATAGCATAACAATTGTGCATTTTGTGAGGAAAGCACCAAATTTGGCACACTCGTAGCCTAACATATTATGAATAGATTTGGATATTGGGCCATCTCAAATTCAGCCGCTGATGGCTGTGGCAGCCATTCTCCACTGCCATCAAAAATTTTGAGATGGCCCAATATCCAAATATGTTCATAATATGATAGGCTACTAGTGTGCCAAATTTGGTGCTTTCCTCACAAAATGCACAATTGTTATGCTAAGTTGCCCCACTAATATGTATATATATTTACATATGTATGTATATATATATATATATATATATATATATATATATATATATGTATATATATATGTATATATATGTATATATATATATATATATATATATATATATATATATATATATATATATATATATATATATATATATATATATATATATATATATATATATATATATATATATATATATATATATATATATATATATGTGTATATGTGTATATATATATATATGTGTGTATATATATATGTGTGTATATATATGTATATATATATATATGTGTATATATATATATATGTATATATATATATATATATATGTATATATATATATATATATATATATATATATGTATATATATATATATATATTCTTGTGGGCTGGGGGTCGGGTGAGAAGACCACTAGATGGGAGAAGCTATCTCGGTTCCCACCAGACTTGCCAGAATTGTAGGCCGTCCCACACGGATAATTTTGTGATGCGGTGGGTCGCTTAAATGAATGTGGACGCCAATAACTCAACCGCGTGACCTAGGGTCCTCCCGTCTTTGGGTTAATTGGGTTACCTAATTAATCACGTGGTTTAATTACCGGGGAACACGCCCTCGGTACGCCTTGTCCGAACCGGATCACTCTACCGAATCGGATCACTTTTCCAGATCGGATGTAGCCGAGCGACACTGCCAAGGACATATCGGCTAAAAGGAACGGATCATTGGGGATAAAGTCCCAGCTAAATGAGGATTCGGACCATGCTGGATCAATGGAAGAAAAGACAAAAACGAGCAGGGAACATTCCTAATGATAATTTATTAACAATGGGCGAGGAATGGTATGTGGCACGATCAAGATTTATTGGGGTGTGTTGTGCAGAGATAGGGGAGAGAGGTGTGGTGCAGCAAAGAAACAAACAACTTAAAGCGGACACAGAGCAGACTTAATGCAAAAATAATAATAACAATAACGATCTTCTGTAGTCTTACTTAAGCAGACAGATGCCAGCACACGCACACACACACACACACACACACACACACACACACACACACACACACACACACACACACACACACACACACACACACACACACACACACACACACACACACACACACACACACACACACACACACACACACACACAACCCGATGAAAGGAAAGGAGTTGAGGCTACGTCCTTGGTACTTTTCTGCTTGATAGCAAGACGCGCTACCAATATGTTTCGGGAGGGTGATGCTCCGTAGTGCGGCACGCGACAGCTGGCGCGTCGTCTCTGGCTTCAGCAGAGCATGTGGAGACCATGAGGAGGGGCTTGAGTGGAGAAGGGGTGGAGTCCAGGGTGCGTAGACGGAGTGGTAGGCGGGACCAGGTTGGCAGGTGGGGTGACGTCGTGTGGGTGGAGATGAGGAGGTGGAGTGCAGACAGCAGGAGGCGGGTTGTGCCAAGGGACGAGGGCGAGGGCGAGGCCAGATCGAGAGAGTGAAAGAAAAAGAGGAAAGACAAAGACGGAAGGTCTGCTCCGACCTTTATAGGACCTGCAGCGCGGGGGGAGGGGCCACCCCAAAGCGAACGTCATCACCTGAACCGGGCGCTCCGACTGGCCCCGACCCTTCACGTGGCCCGCTAACTTTGGCCGGAAACGGCCTCACTTCGTTTCCGGCAAGGTCATCCCGGACAGCGAACATATTTCGCTCCGACCCCACGACATGACACGAATCGCCCACACCGAAATTGGCATGCGAGTCGTCCTGCAAAAACCCCGGGGCCATGCCCTGGCAACCGGCCGAGGGTCCCGCATGACCACTCGGGCGTCCGACCAGCGCGATCAACGCGGCCCGCACTGTACATTCCCCTGCTCGATCGCAGCTTCGCTGGCCACAGAGACGAGAGGATGTTCACCATCCGTGGGGAATCCGCTGCTGCCAGCGAGGGCCAAAGGTACATCATAATGGATAAATCCATGCATCTTTTGTGAGCGGCGTTTCTGTCTGCCTTCGAGCACATTCTATACAGTGTGCGGGGATCGGCCATTACGTATGTGGTCAGCGCTCTCGTTCGCCCGATTCTGCGAACGTGTGCGGAGCGAACACGGATATGTATCAGATATTTGGTTGAAAAGGAACAAGCCGCTTCTACCTTGCACACGCGCATCCTGCCAAACGTGGTGTGGATTCACCTTTATCGACCTCTGTACGCGTTTCGTGCAGCATAGGCGTCGTGCTGGCTGTTTCCTGTGTTGTGAAAAACACCATTTGTGCAGCCTCTTCAGAGGTATTCATTCGCATGCTATTTTAATGCAACCGGTAATCTTCCCCAGATCATCGGAAGCTCAAGTCGATAATCCCGCACTGCAAAGCGCATGAAATGACTGGCTGCACACATTAGGTTTCGGGCTTGCTTGGGAACGTTGTTTCCTCAGAGTGGCGCCGCACGTGCTGTCCTCCATGAGGGCCCACCTCACAGTGAAGGTGCACGTGGCTGATTTACCTCAGGAATAATCACCTCACGGTGAAGGTGCACGTGGCTGATTTACCTCAGGAATAATCACCTCACGGTGAAGGTGCACGTGGCTGATTTACCTCAGGAATAATCACCTCACAGTGAAGGTGCACGTGGCTGATTTACCTCAGGAATAATCACCTCACGGTGAAGGTGCACGTGGCTGATTTACCTCAGGAATAATCACCTCACGGTGAAGGTGCACGTGGCTGATTTACCTCAGGAATAATCACCTCACAGTGAAGGTGCACGTGGCTGATTTACCTAAGGAATAATCACCTCACGGTGAAGGTGCACGTGGCTGATTTACCTCAGGAATAATGAGACGAAAAGAAGAGTCAAAACGAAATGAAGAAAAAATGATGTAAGCAAACCCAGCTATGAGATCATCGCAACGCATTCCCTTGTTGTCCCACTAGACAAAGGGAAAGGGACTATCTACACGTATAATAATGGAATAACTGTCTTGGGACCACTGTCTGGATGCATGCGGTTCCAAGAACCGCAACAATATACTAGTGAAGTATGCTTATACATTGTAAGCAGTAACAGACCGTGCTGCCCCATTGTCTCGGGTTGCTCACCTGCATTTGATTTTTCTTTTGTTTATTTTATTTTTTTTTTCATTTATTTATATTTTCATTCATGGACGCTTTTTGACGGTTTCTTGATTTTTCCCGGTGTGTCCGCTTCGATGTCCGTCGGCACTCAAAATCACTGTGCTTCCACATTGTCTTGCGTTGCTCACCTGCATTTTTATCATTTTTTAATTATTATTATTTATTTTTCTATCCCAAGAATAAGAATGGGTTCGAATCCCAACATCTAATTACTATATATGTATTAATTATGGATCAGATGTGACCATGAAATAGCACTCCTCACACAGAGGATGTTTGGGATTAATAAGATGGATGCAGAGGATGCATAAGGTGGATGAGATGGACACAGAGGATGCTTGGGGTGGAGAAGTTGGACACAGAGGATGCTTGGGGTTAACAAGTTGGACACAGAGGATGCTTGGGGTGGAGAAGTTGGACACAGAGGATGCTTGGGGTGGAGAAGTTGGATACAGAGGATGCTTGAGGTGGAGAAGTTGGACACAGAGGATGCTTGGGGTGGAGAAGTTGGACACAGAGGATGCTTGGGGTGGAGAAGTTGGACACAGAGGATGCTCGCAGCCATACAACCTCACATTTACATCGACGGAAGCAAAAAGTGACAACACGCAGACATGCACGCAAAAAAGCAATAACAATATGATCCCCCTGACTGGTGATCAGGGATTGTAATTAACATATCATCCATAAAGACTATTCAACATCTCTGACAACAAAGGAAATCTGTTCACTTTATTCATTGACCCTCTAAACATAGGTGGAGATTCCTCATTTACAAATGTCCATGTACTGGAAGGTGAGATATTTACAAAAATGTAAATTTCCATAATGGTGGAACCTAATTAGCATATAAATGCATTTACAACTATTTGCACTACTTTTACACAAACAGAAAAGTTATGTGTCCTTTAAACACCACAACCATCATTAGTCGCAGTTATGTATTGTATCAGGCCCAGGTAATTAGTTTCAATGATGAATTTGAGTAACATGATTTTCGAACGATTTATTGTGCTTTGTATTTTACGCTAATTAATCTACTTTAAAAATTCTAAAATTATTTTAAAAAAATCGCCAACCTGGCTTGTATCTGGCAACTGACATCGATCTATAATTCCAGCAATCTCTGTATATGTGTCTGTCTGTCTGTTTGTCTGTCTGTTTGTCTACAACCGCCGGTCCGATCTCATTGAAACTTGCCAGGAATATTGCCGGGGACCCGCGGATGTGCCTTTTTGAGGTTTGATATCGATCGGACGAGCGGTTCCCAAGTTACGGCCATTTATCTGTCGACCAATGACAGGACACGGTGCTATGACATCACGAATGACGTCACAATTAATGTTTTTATTTATTGCACGATCGACGGTCCGATCTGATTGAAACTTGCCAGGAATATTTCTGGGGACCCGCGGATGTGCCTTTTCGAGGTTTGATATTAATCGGATAAGCGGTTCCCAAGTTACGGCCATTTATCTGTCCACCAATGACAAGACACGGTGCTATGACGTCATTCGTGATGTCATAGCACCGTCACAATGTTTATTTATTTGTTTTTTGTGAATACATTTACAGAGTGAGGAGGGGTGGAGAGAGGGGGGTGATAGAGAGGGGGCGTCACAATTCGAGAGAGGGGGTGAGATAGAGGGGCGAGAGAGGGCTGCACATACTGGCACTCACCGACGGGCACGCACCTACGGGCTCGCTTCTACGGGCCCGTACTAGTGTGTGGTAATTGCAAGGAAAGAAAATGGAAATTCTTGCATTTTCGTGGGAATTATTGTCTTTAAGTCAAATTTAATCAACATGCAAATGAGCTAATTGGCAAAAACAAAATATATTTTAATACGTAAATGTATAAGCTTTAATTTGACACCAATTTTGTGATTTTATGTTTATATTTGACAGAGATATTGACATTTTGCCGATCTTTGTGAGATTCGTCTATTTTTGATTGCCATGGAAACAGCTTTATAACGCATAGTGCAAATGAGTTATTTTTCTGGGAACATCTTTTTCTGATACTTGGGATATATATGAACACTGTGGTATCAGTGAAAAATTGTGACGGGGGGTGCAAGGTAGGTCCCACTGGCCCCTGGCCTAGCTGATCACGTTCGCCTGACAAGAGTGGTTATCACGTTCGCCTCACACGCGAAATGTCCCCGGTGGTGGTTCTTTTGGGAAGCCAGTTTTTCATCTTGCCAGACTTCGCCCTGCCGGCCTCCGTTCGCCGGGAGCCCAGTCGTATGGACGCCTGGGCTGCCACAGGTCCGAGTCTCACCACCCCGTCAGCTCAACGTACCCGCACAAAGTGGACAGGTCCGAGTGCAGGCTCTGGTCTTCAGCTCGCCTTTCCCTCTGAGCTGGAGGCCTCAATAAAGGCTGTGTGTGTGTGTGTGTGTGTGTGTGTGTGTGTGTGTGTGTGTGTGTGTGTGTGTGTGTGTGTGTGTGTGTGTGTGTGTGTGTGTGTGTGTGTGTGTGTGTGCCCATCTGCAAGTAGGAATTGTTTCAGTGCTCTTTGCTGTACATACGTGCATCTCTGTATTCGGATAACTCTGTTTTCTTGCGTGCTCCCCCCTTTCCCCCATTATAAATAAATACCTTTGTTCAATGTATCAGTTCGTTTTTGTGTTTCTTACATTGGCTTAGCATAGTGCGTGTTGGTGAATTACAAAGGCTGTTGCCGCTTTAAAGGGACATGTGGACCGACGGGACTTCGGCATCCATCCGCTCGGGTTGTGCACTGGTCGGGCACGCTAACGGCTCGACTCGTACGGGTGCCGTCGAGGGTGTGAATACTCGGTAGCTCGCCATGTGGATCTCGACGTATTTTGAAGATTGGCAAATAACCCTGTACCACGTGGTGGAATTATTGACGATTCACGGTCCGGTTAGCGACCCGTATCCTTGGAGTTTTCCGAACGGTATGATCTAGATTCCGGGTGTTCGGTAGAGTCGACCCTACTGCTCCACCTTGCGGTCATGCTCGCGGCCGATATCCGGTCCGCAACATTACGTTAAGCAGGATAGGTAAGTTAGCTCCGGCTTGCTTCCCATTGCCCCTCCTGCTTTATTTCGGTAGGTTATATAGGTGTGAGTTAGTAAGTGGTAAGGCTGGTACAGTCGTGTCTGTGATATGCCTTGCAGGAGCTGCGGTACCAGAGGAGGGGGCATTGTTAGGTCTGAGGGGGGGGGAGGGGTTATGCATTCAAAGGATAATTGGAATGTTTAATTAGGTATGTCATGCTGTTTGAGTTATACCAGGATCTCAATGTAATTAAGTAGGGATTTAGTGGTGATCGACTATCCAGTAAATGTCCATTTCTTTAAGGGGGAAATGATAATTGTCACGTAATTAGATAGGGAGACGGGTTAGCGTAAGTGTTGATGCGAATTCTCTTTTAGTATTTACCAGACTTGCCGTGACGTGAAAGAACAGTGCTGTGGACGGATCCGCCCCCCCCCCCTGATGACCCCCTGATGACCCCCTCCCCGATTATTGTTATAAATAAACCCCTGTTAAATGTTCAAGTTCATTGTTGTGCTTTCCTTCATTGGCCTAGCAAGATGCGTATTGAGAAATAGTAAAGCCGTTCATGCCGTAAATTGTTCATTTGGTCCGGTGCGGCTTTGGTAACTTCCGCTCGGTTACGCTGGATCTGAGTCCGTGATAGCGACTCGATTCGGACAAAGTCGGCCGAGGGTGTGGTTTCCCCGGTAGTTGGACAGCGTGAGTACTTCAGTAAATTGGAATTAAACAAGTGGACTCTACCTCACTCCGTTGAAATATTGGCGACGACAGTCCTCTAAGCGACCCGTGACCTTTCAGAGTTGTCTGAGAGTCACGACCTAAATTCCGGGTGTTCGGTGGGAGACGTGATGGTCGTTTACCGACCCCCGGCCCACAACAATATCGCCTGTGTTTGAGTATAATATAATCCTTACTATAATTCAGACGTGTTTGTGT
Source organism: Eptatretus burgeri (assembly GCF_056783735.1). Lineage (NCBI taxonomy): Eukaryota > Metazoa > Chordata > Myxini > Myxiniformes > Myxinidae > Eptatretus > Eptatretus burgeri. The sequence continues at coordinate 86,420,108 of NC_140966.1, forward strand.
TTTTGTTTTTGTGGGTTTGTTACTTGTAAAATCGAATATTTTTTTTCAAGTATATTGGTCAGTCGATTTTGTTATTCTGTCTGTCAATCGCCAACAGGTCACAATTCCAAACCGATCATCACGAAACTTTACCAATTTGTTGGAGTAGTTTCACCCAGAAGCTTTTTTTTTAATTATGGGGTCGAAGGTCATCTTGAGGTCAAATTTAATAGTCATTAACTTGATATTTGAACAGGATTTGTGCAGTCCATCACTGAATTGGAAAAACTATTTTGAGGTCAAAAGCTCAAAGGTCAACACAAGATCAAACTTAAAATCATCAAATTTAATCTGAAAAAGTCAATTTTATCTGATTATCCTGAAAATTATGCAGCAATTGCATTATGCATCACTGAATTAGAAAACCAACTTATTATTGGGAAGGTGAAATTTGTTTGATAGATTTTGCAAGTATTGTGCTATACACGACGTCTTTTATTGTTTGTTTGTCATGCTAATCCTACAGTTGTGTTGTGAGCCAATTACATCCAGACTTGCAACAGAGGATCACCATGAGCCCAGTTAATGTACAGGGATGTTTTTATCTTTGCTGGTGGTCTTGGGGAGAGGGGAGGGGGTGACAATTCTCTATGTAAATGTGTATCGTGTTATTTAGCGATATTCAACAAGGATTTTGGTTTTGTGATATTCAACAATACATGGGTTGGAGTGAGTGTGTTTCACTGCGTTGTTTATATTTGACTTGTAAGTTACGAGGAAAATATTCAAACTCAAAATAATACTTTTTCTTCCAGAAAATGTTCACCTGGAACGGGTAGAACATGGAATAGGAGCTGGAATGGGCCTGCAACGGATGTCAGGGGGCAACACCTGTTACATGAATACGGTTATTCAGTGTCTTGTTTACACACCAGCCCTTGCACATTATCTCTTGTCTGACGTGCATTGTAAAAAATGTAAGTATGCCATTTGCTCTGACGATGGGTTTTGATGTGTGCTGTCAATCTTGTGCTCATTCTAACAACCAGCAAATAACCAGTCCTTACGGATGGGCTAATTCTCCAACTTTTAAGTGTGTTTCCTCCTGTATCCATCTTCTCCACCCCCTGCATCTTCCCTTACCCCTCATCCTTACCTGCATCCCTTGTTTGTCCCTTCAGAGCATCTCACCACCATGACTTGTGTACACATTGTGAACAGTTCACAATGATATTGTCAAAGCTAGTAGCACTTTGTTATACTGTCCATGTCCAAAAATCCTCCACATGGCCTCGCCCTTTTGACAGGTTTACAAAACACAATCTTGCCCTAAACTTCCCTATGATCCACAATCACTGCTTTGTCGGTGCACATATTACATACAACTTACCTATAGACATTTAGGTAATACAGGGGCGGTACTGCGATCAGCGATGACACCTTCCAAGCTGCTTCTACTGGCATGCAGTTATGGAACTCTGCACCTCTCCTCTTCCACGTAACACATTTGCTGTAGGTGGATTTACATTTTTATGTTTTTGCAAACAGTGAAGATAAATATGAATTGTATTTTTTTTTCAGGTGAGCAAAAACATTGCTGTGTAATGTGTGAAGTTGTATCTATTGCAAACCAAATGTTTGCAGTAAACGACGAAAGTCACATCCATCCTCTATCAATGATTGAAGCCGTAAATCGTAAGTAAAGGTTTTTCCACTTGATGGTTGCAACATTATCTCTATATCTCAGTTTAATGAAATTAATTGAATTTGTGTACCTTACAAAATGATTTCTGCAGCTTCCGAATCAAACGGAAGACCAAATACTGCATTGGAGTCATCAGACGGAACCCGAATAAGTAAAGAGCAAAGATGGATTCATCAGTTGCAACCTGGATAGGATTCGGGTTTCAGCTGCTTCTCCTCTACCCTCAAACCCTGGGTTCGGGAACATGTGGCTCGCGAGCCAGGTGTGGCTCTTTTGATGATTACATCTGGCTCGCAGATAAAATTGGAGCTTGAAACTTTGAAAGCCCAATATTTCTCGCGGAAGCTTTACCTATAGTTTGAATGGTGTCGTGCTTCATTCACGTGCAGGGCTGAACTTGGCAGAAGGAGAGAAGAAAAAACGCCTCCGAATTGGCTGAAGCGGTTTTGTTTCGTCCAGTCATGCGGCCGAGGCGACTAGTGATTTCGGTTCCTCTAATGACGTGCCGCCGCCGACACGCGTAGCGGAATTCATCTCGACCAATCACGTGCCACCGCTGAGGCGACAGCATCCCAGAGTCGGCCGGCCGCGCCGCACCTCTCGAATATATAAGCCCGTGCGCAGGCCAGCCAGACTCACTATTTGCCAAGCCTCAGTTGGGTCAACATCTCCCTCTCTCTCTCACTTGCTCAAAGCTAACCCTTCGACGAAGAAGATGGCGAAAAGAAAAAAAGATGAGGAGTATCGTACATTTCAGGACGAATGGGCCGAAGAGTTCGTCTTTGTGGAGAGAGCAGGTTCTGTGGTGTGTCTAATTTGCAATGACAAAATTGCATCGATGAAACGGTCGAATATAAAGCGGCACTTCGACACGCGCCATGCTACCTTTGCATCAAAATACCCTGTGGGAGACAGCAGAAAGAAAGCGTGCCAAGAGCTACTGAGCAGGGTGCAAGCCAGCCAGCAGCAACTCCACGTATGGACCCGGCAAGGTGACTATAATTCCGCTCGCTTTGCTGGATCTTTAGCAATAGTGAGGAACGGAAAACCATTCACAGATGGCGAGGATGCTAAAACGTTCATGCTGGATGAAGCCAATGAACTTTTTGATGATCTTCTGAACAAAGACAAGATAATCAAACGGATACAAGACATGCCTCTGTAGGCAAGAGCTGTTCATGATCGTACCATCATGATGGCAAACCAAGTGGAGGAAACGCAAGTGAAGGACATAAATACAGCGCCGTTCTTTTCCCTGGCTTTGGATGAGTCAACAGACGTAAGCCATTTGTCGCAGTTCAGTATGATTGCAAGATATGCTGCTGGTGATACACTGCGCGAAGAAAGTCTTGCTGTTCTGCCAATAAAAGGGTCCACAATAGGTGAGTATTTATTCAAGTCTTTCATGGAGTTCGCTCAAGAAAAAAAATCTACGAATGGATAAACTTATCTCAGTGTGTACTGATGGTGCTCCGTGTATGGTGGGGAAAAACAAAGGATTTGTGGCGCTTCTCCGTGAACATGAAAATAGACCCATCCTAAGTTTCCATTGTATTCTACACCAGGAGGCACTTTGTGCTCAGATGTGTGATGGGCAGCTTGGCGAAGTGATGTCGCTGGTCATTCGTGTGATCAATTTTATTGTTGCCCGAGCCTTAAATGCTCGCCAGTTTAAAACACTGCTGGATGAAGTTGGAAATAACTATCACGGTCTGCTTTTGCACAGCAATGTGCGTTGGTTGTCAAGAGGGAAGGTGCTTAGCCGTTTTGCGGCTTGCCTGAACGAAATCCGGACTTTCCTTGAAATGAAAGGGATTGAGCATCCTGAGCTCACCGAAACTGAGTGGCTCCTCAAGTTTTACTATCTCGTGGATATGACTGAACATCTGAACCAGCTCAACGTGAAAATGCAAGGCATTGGAAATACAGTGTTATCCCTTCAACAAGCTGTGTTTGCTTTTGAAAACAAGCTGGAGCTCTTTATCATGGATCTTGAAACAGGTCGTTTACTACATTTTGAAAAACTGAGACAATTTAAAGATGCATGCACAGCAAGTGAGCCCACTCAAAACTTTGATCTCCACCAGTTAGCTGGCTTCACATCCAGTCTCCTACAGTCATTCAAAGCACGCTTTGGAGAATTTCGTGAGCACACTCGTCTTTTTAAGTTCATCACCCATCCAAACGAGTGTTCACTGAACACAGCCGACCTGAGTTACATTCCTGGTGTCTCCGTCAGAGATTTTGAAGCAGAAGTGGCTGACCTGAAGGCCTCAGACATGTGGGTGAATAAGTTCAAGTCACTGAATGAAGATTTGGAAAGAATCGCACGACAGAAAGCGGAGTTGGCGAGCAAGCGCATGTGGACAGAAATGAAAAAACTTCAACCCGAAGACCAGCTGATTATCAAAACTTGGAACGCGCTTCCTGTCACATACCACACACTGCAGCATGTGAGTATTGCTGTATTGACCTTGTTTGGATCTACGTATGCATGTGAGCAGTCATTCTCACATCTTAAAAACATCAAGTCCAACCTACTATTACGTCTAACGGATGAAAGCCTCATCGCTTGCATGAAGCTTAACCTCACCAAGTACCAACCAGACTACAAAGCCATCAGCAAATCCATGCAGCACCAGAAGTCCCATTAATGGTGAGTATTATAACAACATGATTTAAAAGAATAAATTCAGAGGCTTATTATACTCACATTTAGTTGAATTCAGTCTTAAAATATATTATATGGCTCTCACTGAAATAGATTTCTAAATATTTTGCTTTCATGGCTCTCCGAGTCAAAAACGTTCCTGACCCCTGCTCAAACCTATCCAGGCACAGCCGAGTGAGCCTTACAGAAACATTTCTGAAAGATTTCACTTCTCCCACGACCAGGGATCGGCAACCCAAACAAGGAGAGCCATTTCTTCAAATTTGGTCAAAATCCAATGTCTTCAGTGTCAAAATGCATTTCACCTTGATAAAAAAATCCAAAATCACTGCACACTTCCACTCATTCGTTCCAATTTTTTTTTCCACCTATGGAATCAACTTCAACATTCTCATCAACCTCATGCTTCTCCCCAGATCTTTATGACAACTGTTAACCAACATCTCAGATAATCCCAAATCCAAAACAACGATATTTTTCAACTCTATTACAGAGTTTTCCATCCATAGGGCTCACTTGGGCGGCCACCTAAGTCAATTTCTGGCCGCCCAACTGCTTAAACACCCATTTCTGGCCGCCCAAATGACTTAACATTGTTCACATGTATATACAACCTTCTATGATCACAAACCTTGATTTCCAGTCTAAAAATCAACACAAAATAGGCCCCAAAAATCCTTTTTAGCCGCCATGTTTTAAGTCTCACAACTGATATAGGTTAAGAAACACTATTTATTTGCTGGTATAATTAAATGTAGGTTATTGGTCATTTTCCATATTTAAAATGCATTTTCTGAATATTATAAACCCATAAAATGATGTAACTGAATGTTTTCAACAATAAAATACAAAAATAATGGGACCTTCAATGATTCAATTTTTTTTAAATTGAGGTTTGCTATGATGACACCAGCTTTTATCATCTCACTGTCTTCAAAACACCTGCTTTGTATATTCAAAATGACTTCAATTTTGTATAGTTAAACACAGGAAATATTTACAAATAATACTATGAATGTTTCAATGAAATGCTATATTTTTCACAGACAGCATTGGATAAATAACACATTCATATTGTTACGGAAATGGCCCTTATTGGACGACTAAATATAGGATTAGCTCAGAATCCCCATTAAATGCCTGTTTAGCTAGGTCGTATGGTAAAAGGGACGTTATATGTGAGTCGGGTGGTGTAAGAGTGTTTTTATGTTCGTACTGTGGTGGTGAACCGAGAGATCACTCTTCTTCCTCTCCTCTACGGACGATAGGCCCCGCCCAGTCGGCTGAGGGGGGTGTGGCCTGGAGAGAGGGTGTGGCTAGAGGGAGGAAGGAGCGGAGCCTTTGCTCCGGAGAGAGAGGCATGCTCGAAGGAGCGGGAAATGGAGAAGCTGAAGGATTTCAGTTTGGACAAGTGTGGGGTTCTCGAGGTGTGTTCGAAGTCGCTTCGAAGCGAGAAACGAAGGCTTTGCGAAAAGAGCTGTGTGTGGAGAACAGTCGCTCTCGAAAGAGTGCTCGTGTTTTCGAAGCGAGCGAATATGGGAGAGGCTGCCTGCACATCGAGCCGGCGATCGACTCTTGTGGGGAGGTAATCGACAGATTCGGCCTGCGTCTGGCGTGGAGCCTCCGTCCAGACTCACCTCACGGCTCGACACATTGTCGATCCACCTGCGGAGCTCAGACCTCGATCTGGGCATTGTCTGGAGAACAGGCCAGGCCTAGATTTGTATGCTGGACCGTGAAAGAGATCGGCTGAGGCCTTTCGTCGACTTTACGGGGGGTCAGAGCGCGCGGAGACCGCGTGAGGTGCGAAAGGGGCAAGGGGAGGACGAGCTCCATTTCGCCACGTGGCATGTTCGAGCGGGAGTTTGAACCCGTGGACACCCGCTTGTTACGAGCGACATTCGTGCTTCTTGACGTTTCCTCTCGTCCATGAGCCATCACCAAGTACTCTGTCTTGTCTTGCATGCATGCTGTTTGTCTTTGTCTGCACGTGTTGTTCAAGGCATATTTCGGTCGCGATCCCCTCAAAACCTATAGACCGTGGTTCCCTAGTTAAAAATTTCCTGGGGGGGAACCTCCAGACCCCCTGACAGCGAAAGAGGGGAGACCCCCCTCTCCCACTCTTCCCCCCCCACCGCGCCCACTAACCGTGGTCGCCGCGGGCCGCTTTGCGGGCCACAAAATTATACATGTTGGCAGTTTTACCCAAGTCATTATTTACACCTTCAATGAATCTGTCGAAAGATTTGTAAACATCGAAATAATGGATATGATATTTTAAATCATGCCACTTATTCCATCATGAAAATATTTTCATCTCTCTACACTCATCTCAATGAATTGGTTCACGGAAAAATATTTTCATTGTCGTCATTTATGTATTCTTCAACTTTTTTTTGCAGGCACAGCAATAGATTTCAACGTAAATGAACAACAAGACGCTCACGAGTTTCTAAAATTCGTTTTGGACTCTTTTCAAAATGCCTGTCTCTGTGGATATGACAAGTATGAACTTTGGGTTTCGGTGTTACTGGAATTTTGCAAATGTTTCTTTATTTTGGAGAATTCAATGGAGGAAAGAACTGTTTATTGGTGGTTTGGAATTGTCTGTGGGTTGAGGCAGACATGTACATCTTATTCTCTGCCTTTTCTCAGTTTAGGCTGATTGTTCATGTATTATGTGGAAAAGCTCTTTCTAAGCACTGAATCATTTCTGTAAATGCTTTGTACTTTTTATGGGGTTGTATTTTTAAAATTTACATTTGTAGTGATGGTGTAAATCAAAGCCACAATTCCAGGAAAAAATTCACAAAGCTGTATCTAAATGTTGATGAACAAAAAGATTGATCAACAAAAGTCAGCCATAAGAAACTCATTCCCCTGGCTTGGAATAAGTTTCTTATGAGCTCGAACTCTTTTCACAAAGAGCTCGAACTTCAGATCTCCCAACCCAAATAAAAAACATTTAGCACAATGGCACGTGTCAAATCAATAGTCCAATCGCTTTAAAGTGGCCTATGGTAGTTGGTGGTTGGTGGGTGGCGTGGAGAAGGTGGTTGGCGTTGTGGTTGGTCCAAAATAACGATAGTAAAGAAAAACGGCTAACTCAAAGATCACAGCCCGGGTGACGCGAATAATTCCCATTAAGCAACGGTGGAGAAATCTAACTGAACACGGACTTATCGGCATAACTGAACCAAGGACCCATGTGGTATTCTGCGAATTTCCACAGCCGCAACAGTATTTTATTTTAATATCAAGTTTTAACCATCATCAATTTATTTATTTCATCACCTCAAACCCATTATGACAAAAATGTATCTACACCTCCCTCCCACGGTTTCGCAACATATGGTGAGGCATAGCTCTTCCCCCCCTCCTTCCACCATTGCCCACGTGTGTTCGACCACGTACGTGGGCAGAGATTTTCATCGCCTCAGCTCCGACTCCACCCCTTGTCCAATCACGCACAGAGGGCGACTTTCCCACGACAACCCAGCCAATCGGGTGATGCGAGCGAGGTTGCCGTCCTTCAACCAATGGGACTCCTCCACTATGTGAGGGCGGTCTGCGTGATGTAACCACGCCTCCCGGACAAATCAACGGACTTGGCGCCTGTTTTGGCCAGTGACAGAGGTGACAAGCGCATTTGCGCGCCGAAACCGTCCAGTGAAGGAAAGCGGATCGCGAGGGGGTGGCTCCTCCCCTCTGGAGAAGGAGGGAATAATGGTCGGTGCGATCGGATGAGAGAAAAAGTGTCGGAGCTGGTGTCGGGGCTCGTATTGGTGGTGCTCATGGTTGGTCGATGTGTCGGAGTTCGTGGTTCCTGAGGTGGTGGTTGTGTTGTTGGTCGACCACCCATTCCCCGGTGTTCTGGCCTGCTTGGTGCTCCTTGGTGGTCGCTGGTCTTCGCCCCTGATCTTCTCCTCGCACTTGGCGCGAAGCTGACCGTGTGGGTTTGGGTCCCTCCACATGGTTTGCAAAGGAGCTCACAGGCCCTTCGACGACCCGAGCTCCAAAAGTGCGATCGACCAGCCGTGCGCTCTGACTCGTGCGGGAGCTGTTCTGACTCCCAGCTGAACTATCCTCCTCGGCTGGAGAGCCGAATAAAGACCCGGTGGGGTCCATTTCTTTTTTGGCTGTGCGTGTCTGTGTGCGGGCCTGTCTTGTCAATTAGAATCGTGTAAGTGATTTCTTTTGCTCATTGTACATTACATTTCTTTCGGATAACTCTGCTCTTGGTGTGCTCTCCCCCCCCCCCCCATTGTAAATAAATCCCCTCTTGTTGAATGTACCAGCTCGTTCTTTGTCATTTCTGCCATTGGTTTGCCACGGTGCATATTGGGGATTAGAAAGGCCGTTGTTGCTGTAATCGTGCAATTGGCCGGCAGGGTTCTGGTACTCTCCGCTCGGGGTACGACTCAGATCCGACTCGGTAACGGCCCGGATCGTGCAGATCCTGCTGAGGGTGAATTTCCCCTGTAGTTAGACTGTGTGGGTATTTTAGGTATGTTGAAATTAGGCAATTAACCCAACCCCACGTAGTCGACCTATTGGCGATCTTCGGTCTGATAAGGGACCCGTGACCTTTCCGATTTATCTGAAAGGTACGACCTAAATTCCGGGTGTTCGATGGAGCCGACTCCACTGCTCCCCCAAGCGGTCGTGCTCGCCACCAAGACCCGGCCCACAACAGTATTTGCTAGTACTAAATAAATACTAGTTCCCTTAAAAGTAACTTGTTGGTCTATAACGATGGCATGATTAACTTCTCTCAAAAGCATATTTTATGAACAAATATGTGTAATTGGAATCCTTTGTTTTAAATTTTTTTAAATTAAAAAAAACTTTGTAAAGTTTTTGGACCTTTAAGGGTTATGCAAAGGTCAAATTTTTAAAGTTGTTGAACGAAACCGGGTTTTCGACATTTTGCAGCTAATAACCTGTCACTCAGACCACATCATGTTGATCATTTTTATAACTTGGTCAAACATTATCACATTGTCTCATCCTTGACTTCTGAAACAATCTACATCGTCAAATACCACTTGTGAACCATCGTCGTCTTCAGACTTGTCTATATATTAATACTGAAGGACCAATTTTGTGCTCCTCGCGGTCGCGTCACGTTTTTCTCGGTACTGTGATCTGGACTGAAAGAAACTTCGTTCCTGTAAGAGTGCATCGCACATCGTGGCAATAGTCAACCTTCAACTCTGAATCAGAATAAACACTTTTCGTTTTACATTCCTTTACATGGCGATGTGCGACGTCACTGCTGAGAGGCGTCAGTACATCATGACATTATCGGTCATTCGCTGACGCCATTCCGTCTGTCGTCGACAGACCGTTACCGCTGAGAGGTGTAATTCCACTCCTCGAAAATAGCATCTGCAATGTAAAACCCTCTTCTGCACATGCTGACTACCTCAGAATGTGAATTTGACACACAAAATGTAACAAGAAACATTGTATCTTCTATATATTAATACTGAAGGACCAATTTTATGCTCCTCCTAGCGGTCGCGTCACGTTTTTCTCGGTACTGTCACCTGGACTGAAAGAAACCGTACCTGTAAGAGTGCATTGCACATAGTGGCAACAGTCAACTTTAAACTCTGAAGCAGAATAAACAGTTTTCGTTGAGACGGGGGCGAGGAGTGAAGAGGCGGGGGCGGGGGATGAAGAGACGGGAGGCGGGGGGAAGGTAAGCTAATTTTTGGGCGGGGGTAAGCAAATTGAAAGCAGGAGACGGGGGGGATGGGGCGGCTGCTGGGGTGAATTAGGTGGGGTTGAGTGTGAGGGGTGTGAAGAGGCGGGGGCGGGGCCGGGGTAATTACATTTTTGGGTGGGGGTAAGCAAATTGAAGGCGTGTGGGAATGGGACAGGGGCGGGGGATGAGTAGGCGGGGGCAAGCATGCCCTGTCCAGTCCATGTCCCTCGAGTGTGGGTGAGCTGGTGAGGGTGGTTGAATGAACGGAATCCGTCTGTGACGGGGTTTCGGCTAGTTGTTATTTAGTCTTGGACCCTTTTTTGCCCTTTTTTTTGCATTTTTTTTTCTCAGCAATCACTTGTCTGATTGACACAATATTTTCAGGGTGATATCTTTTTAATGATATTTCCCCCACAAGGAAAATATTTCAATTATAATTGTGATGCCATGGGTCACGTGGTATGACGGCCATCTTAGATTAAATGCAAAAAATTAAAACATATATCGGGAACATTTTGAACTTGGCACATCTCCCCCAGATCAAATCACAGTTTTGCCAATTCATCAGTCAAATACGCCTGATCAAATTCAAAAATGCAGTTTGAGGGTAATTATCAGAGACCAGTTAAAATCGTATGACAATGATCTTCAGGCACTTACCCTACAGACTTTGAGTCATGAACACGTTGAACTCTGTTCAAAGTTTGCAAAGTTGGCTGGAGACTGACTCCCACAATGGCTGCAACCAAAGCAGTCTGAGCAATGGAAACTATGCCATTGTGACAGGTACATAGAAATCAGATGCAGAACCAAAAGATGTGGAAGTTCAGTGCCTTATCTTGCCAGACTTCTGATGGACTCATGATAACTATTTTGATGCATTTCCATTGCTATGTATGACAATAATTGTATTGAATACAGTTTAAGTTGTTAATGTATTTCCTTATTGAAATTATTGTTGTGTTATATATAAGAATTGCATTGAATATTCCTTCAATTAATTGTTTTAACTCATTGTATTTTATTCCAAGTGGAAGGAGATTGTTTTAGCCTGATGTTCCACAGAGGATGAAGAGGATTAATAATAACTAGAACTGCCACTTTATAACTGCTGGCAGTGATGACCGGGTACCCAGAAGTGCCTTTGACACAACTGATACAACATGAGACTTAAATCAGAGTCGCAAAGTTTTGCATTGACAGGATAAGCGGTGCCAGAGAAAACATTATTTAATGGTGATAGAAACACAGGCCTGCTTCGAGAGGGCGCGGAACAGACGAGTTGCGAACCGGGCAGCACAAAGCATTCAATTTCGTTAGAACTGGCTTCCAGATTCAAATAATTAAATAATTCTGGCTCCCAAACCGCGTGACCGATCAGGTTGAAATTTTAAACTTTTGTTTCGCATGTCACCTGAATTATAAATTTGAAGCTTCTCATATATAGAGGCAGCCGTTCCAGAGTAAACATTAATTAATATTTATCCTTCAATCCAAGATGGCGGCCAAACCATGTGACTTGTGATGTCATAATTTTCACCACATGTGCAAACACGATGGGAGACTATAAGTGCAAATTTTCGCTTCTTCAGGTTAAGCAGTTCCAGAGAAAACATTATTTAATATTTTTCTTAAAACCAACATGGCTGCCAAACCCTGGGCCCGATCCCGTTGAAATTTCAAACCCACATTCCGCATGAGCGTTCCACCATAAAGGTGATGTTTCACATTTATTGATGCAGTAGTTCCAGAGTAAACATTAATTAATATTTTTCCTTCAATCCACTATGGCTGCCAAACGTTGCGTCGTACCTCAAAAGGGGGTGAGAACTTTTTATTCGTCATGGAGAGGCGGTCATAGTGGTGGAGTTTCGCATGGATCTGTTCAGCCGTTTCAGAGAAAAAGATGTTTGAAGATATTGTTTTTCAATCCAAGATGGCTGACGAACCATGAGACCTATGACATCAGAAATTTATATTCTGCTTCCAACTGGGTATTGGAACACGCACGTGAAGTTTCGTGTTAATCGGTAAAGGTGCGTTTTTCAATCCAAGATGGCCACCAAACCATGTGACGTGTGACATCATAATTTTTACCAAGCGTGCATACTGCCTGCTGGATGATAATTACAAATTTTCGCTTCGTTTGGTAAAGCGGTTCCAGAGAAAACATTATTTAATATTTTTCTTAAATCCAAGATGGCGGCCAAACCATGTGACTTATCAATTCGAAATTAACAAACTTATATCGCCTTCCTGTCCCGAATATAGTTCTGAAATCTCCCCTTTATTGGGCCAACGCTTCTGGAGAAGAAGATGTTTGAAGGTTTTTGGGTTTTTTCAAGATGGCCGCCAAACCATGTGACCGATCAAGAACAAATTAACAAACTTGAGAAAGGACCTCATGGGGAATATATGTGTGAAGTTTCGTCTTCATCTGTCTTGCCCTTCTGGAGAAGAAGATTTTTAAAATTTATTCATTTTCAATCCAAGATGGCTGCCGAACCTTGTGACCTATGATATCATAAATTTAAATTCTGCTTTCCATCGTCGACCCGAACAAGTGTGTGAAGTTTCGTGAAAATCGGATAAGGTCTATTTTTCTATCCAAGATGGCCGCCAAACCATGTGACTTCTGAGGTAAAAATTTTTTACCATGTATGCAGACTTGAGGGAGGAAGGCACTTGCAAATTTTCGCTTCGATGGCTTATGAAATACCAGAGAAAACATTATTTAATATTTTTCTTAAATCCAATATGGCGGCCAAACCATGTGACCTATCACTTCGAAATTAACAAACTTACATCGCATACATGCCACGAATATAGTTGTGAAATCTCGCCTTGATTGGACCAGCGCTTCTGGAGAAGAAGATGTTTGAAGGTTTTAGGGTTTTTTCAAGATGGCCGCCAAACCATGTGACGTATCAACAACAAATTAACAAACTTGAAAGAGGACCTCAGGGGGAATGTACTTGTAAAGTTTCGCCTTAATCTGTCCAGCCCTTCTGGAGAAGAAGATTTTTTTAAAAACACTAAAAAACAAGATGGCGGCCGAATTACGTCATCGATGACATAAAAAAAAACATTTTTGACGATGAATTTTGGTGTAGATGACGGTCAGAATTTTTCAGATTTTTCCCATATGGCGTTCTACTTGACGAATTTTCACCGGTGTATCGCTTCACTTCTGACGTCAAGAAAAATCACACGTGTTCCCCATAGGGAGCTTAATAAAATTCATGAAGCGAAAACATTTTTACCCTAGAAAGTTTCAGAGATACAGAGGTCCAAAGTTTTTCGGTTTTTTCAAGATGGCGCCCGCACCACGTGACCAATGACGTCATAATTATAACGCAATTGTGCTATCAAAAAAGATACATACTATGGTGAAAACTTCGTGTCGATCGGACTTAGCGTCCCAGAGAAAATGATTTTTAAAGTGAAGAAGGGTGCAAAATGCCGGCGGAAAAAGAATAATAACAATAACTAGAACTGCCACTTTATAACTGCTGGCAGTGATGACCGGGTACCCAGTCCGTCCGCCTTTTGACACAACATGGGACTTTCTGCAGATGACAGTCGCAAAGTTTCGCTTTGATCGGGAAAGTGGTTCCAGAGAAAACATTATTTAAGAGTGATACAAATACAGGCCTGCTTCGAGACGGCGCGGAACAGACGAGTTACGAACCGGGCAGCACAAAGCATTCAATTTCGTTATTACTGGCTTCCAGATTCAAATAAATAAATAATTCTGGCTCCCAAACCGTGTGACCGATCAGGTTGAAATTTTAAACTTTTGTTTAGCATATCACCTGAATTATAAATGTGAAGTTTCGCATATATAGACGCAGCGGTTCCAGAGTAAACATTAATTAATATTTATCCTTCAATCCAAGATGGCGGCCAAACCATGTGACTTGTGATGTCATAATTTGCACCACGTGTGCAAACACGATGGTGGATGATAACTGCAAATTTTCGCTTCTCCAGGTTAAGCAGTTCCAGAGAAAACATTATTTAATATTTTTCTTAAAACCAACATGGCTGCCAAACCCTGGGCCCGATCCCGTTGAAATTTCAAACGTTCATTCCGCATGAGCGTTCCACCATAAACTTGATGTTTCACATTTATTGATGCAGTATTTCCAGAGTAAACATTAATTAATATTTTTCCTTCAATCCAATATGGCTGCCAAACGTTGCGTCGTACCTCAAAAGGGGTGAGAACTTTTTATTCTTCATGGAGAGGCGGTCATAGTGGTGGAGTTTCACCTGGATCTGTTCAGTCGTTTCAGAGAAAAAGACGTTTTAAGATATTAATTTTCAATCCAAGATGGCTGACGAACCATGTGACCTATGACATCACAAATTTAAATTCTGCTTCCAACTTGGTATTGGAACACGTATGTGAAGTTTTGTGTTAATCGGTAAAGGTGCGTTTTTCCATCCAAGATGGCCGCCAAACCATGTGACGTGTGACGTCATAATTTTTACCTTGCGTGCATAGACGATGATAGATGATAATTGCAAATTTTCGATTCGTTAGGTTAAGCGGTTCCAGAGAAAACATTATTTAATATTTTTCTTAAATCCAACATGGCGGCCAAACCGTGTGACTAATCAATTCGAAATTAACAAACTTATATCGCCTACCTGTCCCGAATATAGTTCTGAAATCTCCCCTTCCTCGGACCAGCGCTTCTGGAGAAGAAGATGTTTGAAGGTTTTAGGGTTTTTTCAAGATGGCCGCCGAACCGTGTGACCGATCAAGAACAAATTAACAAACTTGAGAAAGGACCTCATGGGGAATATATATGTGAAGTTTCGTCTTCATCTGTCTTGCCCTTCTGGAGAAGAAGATTTTTAAAATTTATTCATTTTCAATCCAAGATGGCTGCCGAACCTTGTGACCTATGATATCATAAATTTAAATTCTGCTTTCCATCGTCGACCCGAACAAGTGTGTGAAGTTTCGTGTAAATCGGATAAAGTCTATTTTTCTATCCAAGATGGCCGCCAAACCATGTGACTTCTGAGGTAAAAAATTTTTACCATGTATGCAGACTTGAGGGAGGAAGGCACTTGCAAATTTTCGCTTTGATGGCTTATGAAATACCAGAGAAAACATTATTTAATATTTTTCTTAAATCCAACATGGCGGCCAAACCATGTGACCTATCACTTTGAAATTAACAAACTTGCATCACATACATGTCACGAATATAGTTCTGAAATCTCGCCTTCATTGGACCAGCGCTTCTGGAGAAGAAGATGTTTGAAGGTTTTAAGGTTTTTTCAAGATGGCCGCCAAACCATGTGACGTATCAACAACAAATTAACAAACTTGAAAGAGGACCTCAGGGGGAATGTGCCTGTAAAGTTTCGCCTCAATCTGCACAGCCGTTCTGGAGAAGAAGATTTTTAAAAAAAAAACACAAAAAAACAAGATGGCGGCCGAATTACGTCACTGATGACGTCAAAATATTTTTTTCTACGATGAATTTTTGTGTAGATGATGCTCAAGAAATTTCAAATTTTTGCCATGTGGCGTTCTACTTGACGAATTTTTACTGGGATACCTCTTCACTGATGACGTCACGAAAAATCACACGTATACCCGAGAGGGAGCTTGTTCAAATGTATCAAGCGAAATTTTTTTACACTAGAAGGTTTCCGAGATACAGAGGTCCAAAGTTGATCTGTTTTTTCAAGATGGCGCCCGTATCACGTGACCTATGACGTCATAATTATCAATTATGTATGCTATCAAAAAAGATACATATTTGGTGAAAATTTTGTGTCGATTGGTCTTACCATTTCTGAGAAAATGGCATTTAAAGCGAAAAAATTTGGAAATTTTGCAAATTTACGGCGGAAGAATAATAATAATAACTAGAACTGCCACTTTATAACTGCTGGCAGTGATGACCGGGTACCCAAACGTGTCCGCCTTTGACACAACTGATACAACATGAGACTTAAATCATCGTCGCAAAGTTTCGCATTCATCGGAAAAGCGGTGCCAGAGAAAACATGATTTAATGGTGATACAAACACAGGCCTGCTTCGCGACGGCGCAGAACAGACGAGTGCTGAACCGGGCAGCACAAAGCGTTCAATTTCCTTATTACTGGCGAACAGATTAAAATGATTAAACTAAATGATTCTGGCTGCCAAACCACGTGACCGATCAGGTTGAAATTTTAAACTTTTGTTTCGCATGTCGGCTAAATTTCAAATGTGAAGTTTCGTATATACAGAAGCAGCAGTTCCAGAGTAAACATTAATTAATATTTATCCTTCAATCCAAGATGGCGGCCAAACCATGTGACTTGTGACGTCATAATTTTCACCACATGTGCAAACAGGATCGTAGACGATAAGTGCAAATTTTCGCTTCGCTAGGTTAAGCAGTTCCAGAGAAAACATTATTTAATATTTTTCTTAAAACCAACATGGCTGCCAAACCCTGGGCCCGATCCCGTTGAAATTTCAAACCCTCATTCCGCATGACTGTTCCACCATAAATGTGATGTTTCACATTTATTGATGCAGTAATTCCAGAGTAAACATTAATTAATATTTTTCCTTCAATCCACTATGGCTGCCAAACGTTGCGTCGTACCTCAAAAGGGGGTGAGAACTTTTTATTCGTCATGGAGAGGCGGTCATAGTGGTGGAGTTTCGCCTGGATCTGTTCAGTCCTTTCAGAGAAAAAGACGTTTAAAGATATTATTTTTTAATCCAAGATGGCTGACGAACCATGTGACCTATGACATCACAAATTTAAATTCTGCTTTCAACTGGGTATTGCAACACGTTTCTGAAGTTTTGTATTAATCGGTAAAGGTGCGTTTTTCTATCCAAGATGGCCACCAAACCATGTAACGTGTGATGTCATAATTTTTACCATGCGTGCATACATGATGGTAGATGATAATTACAAATTTTCGATTCGTTTGGTTCAGTGGTTCCAGAGAAAACATTATTTAATATTTTTCTTAAATCCAAGATGGCGGCCAAACCGTCTAACGTATCAATTCGAAATTAACAAACTTATATCGCCTAGTTTTCCCGAATATAGTTCTGAAATCTCCTCTTCATCCGACCAGCGCTTCTGGAGAAGAAGATGTTTGAAGGTTTTAGGGTTTTTTCAAGATGGCCGCCGAGCCATGTGACCGATCAAGAACAAATTAACAAACTTGAGAAAGGACTTCATGGGGAATATATGTGTGAAGTTTCGTCTTCATCTGTCTTGCCCTTCTGGAGAAGAAGATTTTTAAAATTTATTCATTTTCAATCCAAGATGGCTGCCGAACCTTGTGACCTATGATATCATAAATTTAAATTCTGCTTTCCATCGTCGACCCGAACAAGTGTGTCGATTTTCATGTAAATCGGATAAAGTCTATTTTTCTATCCAAGATGGCCGCCAAACCATGTGACTTCTGAGGTAAAATTTTTTTACCATGTATGCAGACTTGAGGGAGGAAGGCACTTGCAAATTTTCGCTTCGATGGCTTATGAAATACCAGAGAAAACATTATTTAATATTTTTCTTAAATCCAACATGGCGGCCAAACCATGTGACCTATCACTTCGAAATTAACAAACTTGCATCGCATACATGTCACGAATATAGTTCTGAAATCTCGCGTTCATTGGACCAGCGCTTCTGGAGAAGAAGATGTTTGAAGGTTTTAGGGTTTTTTCAAGATGGCCGCCAAACCATGTGACGTATCAATAACAAATTAACAAACTTGAAAGAGGGCCTCAGGGGGAAGGTGCCTGTAAAGTTTCGCCTCAATCTGCACAGCCGTTCTGGAGAAGAAGATTTTTTTTAAAAAACAGTAAAAAACAAGATGGCGGCCGAAATACGTCATCGATGACGTCAAGAAAAACATTTTCGTCGGTGATTTTAGGCGTAGATGATGCTCAAAATTTTTCAGATTTTTCCTATACGGCGTTCTACTTGACGAATTTTCACCGGTATATCGCTTCACCTATGACGTCACGAAAAATCACACGTGTTCCCCATAGGGAGCTTAGTAAAATGTATCAAACGAAAAATTTTTCCATTGCACGGTTTCCGAGATACAGATGTCCAAAGTTTATCGCTTTTTTCAAGATGGCGACCGTACCACGTGACCAATGACGTCATAATTATAACGTGATTGTGCTATCAAAAAAGATACATACTATGGTGAAAATTTCCTGTCGATCGGACTTCGTGTTCCAGAGAAAATGATTTTTAAAGCGAAAAAGGGTGCAAAATGCCGGCGGAAAAAGAAAAATAATAATAAACAGAAGAAAAACAATAGGGTACCCTGTACTCACAGGGTACCCTAACTAGAACTGCCACTTTATAACTGCTGGCAGTGATGACCGGGTACCCAGTCCGTCCGCCTTTGATACAACATGGGACTTTCTGCAGATGACAGTCGCAAAGTTTGGCATTGAAAGGATAAGCGGTGCCAGAGAAAACATTATTTAATAGTGATACAAACACAGGCCTGCTTCGAGACGGCACGGAACAGATGAGTTACGAACCGGGCAGCACAAAGCATTCAATTTCGTTATTACTGGCTTCCAGATTCAAATAATTAAATAATTCTGGCTCCCAAACCGCGTGACCGATCAGGTTGAAATTTTAAACTTTTATTTCGCATGTCACCTGAATTATAAATCTGAAGTTTCGCATATATAGAGGCAGCGGTTCCAGAGTAAACATTAATTAATATTTATCCTTCAATCCAAGATGGCGGCCAAACCATGTGACTTGTGATGTCATAATTTGCACCACGTGTGCAAACACGATGGTGGATGATAACTGCAAATTTTCGCTTCTCCAGGTTAAGCAGTTCCAGAGAAAACATTATTTAATATTTTTCTTAAAACCAACATGGCTGCCAAACCCTGGGCCCGATCGCGTTGAAATTTCAAACCCTCATTCCGCATGAGCGTTCCACCATAAACTTGATGTTTCACATTTATTGATGCAGTAGTTCCAGAGTAAACATTAATTAATATTTTTCCTTCAATCCAATATGGCTGCCAAACGTTGCATCGTACCTCAAAAGGGGGTGGGAACTTTTTATTCGTCATGGAGAGGCGGTCATAGTGGTGGAGTTTCGCCTGGATCTGTTCAGCCGTTTCAGAGAAAAAGACGTTTGAAGATATTGTTTTTCAATCCAAGATGGCTGACGAACCATGTGACCTATGACATCAGAAATGTATATTCTGCTTCCAACTGGGTATTGGAACACGTACGTGAAGTTTCGTGTTAATCGGTAAAGGTGCGTTTTTCAATCCAAGATGGCCGCCAAACCATGTGACGTGTGACATCATAATTTTTACCAAGCGTGCATACTGCCTGCTAGATGATAATTACAAATTTTCGATTCGTTTGGTTAAGCGGTTCCAGAGAAAACATTATTTAATATTTTTCTGAAATCCAAGATGGCGGCCAAACCATGTGACTTATCAATTCGAAATTAACAAACTTATATCGCCTTCCCGTCCCGAATATAGTTCTGAAATCTCCCCTTCATTGGGCCAACGCTTCTGGAGAAGAAGATGTTTGAAGGTTTTCGGGTTTTTTCAAGATGGCCGCCAAACCATGTGACCGATCAAGAAGAAATTAACAAACTTGAGAAAGGACGTCATGGGGAATATATGTGTGAAGTTTCGTCTTCATCTGTCTTACCCTTCTGGAGAAGAAGATTTTAAAAATTTATTCATTTTCAATCCAAGATGGCTGACGAACCATGTGACCTATGACATCACAAATTTATATTCTGCTTCCAACTGGGTATTGGAACACGTCTGTGAAGTTTCGTGTTAATCGGTAAAGGTGCGTTTTTCTATCCAAGATGGCCGCCAAACCATGTGACGTGTGACATCATAATTTTTACCACGTGTGCACACACGATGGTAGATGATAATGGCAAACTTTCGATTCGTTAGCTTAAGCGGTTCCAGAGAAAACATTATTTAATATTTTTCTTAAATCCAACATGGCGGCCAAACCGTGTGACTTATCAATTCGAAATTAACAAACTTATATCGCCTTCCTGTCCCGAATATACCTCTGAAATCTGCCCTTCATCCGACCAGCGCTTCTGGAGAAGAAGATGTTTGAAGGTTTTAGGGTTTTTTCAAGATGGCCGCCAAACCATGTGACCGATCAAGAACAAATTAACAAACTTGAGAAAGGACCTCAGGGGGAATACATGTGTGAAGTTTCGTCTTCATCTGTCTTGCCCTTCTGGAGAAGAAGATTTTTAAAATTTATTCATTTTCAATCCAAGATGGCTGCCGAACCTTGTGACCTATGATATCATAAATTTAAATTCTGCTTTCCATCGTCGACCCGAACAAGTGTGTGAAGTTTCGTGTTAATCGGATAAAGTCTATTTTTCTATCCAAGATGGCCGCCAAACCATGTGACTTCTGAGGTAAAAATTTTTTACCATGTATGCAGACTTGAGCGAGGAAGGCACTTGCAAATTTTCGCTTTGATGGCTTATGAAATACCAGAGAAAACATTATTTAATATTTTTCTTAAATCCAACATGGCGGCCAAACCATGTGACTTATCACTTTGAAATTAACAAACTTGCATCGCATACATGTCACGAATATAGTTCTGAAATCTCGCCTTCATTGGACCAGCGCTTCTGGAGAAGAAGATGTTTGAAGGTTTAAGGGTTTTTTCAAGATGGCCGCCAAACCATGTGACGTATCAACAACAAATTAACAAACTTGAAAGAGGACCTCAGGGGGAATGTGCCTGTAAAGTTTCGCCTCAATCTGCACAGCCGTTCTGGAGAAGAAGATTTTTTAAAAAAAACACAAAAAAACAAGATGGCGGCCGAATTACGTCACCGATGACGTCAAAATATTTTTTTTCTACGATGAATTTTTGTGTAGATGATGCTCAAGAAATTTCAAATTTTTGCCATGTGGCGTTCTACTTGACGAATTTTTACTGGGATACCTCTTCACTGATGACGTCACGAAAAATCACACGTATTCCCGAGAGGGAGCTTGTTCAAATGTATCAAGCGAAATTTTTTTACACGAGAAGGTTTCCGAGATACAGAGGTCCAAAGTTGATCTGTTTTTTCAAGATGGCGCCCGTATCACGTGACCTATGACGTCATAATTATCAATTATGTATGCTATCAAAAAAGATACATATTTGGTGAAAATTTTGTGTCGATTGGTCTTACCATTTCTGAGAAAATGGCATTTAAAGCGAAAAAATTTGGAAATTTTGCAAATTTACGGCGGAAGAATAATAATAATAACTAGAACTGCCACTTTATAACTGCTGGCAGTGATGACCGGGTACCCAGAAGTGTCCGCCTTTGAGACAACTGATACAACATGGGACTTAAATCATTGTCGCAAAGTTTCGCATTGATAGGATAAGCGGTGCCAGAGAAAACATTATTCAATGGTGATACAAACACAGGCCTGCTTCGAGACGGCGCGGAACAGACGAGTTACGAACCGGGCAGCACAAAGCGTTCACTTTCCTTATTACTGGCGAACAGATTCAAATAATTAAATAATTCTGGCTGCCAAACCGTGTGACCGATCAGGTTGAAATTTTAAACTTTTGTTTCGCATGTCGGCTAAATTACAAATGTGAAGTTTCGTATATATAGAAGCAGCGGTTCCAGAGTAAACATTAATTAATATTTAACCTTCAATCCAAGATGGCGGCCAAACCATGTGACTTGTGGCGTCATAATTTTCACCACTTGTGCAAACACGATCGTAGACGATAACTGCAAATTTTCGCTTCGCTAGGTTAAGCAGTTCCAGAGAAAACATTATTTAATATTTTTCTTAAAACCAACATGGCTGCCAAACCCTGGGCCCGATCGCGTTGAAATTTCAAACCCTCATTCCGCATGAGCGTTCCACCATAAACTTGATGTTTCACATTTATTGATGCAGTAGTTCCAGAGTAAACATTAATTAATATTTTTCCTTCAATCCACGATGGCTGCCAAACGTTGCGTCGTACCTCAAAAGGGGGTGAGAACTTTTTATTCGTCATGGAGAGGCGGTCAGAGTGGTGGAGTTTCGCCTGGATCTGTTCAGTCCTTTCAGAGAAAAAGACGTTTAAAGATATTATTTTTTAATCCAAGATGGCTGACGAACCATGTGACCTATGACATTACAAATTTAAATTCTGCTTCCAACTGGGTATTGGAACATGTTTCTGAAGTTTCGTGTTAATCGGTAAAGGTGCGTTTTTCTATCCAAGATGGCCGCCAAACCATGTGACGTGTGACATCATAATTTTTACCACGCATGCACAGACAAAGGTAGATGATAATTACAAATTTTCGATTCGTTTGGTTAAGCGGTTCCAAAGAAAACATTATTTAATATTTTTCTTAAATCCAAGATGGCGGCCAAACCATGTGACTTATCAATTCGAAATTAACAAACTTATATCGCCTTCCTCTCCTGAATATAGTTCTGAAATCTCCCCTTCATTGGGCCAACGCTTCTGGAGAAGAAGATGTTTGAAGGTTTTTGGGTTTTTTCAAGATGGCCGCCAAACCATGTGACCGATCAAGAACAAATTAACAAACTTGAGAAAGGACCTCATGGGGAATATATGTGTGAAGTTTCGTCTTAATCTGTCTTGCCCTTCTGGAGAAGAAGATTTTTAAATTTATTCATTTTCAATCCAAGATGGCTGCCGAACCTTGTGACCTATGATATCATAAATTTAAATTCTGCTTTCCATCGTCGACCCGAACAAGTGTGTGAAGTTTCTTGAAAATCGGATAAGGTCTATTTTTCTATCCAAGATGGCCGCCAAACCATGTGACTTCTGAGGTAAAAATTTTTACCATGTATGCAGACTTGAGGGAGGAAGGCAATTGCAAATTTTCGCTTCGATGGCTTATGAAATACCAGAGAAAACATTATTTAATATTTTTCTTAAATCCAACATGGCGGCCAAACCATGTGACCTATCACTTCGAAATTAACAAACTTGCATCGCATACATGTCAGGAATATAGTTGTGAAATCTCGCCTTCATGGGACCAGCGCTTCTGGAGAAGAAGATGTTTGAAGGTTTTAGGGTTTTTTCAAGATGGCCGCCAAACCATGTGACGTATCAACAACAAATTAACAAACTTGAAAGAGAACATCAGGGGGAATGTACGTGTAAAGTTTCGCCTTAATCTGTCTAGCCCTTCTGGAGAAGAAGATTTTTTTTTAATAAACACTAAAAAACAAGATGGCGGACGAATTACGTCATCGATGACGTCAAGAAAAACATTTTCGTCAGTGATTTTAGGCGTAGATGATGCTCAGAACTTTTCAGATTTTTCCTATACGGCGTTCTACTTGACGAATTTTCACCGGTATATCGCTTCACCTATGACGTCACGAAAAATCACACGTGTTCCCCATAGGGAGCTTAGTAAAATGTATCAAGAGAAAAATTTTTCCATTGCACGGTTTCCGAGATACAGATGTCCAAAGTTTATCGTTTTTTTCAAGATGGCGCCCGCACCACATGACCAATGACGTCATAATTATAACGTGATTGTGCTATCAAAAAAGATACATACTGTGGTGAAAATTTTGTGTCGATCGGACTTAGTATCCCAGAGAAAATGATTTTTAAAGCGAAAAAGGGTGCAAAATGCCGGCGGAAAAAGAAAAATAATAATAAACAGAAGAAAAACAATAGGGTACCCTGTACTGACAGGGTACCCTAACTAGAACTGCCACTTTATAACTGCTGGCAGTGATGACCGGGTACCCAGTCCATCCGCCTTTGATACAACATGGGACTTAAATCAGAGTCGCAATTTTCGCATTAAAAGGATAAGCGGTGCCAGAGAAAACATAATTTAATGGTGATACAAACACAGGCCTGCTTCGAAACGGCGCGGAACAGACGAGTTACGAACCGGGCAGCACAAAGCGTTCAATTTCGTTATTCCTGGCTTCCAGATTCAAATAATTAAATAATTCTGGTTCCAAATCAGCATGACCGATCAGGTTGAAATTTTAAACTTTTGTTTCGCATGTCGCCTGAATTATAAATGTGAAGTTTCGCATGTATAGATGCAGTGGTTCCAGAGTAAACATTAATTAATATTTATCCTTCAATCCAAGATGGCGGCCAAACCATGTGACTTGTGATGTCATAATTTGCAACATGTATGCAGATATCATGGAGGATGACAGACGCAAATTTTCGCTTCGATAGGTTAAGCAGTTCCAGAGAAAACATTATTTAATATTTTTCTTAAATTCAATATGGCTGCCAAACCATGTGACCTATCAATTAGAAATTAACAAACTTGTATTCCCTACTCATGTGCAATAGGGGTGTGAAGTTTCCCCTTG
>NC_140966.1:86445078-86517578 GCF_056783735.1 Eptatretus burgeri
ATGCAGTAGTTCCAGAGTAAACATTAATTAATATTTTTCCTTCAATCCACGATGGCTGCCAAACGTTGCGTCGTACCTCAAAAGGGGTGAGAACTTTTTATTCGTCATGGAGAGGCGGTCATAGTGGTGGAGTTTCGCCTGGATCTGTTCAGTCCTTTCAGAGAAAAATACGTTTAAAGATATTATTTTTTAATCCAAGATGGCTGACGAACCATGTGACCTATGACATTACAAATTTAAATTCTGCTTCCAACTGGGTATTGGAACACGTTTCTGAAGTTTCGTGTTAATCGGTAAAGGTGCGTTTTTCTATCCAAGATGGCCGCCAAACCATGTGACGTGTGACATCATAATTTTTACCACGCATGCACAGACAAAGGTAGATGATAATTACAAATTTTCGATTCGTTTGGTTAAGCGGTTCCAGAGAAAACATTATTTAATATTTTTCTTAAATCCAAGATGGCGGCCAAACCATGCGACTTATCAATTTTAAATTAACAAACTTATATCGCCTTCCTGTCCTGAATATAGTTCTGAAATCTCCCCTTCATTGGGCCAACGCTTCTGGAGAAGAAGATGTTTGAAGGTTTTCGGGTTTTTTCAAGATGGCCGCCAAACCATGTGACCGATCAAGAACAAATTAACAAACTTGAGAAAGGACCTCATGGGGAATATATGTGTGAAGTTTCGTCTTAATCTGTCTTGCCCTTCTGGAGAAGAAGATTTTTAAAATTTATTCATTTTCAATCCAAGATGGCTGCCGAACCTTGTGACCAATGATATCATAAATTTAAATTCTGCTTTCCATCGTCGACCCGAACAAGTGTGTGAAGTTTCTTGAAAATCGGATAAGGTCTATTTTTCTATCCAAGATGGCCGCCAAACCATGTGACTTCTGAGGTAAAAATTTTTTACCATGTATGCAGACTTGAGGGAGGAAGGCAATTGCAAATTTTCGCTTCGATGGCTTATGAAATACCAGAGAAAACATTATTTAATATTTTTCTTAAATCCAACATGGCGGCTAAACCATGTGACGTATCACTTCGAAATTAACAAACTTGCATCGCATACATGTCACGAATATAGTTGTGAAATCTCGCCTTCATGGGACCAGCGCTTCTGGAGAAGAAGATGTTTGAAGGTTTTAGTGTTTTTTCAAGATGGCCGCCAAACCATGTGACGTATCAACAACAAATTAACAAACTTGAAAGAGAACATCAGGGCGAATGTACGTGTAAAGTTTCGCCTTAATCTGTCCAGCCCTTCTGGAGAAGAAGATTTTTTTTTAATAAACACTAAAAAACAAGATGGCGGCCGAATTACGTCATCGATGACGTCAAGAAAAACATTTTCGTCAGTGATTTTAGGCGTAGATGATGCTCAGAATTTTTCAGATTTTTCCTATACGGCGTTCTACTTGACGAATTTTCACCGGTATATCGCTTCACCTATGACGTCATGAAAAATCACACGTGTTCCCCATAGGGAGCTTAGTAAAATGTATCAAGAGAAAAATTTTTCCATTGCACGGTTTCCGAGATACAGATGTCCAAAGTTTATCGTTTTTCAAGATGGCGCCCGCACCACATGACCAATGACGTCATAATTATAACTTGATTGTGCTATCAAAAAGATACATACTGTGGTGAAAATTTTGTGTCGATCGGACTTAGTATCCCAGAGAAAATGATTTTTAAAGCGAAAAAGGGTGCAAAATGCCGGCGGAAAAAGAAAAATAATAATAAACAGAAGAAAAACAATAGGGTACCCTGTACTGACAGGGTACCCTAACTAGAACTGCCACTTTATAACTGCTGGCAGTGATGACCGGGTACCCAGAAGTGCCTTTGACACAACTGATACAACATGAGACTTAAATCAGAGTCGCAAAGTTTTGCATTGACAGGATAAGCGGTGCCAGAGAAAACATTATTTAATGGTGATAGAAACACAGGCCTGCTTCGAGAGGGCGCGGAACAGACGAGTTGCGAACCGGGCAGCACAAAGCATTCAATTTCGTTAGAACTGGCTTCCAGATTCAAATAATTAAATAATTCTGGCTCCCAAACCGCGTGACCGATCAGGTTGAAATTTTAAACTTTTGTTTCGCATGTCACCTGAATTATAAATTTGAAGCTTCTCATATATAGAGGCAGCCGTTCCAGAGTAAACATTAATTAATATTTATCCTTCAATCCAAGATGGCGGCCAAACCATGTGACTTGTGATGTCATAATTTTCACCACATGTGCAAACACAATGGGAGACTATAAGTGCAAATTTTCGCTTCTCCAGGTTAAGCAGTTCCAGAGAAAACATTATTTAATATTTTTCTTAAAACCAACATGGCTGCCAAACCCTGGGCCCGATCCCGTTGAAATTTCAAACCCACATTCCGCATGAGCGTTCCACCATAAAGGTGATGTTTCACATTTATTGATGCAGTAGTTCCAGAGTAAACATTAATTAATATTTTTCCTTCAATCCACTATGGCTGCCAAACGTTGCGTCGTACCTCAAAAGGGGGTGAGAACTTTTTATTCGTCATGGAGAGGCGGTCATAGTGGTGGAGTTTCGCATGGATCTGTTCAGCCGTTTCAGAGAAAAAGATGTTTGAAGATATTGTTTTTCAATCCAAGATGGCTGACGAACCATGAGACCTATGACATCAGAAATTTATACTCTGCTTCCAACTGGGTATTGGAACACGCACGTGAAGTTTCGTGTTAATCGGTAAAGGTGCGTTTTTCTATCCAAGATGGCCGCCAAACCATGTGACCTGTGACGTCATAATTTTTACCATGCGTGCACACACGATGGTAGATGACAATTGCAAATTTTCGATTCGTTAGGTTAAGCGGTTCCAGAGAAAACATTATTTAATATTTTTCTTAAATCCAAGATGGCGGCCAAACCGTGTGACTTATCAATTCGAAATTAACAAACTTATATCGCCTATATGTCCCGAATATACTTCTGAAATCTGCCCTTCATCCGACCAGCGCTTCTGGAGAAGAAGATGTTTGAAGGTTTTAGGGTTTTTTTCAAGATGGCCGCCAAACCATGTGACCGATCAAGAACAAATTAACAAACTTGAGAAAGGACCTCATGGGGAATATATGTGTGAAGTTTCGTCTTCATCTGTCTTGCCCTTCTGGAGAAGAAGATTTTTAAAATTTATTCATTTTCAATCCAAGATGGCTGCCGAACCTTGTGACCTATGATATCATAAATTTAAATTCTGCTTTCCATCGTCGACCCGAACAAGTGTGTGAAGTTTCGTGAAAATCGGATAAGGTCTATTTTTCTATCCAAGATGGCCTCCAAACCATGTGACTTCTGAGGTAAAAATTTTTTACCATGTATGCAGACTTGAGGGAGGAAGGCACTTGCAAATTTTCGCTTCGATGGCTTATGAAATACCAGAGAAAACATTATTTAATATTTTTCTTAAATCCAATATGGCGGCCAAACCATGTGACCTATCACTTCGAAATTAACAAACTTACATCGCATACATGTCACGAATATAGTTGTGAAATCTCGCCTTGATTGGACCAGCGCTTCTGGAGAAGAAGATGTTTGAAGGTTTTAGGGTTTTTTCAAGATGGCCGCCAAACCATGTGACGTATCAACAACAAATTAACAAACTTGAAAGAGGACCTCAGGGGGAATGTACTTGTAAAGTTTCGCCTTAATCTGTCCAGCCCTTCTGGAGAAGAAGATTTTTTTTAAAAAACACTAAAAAACAAGATGGCGGCCGAATTACGTCATCGATGACATAAAAAAAAACATTTTTGACGATGAATTTTGGTGTAGATGACGGTCAGAATTTTTCAGATTTTTCCCATATGGCGTTCTACTTGACGAATTTTCACCGGTGTATCGCTTCACTTCTGACGTCAAGAAAAATCACACGTGTTCCCCATAGGGAGCTTAATAAAATTCATGAAGCGAAAACATTTTTACCCTAGAAAGTTTCAGAGATACAGAGGTCCAAAGTTTTTCGGTTTTTTCAAGATGGCGCCCGCACCACGTGACCAATGACGTCATAATTATAACGCAATTGTGCTATCAAAAAAGATACATACTATGGTGAAAACTTCGTGTCGATCGGACTTAGCGTCCCAGAGAAAATGATTTTTAAAGTGAAGAAGGGTGCAAAATGCCGGCGGAAAAAGAATAATAACAACTAGAACTAGAACTGCCACTTTATAACTGCTGGCAGTGATGACCGGGTACCCAGTCCGTCCGCCTTTGACACAACTGACACAACGTGAGACTTAAATCATAGTCGCAAAGTTTCGCATTTATCGGATAAGCGGTGCCAGAGAAAACATTATTTAATGGTGATACAACCACAGGCCTGCTTCGAGACGGCGCGGAACAGACGAGTTACGAACCGGGCAGCACAAAGCGTTCAATTTCCTTATTACTGGCGAACAGATTCAAATAATTAAATAATTCTGGCTGCCAAACCGCATGACCGATCAGGTTGAAATTTTAAACGTTTGTTTCGCATGTCGGCTAAATTACAAATGTGAAGTTTCGTATATATAGAAGCAGTGGTTCCAGAGTAAACATTAATTAATATTTATCCTTCAATCCAAGATGGCGGCCAAACCATGTGACTTATGACGTCATAATTTTCAACACATGTGCAAACACGAATGTAGACGATAAGCGCAAATTTTCGCTTCGCTAGGTTAAGCAGTTCCAGAGAAAACATTATTTAATATTTTTCTTAAAACCAACATGGCTGCCAAACCCTGGGCCCGATCGCGTTGAAATTTCAAACCCTCATTCCGCATGAGCGTTCCACCATAAACTTGATGTTTCACATTTATTGATGCAGTAGTTCCAGAGTAAACATTAATTAATATTTTTCCTTCAATCCACGATGGCTGCCAAACGTTGCGTCGTACCTCAAAAGGGGGTGAGAACTTTTTATTCGTCATGGAGAGGCGGTCATAGTGGTGGAGTTTCGCCTGGATCTGTTCAGTCCTTTCAGAGAAAAATACGTTTAAAGATATTATTTTTTAATCCAAGATGGCTGACGAACCATGTGACCTATGACATTACAAATTTAAATTCTGCTTCCAACTGGGTATTGGAACACGTTTCTGAAGTTTCGTGTTAATCGGTAAAGGTGCGTTTTTCTATCCAAGATGGCCGCCAAACTATGTGACGTGTGACATCATAATTTTTACCACGCATGCACAGACAAAGGTAGATGATAATTACAAATTTTCGATTCGTTTGGTTAAGCGGTTCCAGAGAAAACATTATTTAATATTTTTCTTAAATCCAAGATGGCGGCCAAACCATGCGACTTATCAATTTTAAATTAACAAACTTATATCGCCTTCCTGTCCTGAATATAGTTCTGAAATCTCCCCTTCATTGGGCCAACGCTTCTGGAGAAGAAGATGTTTGAAGGTTTTCGGGTTTTTTCAAGATGGCCGCCAAACCATGTGACCGATCAAGAACAAATTAACAAACTTGAGAAAGGACCTCATGGGGAATATATGTGTGAAGTTTCGTCTTAATCTGTCTTGCCCTTCTGGAGAAGAAGATTTTTAAAATTTATTCATTTTCAATCCAAGATGGCTGCCGAACCTTGTGACCAATGATATCATAAATTTAAATTCTGCTTTCCATCGTCGACCCGAACAAGTGTGTGAAGTTTATTGAAAATCGGATAAGGTCTATTTTTCTATCCAAGATGGCCGCCAAACCATGTGACTTCTGAGGTAAAAATTTTTTACCATGTATGCAGACTTGAGGGAGGAAGGCAATTGCAAATTTTCGCTTCGATGGCTTATGAAATACCAGAGAAAACATTATTTAATATTTTTCTTAAATCCAACATGGCGGCCAAACCATGTGACGTATCACTTCGAAATTAACAAACTTGCATCGCATACATGTCACGAATATAGTTGTGAAATCTCGCCTTCATGGGACCAGCGCTTCTGGAGAAGAAGATGTTTGAAGGTTTTAGTGTTTTTTCAAGATGGCCGCCAAACCATGTGACGTATCAACAACAAATTAACAAACTTGAAAGAGAACATCAGGGGGAATGTACGTGTAAAGTTTCGCCTTAATCTGTCCAGCCCTTCTGGAGAAGAAGATTTTTTTTTAATAAACACTAAAAAACAAGATGGCGGCCGAATTACGTCATCGATGACGTCAAGAAAAACATTTTCGTCAGTGATTTTAGGCGTAGATGATGCTCAGAATTTTTCAGATTTTTCCTATACGGCGTTCTACTTGACGAATTTTCACCGGTATATCGCTTCACCTATGACGTCATGAAAAATCACACGTGTTCCCCATAGGGAGCTTAGTAAAATGTATCAAGAGAAAAATTTTTCCATTGCACGGTTTCCGAGATACAGATGTCCAAAGTTTATCGTTTTTTTCAAGATGGCGCCCGCACCACATGACCAATGACGTCATAATTATAACGTGATTGTGCTATCAAAAAAGATACATACTGTGGTGAAAATTTTGTGTCGATCGGACTTAGTATCCCAGAGAAAATGATTTTTAAAGCGAAAAAGGGTGCAAAATGCCGGCGGAAAAAGAAAAATAATAATAAACAGAAGAAAAACAATAGGGTACCCTGTACTGACAGGGTACCCTAATAATAATAACTAGAACTGCCACTTTATAACTGCTGGCAGTGATGACCGGGTACCCAGTCCGTCCGCCATTGACACAACTGATACAACATGAGACTTAAATCATAGTCGCAAAGTTTCGCATTTATCGGATAAGCGGTGCCAGAGAAAACATTATTTAATGGTGATACAACCACAGGCCTGCTTCGAGACGGCGCGGAACAGACGAGTTACGAACCGGGCAGCACAAAGCGTTCAATTTCCTTATTACTGGCGAACAGATTCAAATAATTAAATAATTCTGGCTGCCAAACCGCATGACCGATCAGGTTGAAATTTTAAACGTTTGTTTCGCATGTCGGCTAAATTACAAATGTGAAGTTTCGTATATATAGAAGCAGTGGTTCCAGAGTAAACATTAATTAATATTTATCCTTCAATCCAAGATGGCGGCCAAACCATGTGACTTATGACGTCATAATTTTCAACACATGTGCAAACACGAATGTAGACGATAAGCGCAAATTTTCGCTTCGCTAGGTTAAGCAGTTCCAGAGAAAACATTATTTAATATTTTTCTTAAAACCAACATGGCTGCCAAACCCTGGGCCCGATCGCGTTGAAATTTCAAACTCTCATTCCGCATGAGCGTTCCACCATAAACTTGATGTTTCACATTTATTGATGCAGTAGTTCCAGAGTAAACATTAATTAATATTTTTCCTTCAATCCACGATGGCTGCCAAACGTTGCGTCGTACCTCAAACAGGGGTGAGAACTTTTTATTCGTCATGGAGAGGCGGTCATAGTGGTGGAGTTTCGCCTGGATCTGTTCAGTCCTTTCAGAGAAAAATACGTTTAAAGATATTATTTTTTAATCCAAGATGGCTGACGAACCATGTGACCTATGACATTACAAGTTTAAATTCTGCTTCCAACTGGGTATTGGAACACGTTTCTGAAGTTTCGTGTTAATCGGTAAAGGTGCGTTTTTCTATCCAAGATGGCCGCCAAACCATGTGACGTGTGACATCATAATTTTTACCACGCATGCACAGACAAAGGTAGATGATAATTACAAATTTTCGATTCGTTTGGTTAAGCGGTTCCAGAGAAAACATTATTTAATATTTTTCTTAAATCCAAGATGGCGGCCAAACCATGCGACTTATCAATTTTAAATTAACAAACTTATATCGCCTTCCTGTCCTGAATATAGTTCTGAAATCTCCCCTTCATTGGGCCAACGCTTCTGGAGAAGAAGATGTTTGAAGGTTTTCGGGTTTTTCAAGATGGCCGCCAAACCATGTGACCGATCAAGAACAAATTAACAAACTTGAGAAAGGACCTCATGGGGAATATATGTGTGAAGTTTCGTCTTAATCTGTCTTGCCCTTCTGGAGAAGAAGATTTTTAAAATTTATTCATTTTCAATCCAAGATGGCTGCCGAACCTTGTGACCAATGATATCATAAATTTAAATTCTGCTTTCCATCGTCGACCCGAACAAGTGTGTGAAGTTTCTTGAAAATCGGATAAGGTCTATTTTTCTATCCAAGATGGCCGCCAAACCATGTGACTTCTGAGGTAAAAATTTTTTACCATGTATGCAGACTTGAGGGAGGAAGGCAATTGCAAATTTTCGCTTCGATGGCTTATGAAATACCAGAGAAAACATTATTTAATATTTTTCTTAAATCCAACATGGCGGCCAAACCATGTGACGTATCACTTCGAAATTAACAAACTTGCATCGCATACATGTCACGAATATAGTTGTGAAATCTCGCCTTCATGGGACCAGCGCTTCTGGAGAAGAAGATGTTTGAAGGTTTTAGTGTTTTTTCAAGATGGCCGCCAAACCATGTGACGTATCAACAACAAATTAACAAACTTGAAAGAGAACATCAGGGGGAATGTACGTGTAAAGTTTCGCCTTAATCTGTCCAGCCCTTCTGGAGAAGAAGATTTTTTTAATAAACACTAAAAAACAAGATGGCGGCCGAATTACGTCATCGATGACGTCAAGAAAAACATTTTCGTCAGTGATTTTAGGCGTAGATGATGCTCAGAATTTTTCAGATTTTTCCTATACGGCGTTCTACTTGACGAATTTTCACCGGTATATCGCTTCACCTATGACGTCATGAAAAATCACACGTGTTCCCCATAGGGAGCTTAGTAAAATGTATCAAGAGAAAAATTTTTCCATTGCACGGTTTCCGAGATACAGATGTCCAAAGTTTATCGTTTTTTTCAAGATGGCGCCCGCACCACATGACCAATGACGTCATAATTATAACGTGATTGTGCTATCAAAAAAGATACATACTGTGGTGAAAATTTTGTGTCGATCGGACTTAGTATCCCAGAGAAAATGATTTTTAAAGCGAAAAAGGGTGCAAAATGCCGGCGGAAAAAGAAAAATAATAATAAACAGAAGAAAAACAATAGGGTACCCTGTACTGACAGGGTACCCTAACTAGAACTGCCACTTTATAACTGCTGGCAGTGATGACCGGGTACCCAGAAGTGCCTTTGACACAACTGATACAACATGAGACTTAAATCAGAGTCGCAAAGTTTTGCATTGACAGGATAAGCGGTGCCAGAGAAAACATTATTTAATGGTGATAGAAACACAGGCCTGCTTCGAGAGGGCGCGGAACAGACGAGTTGCGAACCGGGCAGCACAAAGCATTCAATTTCGTTAGAACTGGCTTCCAGATTCAAATAATTAAATAATTCTGGCTCCCAAACCGCGTGACCGATCAGGTTGAAATTTTAAACTTTTGTTTCGCATGTCACCTGAATTATAAATTTGAAGCTTCTCATATATAGAGGCAGCCGTTCCAGAGTAAACATTAATTAATATTTATCCTTCAATCCAAGATGGCGGCCAAACCATGTGACTTGTGATGTCATAATTTTCACCACATGTGCAAACACAATGGGAGACTATAAGTGCAAATTTTCGCTTCTCCAGGTTAAGCAGTTCCAGAGAAAACATTATTTAATATTTTTCTTAAAACCAACATGGCTGCCAAACCCTGGGCCCGATCCCGTTGAAATTTCAAACCCACATTCCGCATGAGCGTTCCACCATAAAGGTGATGTTTCACATTTATTGATGCAGTAGTTCCAGAGTAAACATTAATTAATATTTTTCCTTCAATCCACTATGGCTGCCAAACGTTGCGTCGTACCTCAAAAGGGGTGAGAACTTTTTATTCGTCATGGAGAGGCGGTCATAGTGGTGGAGTTTCGCATGGATCTGTTCAGCCGTTTCAGAGAAAAAGATGTTTGAAGATATTGTTTTTCAATCCAAGATGGCTGACGAACCATGAGACCTATGACATCAGAAATTTATACTCTGCTTCCAACTGGGTATTGGAACACGCACGTGAAGTTTCGTGTTAATCGGTAAAGGTGCGTTTTTCTATCCAAGATGGCCGCCAAACCATGTGACCTGTGACGTCATAATTTTTACCATGCGTGCACACACGATGGTAGATGACAATTGCAAATTTTCGATTCGTTAGGTTAAGCGGTTCCAGAGAAAACATTATTTAATATTTTTCTTAAATCCAAGATGGCGGCCAAACCGTGTGACTTATCAATTCGAAATTAACAAACTTATATCGCCTATATGTCCCGAATATACTTCTGAAATCTGCCCTTCATCCGACCAGCGCTTCTGGAGAAGAAGATGTTTGAAGGTTTTAGGGTTTTTTTCAAGATGGCCGCCAAACCATGTGACCGATCAAGAACAAATTAACAAACTTGAGAAAGGACCTCATGGGGAATATATGTGTGAAGTTTCGTCTTCATCTGTCTTGCCCTTCTGGAGAAGAAGATTTTTAAAATTTATTCATTTTCAATCCAAGATGGCTGCCGAACCTTGTGACTTATGATATCATAAATTTAAATTCTGCTTTCCATCGTCGACCCGAACAAGTGTGTGAAGTTTCGTGAAAATCGGATAAGGTCTATTTTTCTATCCAAGATGGCCTCCAAACCATGTGACTTCTGAGGTAAAATTTTTTTTACCATGTATGCAGACTTGAGGGAGGAAGGCACTTGCAAATTTTCGCTTCGATGGCTTATGAAATACCAGAGAAAACATTATTTAATATTTTTCTTAAATCCAATATGGCGGCCAAACCATGTGACCTATCACTTCGAAATTAACAAACTTACATCGCATACATGTCACGAATATAGTTGTGAAATCTCGCCTTGATTGGACCAGCGCTTCTGGAGAAGAAGATGTTTGAAGGTTTTAGGGTTTTTTCAAGATGGCCGCCAAACCATGTGACGTATCAACAACAAATTAACAAACTTGAAAGAGGACCTCAAGGGAGATGTACTTGGAAAGCTTCGCCTTTATCTGTCCTGCCCTTCTGGAGAAGAAGATTTTTTTTAAAAAAACACTAAAAAACAAGATGGAGGCCGAATTACGTCATCGATGACGTCAAAAAAAACATTTTTGACGATGAATTTTGGTGTAGATGACGGTCAGAATTTTTCAGATTTTTCCCATATGGCGTTCTACTTGACGAATTTTCACCGGTGTATCGCTTCACTTCTGACGTCAAGAAAAATCACACGTGTTCCCCATAGGGAGCTTAATAAAATTCATGAAGCGAAAACATTTTTACCCTAGAAAGTTTCAGAGATACAGAGGTCCAAAGTTTTTCGGTTTTTTCAAGATGGCGCCCGCACCACGTGACCAATGACGTCATAATTATAACGCAATTGTGCTATCAAAAAAGATACATACTATGGTGAAAACTTCGTGTCGATCGGACTTAGCGTCCCAGAGAAAATGATTTTTAAAGTGAAGAAGGGTGCAAAATGCCGGCGGAAAAAGAATAATAATGCGTAATAATAAACAGAAGAAAAACAATAGGGTACCCTGTACTCACAGGGTACCCTAACTAGAACTGCCACTTTATAACTGCTGGCAGTGATGACCGGGTACCCAGTCCGTCCGCCTTTGACACAACTGACACAACGTGAGACTTAAATCATAGTCGCAAAGTTTCGCATTTATCGGATAAGCGGTGCCAGAGAAAACATTATTTAATGGTGATACAACCACAGGCCTGCTTCGAGACGGCGCGGAACAGACGAGTTACGAACCGGGCAGCACAAAGCGTTCAATTTCCTTATTACTGGCGAACAGATTCAAATAATTAAATAATTCTGGCTGCCAAACCGCATGACCGATCAGGTTGAAATTTTAAACGTTTGTTTCGCATGTCGGCTAAATTACAAATGTGAAGTTTCGTATATATAGAAGCAGTGGTTCCAGAGTAAACATTAATTAATATTTATCCTTCAATCCAAGATGGCGGCCAAACCATGTGACTTATGACGTCATAATTTTCAACACATGTGCAAACACGAATGTAGACGATAAGCGCAAATTTTCGCTTCGCTAGGTTAAGCAGTTCCAGAGAAAACATTATTTAATATTTTTCTTAAAACCAACATGGCTGCCAAACCCTGGGCCCGATCGCGTTGAAATTTCAAACCCTCATTCCGCATGAGCGTTCCACCATAAACTTGATGTTTCACATTTATTGATGCAGTAGTTCCAGAGTAAACATTAATTAATATTTTTCCTTCAATCCACGATGGCTGCCAAACGTTGCGTCGTACCTCAAAAGGGGGTGAGAACTTTTTATTCGTCATGGAGAGGCGGTCATAGTGGTGGAGTTTCGCCTGGATCTGTTCAGTCCTTTCAGAGAAAAATACGTTTAAAGATATTATTTTTTAATCCAAGATGGCTGACGAACCATGTGACCTATGACATTACAAATTTAAATTCTGCTTCCAACTGGGTATTGGAACACGTTTCTGAAGTTTCGTGTTAATCGGTAAAGGTGCGTTTTTCTATCCAAGATGGCCGCCAAACTATGTGACGTGTGACATCATAATTTTTACCACGCATGCACAGACAAAGGTAGATGATAATTACAAATTTTCGATTCGTTTGGTTAAGCGGTTCCAGAGAAAACATTATTTAATATTTTTCTTAAATCCAAGATGGCGGCCAAACCATGCGACTTATCAATTTTAAATTAACAAACTTATATCGCCTTCCTGTCCTGAATATAGTTCTGAAATCTCCCTTCATTGGGCCAACGCTTCTGGAGAAGAAGATGTTTGAAGGTTTTCGGGTTTTTTCAAGATGGCCGCCAAACCATGTGACCGATCAAGAACAAATTAACAAACTTGAGAAAGGACCTCATGGGGAATATATGTGTGAAGTTTCGTCTTAATCTGTCTTGCCCTTCTGGAGAAGAAGATTTTTAAAATTTATTCATTTTCAATCCAAGATGGCTGCCGAACCTTGTGACCAATGATATCATAAATTTAAATTCTGCTTTCCATCGTCGACCCGAACAAGTGTGTGAAGTTTATTGAAAATCGGATAAGGTCTATTTTTCTATCCAAGATGGCCGCCAAACCATGTGACTTCTGAGGTAAAAATTTTTTACCATGTATGCAGACTTGAGGGAGGAAGGCAATTGCAAATTTTCGCTTCGATGGCTTATGAAATACCAGAGAAAACATTATTTAATATTTTTCTTAAATCCAACATGGCGGCCAAACCATGTGACGTATCACTTCGAAATTAACAAACTTGCATCGCATACATGTCACGAATATAGTTGTGAAATCTCGCCTTCATGGGACCAGCGCTTCTGGAGAAGAAGATGTTTGAAGGTTTTAGTGTTTTTTCAAGATGGCCGCCAAACCATGTGACGTATCAACAACAAATTAACAAACTTGAAAGAGAACATCAGGGGGAATGTACGTGTAAAGTTTCGCCTTAATCTGTCCAGCCCTTCTGGAGAAGAAGATTTTTTAATAAACACTAAAAAACAAGATGGCGGCCGAATTACGTCATCGATGACGTCAAGAAAAACATTTTCGTCAGTGATTTTAGGCGTAGATGATGCTCAGAATTTTTCAGATTTTTCCTATACGGCGTTCTACTTGACGAATTTTCACCGGTATATCGCTTCACCTATGACGTCATGAAAAATCACACGTGTTCCCCATAGGGAGCTTAGTAAAATGTATCAAGAGAAAAATTTTTCCATTGCACGGTTTCCGAGATACAGATGTCCAAAGTTTATCGTTTTTTTCAAGATGGCGCCCGCACCACATGACCAATGACGTCATAATTATAACGTGATTGTGCTATCAAAAAAGATACATACTGTGGTGAAAATTTTGTGTCGATCGGACTTAGTATCCCAGAGAAAATGATTTTTAAAGCGAAAAAGGGTGCAAAATGCCGGCGGAAAAAGAAAAATAATAATAAACAGAAGAAAAACAATAGGGTACCCTGTACTGACAGGGTACCCTAACTAGAACTGCCACTTTATAACTGCTGGCAGTGATGACCGGGTACCCAGTCCGTCCGCCTTTGATACAACATGGGACTTTCTGCAGATGACAGTCGCAAAGTTTGGCATTGAAAGGATAAGCGGTGCCAGAGAAAACATTATTTAATAGTGATACAAACACAGGCCTGCTTCGAGACGGCACGGAACAGATGAGTTACGAACCGGGCAGCACAAAGCATTCAATTTCGTTATTACTGGCTTCCAGATTCAAATAATTAAATAATTCTGGCTCCCAAACCGCGTGACCGATCAGGTTGAAATTTTAAACTGTTATTTCGCATGTCACCTGAATTATAAATCTGAAGTTTCGCATATATAGAGGCAGCGGTTCCAGAGTAAACATTAATTAATATTTATCCTTCAATCCAAGATGGCGGCCAAACCATGTGACTTGTGATGTCATAATTTGCACCACGTGTGCAAACACGATGGTGGATGATAACTGCAAATTTTCGCTTCTCCAGGTTAAGCAGTTCCAGAGAAAACATTATTTAATATTTTTCTTAAAACCAACATGGCTGCCAAACCCTGGGCCCGATCGCGTTGAAATTTCAAACCCTCATTCCGCATGAGCGTTCCACCATAAACTTGATGTTTCACATTTATTGATGCAGTAGTTCCAGAGTAAACATTAATTAATATTTTTCCTTCAATCCAATATGGCTGCCAAACGTTGCATCGTACCTCAAAAGGGGGTGGGAACTTTTTATTCGTCATGGAGAGGCGGTCATAGTGGTGGAGTTTCGCCTGGATCTGTTCAGCCGTTTCAGAGAAAAAGACGTTTGAAGATATTGTTTTTCAATCCAAGATGGCTGACGAACCATGTGACCTATGACATCAGAAATGTATCTTCTGCTTCCAACTGGGTATTGGAACACGTACGTGAAGTTTCGTGTTAATCGGTAAAGGTGCGTTTTTCAATCCAAGATGGCCGCCAAACCATGTGACGTGTGACATCATAATTTTTACCAAGCGTGCATACTGCCTGCTAGATGATAATTACAAATTTTCGATTCGTTTGGTTAAGCGGTTCCAGAGAAAACATTATTTAATATTTTTCTGAAATCCAAGATGGCGGCCAAACCATGTGACTTATCAATTCGAAATTAACAAACTTATATCGCCTTCCTGTCCCGAATATAGTTCTGAAATCTCCCCTTCATTGGGCCAACGCTTCTGGAGAAGAAGATGTTTGAAGGTTTTCGGGTTTTTTCAAGATGGCCGCCAAACCATGTGACCGATCAAAAACAAATTAACAAACTTGAGAAAGGACCTCATGGGGAATATATCTGTGAAGTTTCGTCTTCATCTGTCTTGCCCTTCTGGAGAAGAAGATTTTTAAAATTTATTCATTTTCAATCCAAGATGGCTGCCGAACCTTGTGACCGAGGATATCATGAATTTAAATTCTGCTTTCCATCGTCGACCCGAACAAGTGTGTGAAGTTTTGTGTAAATCGGATAAAGTCTATTTTTCTATCCAAGATGGCCGCCAAACCATGTGACTTCTGAGGTAAAAATTTTTTACCATGTATGCAGACTTGAGCGAGGAAGGCACTTGCAAATTTTCGCTTCGATGGCTTATGAAATACCAGAGAAAACTTTATTTAATATTTTTCTTAAATCCAACATGGCGGCCAAACCATGTGACCTATCACTTTGAAATTAACAAACTTGCATCGCATACATGTCACGAATATAGTTCTGAAATCTCGCCTTCATTGGACCAGCGCTTCTGGAGAAGAAGATGTTTGAAGGTTTTAGGGTTTTTTCAAGATGGCCGCCAAACCATGTGACGTATCAACAACAAATTAACAAACTTGAAAGAGGACCTCAGGGGGAATGTGCGTGTAAAGTTTCGCCTTAATCTGCATAGCCGTTCTGGAGAAGAAGATTTTAAAAAAAAACACTAAAAAACAAGATGGCGGCCGAATTACGTCATCGATGACGTCAAAAAAACATTTTCGTCAGTGATTTTTGGCGTAGATGATGCTCAGAATTTTTCAGATTTTTCCCATATGGCGTTCTACTTGACGAATTTTCACCGGTATATCGCTTCACCTATGACGTCACGAAAAATCACACGTGTTCCCCATAGGGAGCTTAGTAAAATGTATCAAACGAAAATTTTTTCCATTGCACGGTTTCCGAGATACAGATGTCCAAAGTTTATCGCTTTTTTCAAGATGGCGACCGTACCACGTGACCAATGACGTCATAATTATAACGTGATTGTGCTATCAAAAAAGATACATACTATGGTGAAAATTTCCTGTCGATCGGACTTAGTGTTCCAGAGAAAATGATTTTTAAAGCGAAAAAGGGTGCAAAATGCCGGCGGAAGAATAATAATAATAATGCGTAATAATAAACAGAAGAAAAACAATAGGGTACCCTGTACTCACAGGGTACCCTAATAATAATAATAAACAGAAGAAAAACAATAGGGTACCCTGTACTCACAGGGTACCCTAATAATAAACAGAAGAAAAACAATAGGGTACCCTGTACTCACAGGGTACCCTAATAATAAACTAGAACTGCCACTTTATAACTGCTGGCAGTGATGACCGGGTACCCAGTCCGTCCGCCTTTGATACAACATGGGACTTTCTGCAGATGACAGTCGCAAAGTTTGGCATTGAAAGGATAAGCGGTGCCAGAGAAAACATTATTTAATAGTGATACAAACACAGGCCTGCTTCGAGACGGCACGGAACAGATGAGTTACGAACCGGGCAGCACAAAGCATTCAATTTCGTTATTACTGGCTTCCAGATTCAAATAATTAAATAATTCTGGCTCCCAAACCGCGTGACCGATCAGGTTGAAATTTTAAACTTTTATTTCGCATGTCACCTGAATTATAAATCTGAAGTTTCGCATATATAGAGGCAGCGGTTCCAGAGTAAACATTAATTAATATTTATCCTTCAATCCAAGATGGCGGCCAAACCATGTGACTTGTGATGTCATAATTTGCACCACGTGTGCAAACACGATGGTGGATGATAACTGCAAATTTTCGCTTCTCCAGGTTAAGCAATTCCAGAGAAAACATTATTTAATATTTTTCTTAAAACCAACATGGCTGCCAAACCCTGGGCCCGATCGCGTTGAAATTTCAAACCCTCATTCCGCATGAGCGTTCCACCATAAACTTGATGTTTCACATTTATTGATGCAGTAGTTCCAGAGTAAACATTAATTAATATTTTTCCTTCAATCCAATATGGCTGCCAAACGTTGCATCGTACCTCAAAAGGGGGTGGGAACTTTTTATTCGTCATGGAGAGGCGGTCATAGTGGTGGAGTTTCGCCTGGATCTGTTCAGCCGTTTCAGAGAAAAAGACGTTTGAAGATATTGTTTTTCAATCCAAGATGGCTGACGAACCATGTGACCTATGACATCAGAAATGTATATTCTGCTTCCAACTGGGTATTGGAACACGTACGTGAAGTTTCGTGTTAATCGGTAAAGGTGCGTTTTTCAATCCAAGATGGCCGCCAAACCATGTGACGTGTGACATCATAATTTTTACCAAGCGTGCATACTGCCTGCTAGATGATAATTACAAATTTTCGATTCGTTTGGTTAAGCGGTTCCAGAGAAAACATTATTTAATATTTTTCTGAAATCCAAGATGGCGGCCAAACCATGTGACTTATCAATTCGAAATTAACAAACTTATATCGCCTTCCTGTCCCGAATATAGTTCTGAAATCTCCCCTTCATTGGGCCAACGCTTCTGGAGAAGAAGATGTTTGAAGGTTTTCGGGTTTTTCAAGATGGCCGCCAAACCATGTGACCGATCAAAAACAAATTAACAAACTTGAGAAAGGACCTCATGGGGAATATATCTGTGAAGTTTCGTCTTCATCTGTCTTGCCCTTCTGGAGAAGAAGATTTTTAAAATTTATTCATTTTCAATCCAAGATGGCTGCCGAACCTTGTGACCGAGGATATCATGAATTTAAATTCTGCTTTCCATCGTCGACCCGAACAAGTGTGTGAAGTTTTGTGTAAATCGGATAAAGTCTATTTTTCTATCCAAGATGGCCGCCAAACCATGTGACTTCTGAGGTAAAAATTTTTTACCATGTATGCAGACTTGAGCGAGGAAGGCACTTGCAAATTTTCGCTTCGATGGCTTATGAAATACCAGAGAAAACTTTATTTAATATTTTTCTTAAATCCAACATGGCGGCCAAACCATGTGACCTATCACTTTGAAATTAACAAACTTGCATCGCATACATGTCACGAATATAGTTCTGAAATCTCGCCTTCATTGGACCAGCGCTTCTGGAGAAGAAGATGTTTGAAGGTTTTAGGGTTTTTTCAAGATGGCCGCCAAACCATGTGACGTATCAACAACAAATTAACAAACTTGAAAGAGGACCTCAGGGGGAATGTGCGTGTAAAGTTTCGCCTTAATCTGCATAGCCGTTCTGGAGAAGAAGATTTTAAAAAAAAAAACACTAAAAAACAAGATGGCGGCCGAATTACGTCATCGATGACGTCAAAAAAACATTTTCGTCAGTGATTTTTGGCGTAGATGATGCTCAGAATTTTTCAGATTTTTCCCATATGGCGTTCTACTTGACGAATTTTCACCGGTATATCGCTTCACCTATGACGTCACGAAAAATCACACGTGTTCCCCATAGGGAGCTTAGTAAAATGTATCAAACGAAAATTTTTTCCATTGCACGGTTTCCGAGATACAGATGTCCAAAGTTTATCGCTTTTTTCAAGATGGCGACCGTACCACGTGACCAATAACGTCATAATTATAACGTGATTGTGCTATCAAAAAAGATACATACTATGGTGAAAATTTCCTGTCGATCGGACTTAGTGTTCCAGAGAAAATGATTTTTAAAGCGAAAAAGGGTGCAAAATGCCGGCGGAAGAATAATAATAATAATGCGTAATAATAAACAGAAGAAAAACAATAGGGTACCCTGTACTCACAGGGTACCCTAATAAACATAAGAAAAACAATAGGGTACCCTGTACTGACAGGGTACCCTAATAATAATAATAATAATAATAAACAGAAGAAAAACAATAGGGTACCCTGTACTGACAGGGTACCCTAATAATCCATCCATCCATTGGGACCATACTCTGTGCAGAGCATTGGTGCTGTCTTAGCAGTCTGCTGAGCTATTGGACACAATCCTGGACAGGTCGCCACTCCAACGCAGGGTACCAGCAAGCTGGCACTCATTTTGCCGACCTCAGAAGGATGACGGGCAGAGTTAACCCCACCTGGTATTAATTCAACAGACAAGTGGGATTTGAACTCAGGATCCAAGGATCCCAAACCCACCACCCTAACAGCAGGCATAATCACAATCATCCATCATCAACAATCATTCATCATCCTTCATCCACAATCATCCATCATCTTCCATCATTCATCCTCCATCATCCATCATTCTCATGACACATTGTGTGCATGTGTGAAAATCATTGAAAAAATAGAAAAGGCCTGGCCAATTTCCGCCAGTGTTGGGGATATCCAGGGTCAGGTCTTGGACACAGAAAAATACCCCTCTCCTGTGAGTGGGGAGAGTGCACTTATGATTTCCACCTGTGCTGTGTCAATCCTGGCTGGCTGTGCCAATCCATATTAAATTTAGCATATGTGCTGGGGCTACCCAGGGTCACATCATGGATACAAAAGTTAACCCCCCCAACCTCACAAGGCAATTCTCCATGTGTTTGTGTTTGCACATCCAGCTTAACAAAACAGCCGGCTATAGCTCTGTGCATCAGTCATTGTAAACGGATGTCATTGTCATAGTTAAAAGTAGGATATGGGAATATCTCAAAAAACTCGTTTGTCCATCATGTTCTCTCTCCCTTGCAACTACTGTACATAATAAACATCGTTGTCCCACTCTGATTAAATCCTTCATGTAGTTAACTGTTTGTTTTGTTTGCCACTTTGCAGTGAGGTGCAACACATGTGAGAAGGTATCGACGATGCTTGAGCATTTCCAAGACATATTTTTGGACATTCAGGTATTGATGCGCTTTCCACCTTTAAAAACTGCCATTAGTTTCTTCGTGTTCAGTCTGGTGTCTTCTGTCCGAACACTCATTGTCCCAATCAAAAATCTCATCATTTTCTCCTGAAATCTCCTTGCCATTTTCACTCCGTTTCTAAAGGCCCGG
Organism: Eptatretus burgeri; assembly: GCF_056783735.1. Taxonomy (NCBI): domain Eukaryota; kingdom Metazoa; phylum Chordata; class Myxini; order Myxiniformes; family Myxinidae; genus Eptatretus; species Eptatretus burgeri. The sequence continues at coordinate 86,465,327 of NC_140966.1, forward strand.
TCACACCTTGACGTTTTAGCCAACGTATGCCGATTTTTGAATTTTTTTTCTAAAACGCTGGCACACGTTGAATACGTTATGGGTAAGTTTTGATAACATTGAGAGTACGCTGAAAAACACTGCCATACGTCGTTGTACGTTGGCTTTAAACGTTGTACTTTTTGGTTGTCCTCAAATTTTTTCATGCTTGAAATTTCACGACGTATGCCGGCGTATGACTCACACGTTCCGCTACGCTGGCCACAAGTTGTATGCACGGTCTGCGATTGTTGACAGACGTCAACACATGCTACTTATAAGTTAATCATAAGTTGAGACACGCCGAGGTAATGTTTAGCGTACCCGAAACTTATTTCTAACCTATGATTAACGTGTTGTTGGCACGTTACGCGATCGTTGCCACACATCGACAGACGTTACTTTTACGTTACTCATAGGCTGAAAGACGTCGGTATAATGGATCGTCCTTGCGTCAGCGTCCACGGCCACGGCCAGGACACTTATTTGCAGCATTCTTCAAACTTTTCTTCGGCATGACGAGGATGTTCACACTTCGATGTCTAGCTTGGCTATGATTCCAATTGTCCATCGGCAGCGTCTATTTAAAATAGTCGAGTTTGAGCGTTTTAACACGTTCAGAAGAAACGCTTCAAATTTCCAAACCCCAGCGTTAAAAAACAAAGGCGAGTGACAGCAATTTAAATCGTTCATTGTAAACAATGAAAATAGTTGAGTGGTACTGTTTAAGAGTCGTTGAGTGTAAAAAAAATCCAATTGTTGAGCGCAAGCGTCTACTTTCAATAGTGGAGTTTGAGCGATTTAGCACGTTCAATAGAAACGATTAAAATTTCCGAGCGCCAGTGTCAAAAAACAAATGCGAGTGACAGCAATTTAAATCGTTCATTGTAAACAATGAAAATAGCTGAGTGGTACCGTTTAAAAGTCGTTGAGTGTAAAAAAAAATTCCAATTGTTGAGCGCAAGCGTCTACTTTCAATAGTGGAGATGCAGCCATTTAAATCGTTGAGTGGCAGCCCATGAATAGCAAACCCCACGTCACCGGCAAAAATAAACTGCCGCACGATATGGATAAGTTAGGCTATCGTTGGGCATAGTTTGTGAACGCCGGCTTCACGATAATTATTCGTTGGTATATCGTATCTATAAGTTATCGAAGCACTCTATGCACATTATTAGTTCATTGTGCATTTGTCCAACCCGTTATGAATAGACCTAAATCGTAAAAAACAAGCCATAGCTCATTGTTGAAAAAGCCCCATAAAAAAATTAGCCGCGAAGAACTTCGAACAATGGTGAAAAGATGTCTCCTACCTGTGGACACGCGGACGCAAGGACGATCCATCATAACCCACACCCTCCCCCTCACACTCACCTACTACTGCCAACATGAACAAACTACTACTAATACTAATACTGATACTGATACTGTTACTGCTGACATGGACATCGACTCAAAAAGGACTCGAAAACATTGTTGGGTTCCCCTTTTATGAGCAGCATTTTTATATACCAATTCCCAAAATCGCTGGGAACACGTCTTTATATGGCAGTTGTAAGCTAGAAACACGTTAATTTATTTTTTTTGTCGACCGGAAGACGTCATTGGAATACGTCTACATACGTCGATGTGTGTTGGGACTACGTAAAGAATTGGTTCAAAGCACGTCAAACATAAGTTCGAAATAAGTTTCACGTAAAAAAGACATTACCGCGACGTGTTTCGACTTATGAGTAGCTTATAAGTAGCCTTTGTGGACGTGTGTAAGCGTCCGCATATCGTGTGTAAAACTTATCCCCATCGCATGCGGAACGTGTGTCATACGCCGAGTACGTCGTAAAATTTTGAACATGTTTAAAATTTCTTGACGTACTCTACTTACTACGACGTATGATAGCGTACTTTAGCGTTCTACTCACGTATACCAAACTTACTCGTACCGTATTTGACGTGCCCCAACGGTTTAGACACATTTTTCTTAGGTCGGCATACGCTGGCAAGATCGCCAAGGTGTGACCGCGAGGTTGACACTTCCATTTCTATGGCAGTTATGATTCGAATCGTTGTGCGTCAGCCTTTTAATAGGCTACGTCACGACATCGTCGGCGATGCGTGCAACGGTCTATGCCTAAGTTAGACTATCGTTGGGCATCGGTTGTGTAGGCCGACAACAGGTTCAGCATTCATTGGTATAAGTTATCGATAACACAACGAAACGTTCTGTGTCCGTTACCAATGCGTAATACATAAGACCAAGTCGCTATGAATACGTCCGAATCTTTAAAAAAAACATCAAAAGTTCAACGTAAGCCAGCGTTTTACATACATTTTAATACGTTGCCATCGCTGGCTAAAACGTCAAGGTGTGACCGGGCCTTAATATCTGTTGAACATTTTGAAGAAACTAAGTTTTAATTTTTTTTATTAAATCACTCCATCGTGCCAATGCCTTTGTAGTTCTGTGAAAGGTAATATTAAATGATCGCGACCCCATTCCTTAGCCGGTGTCGGGAAGTGTTTAGATTTGTGTGGGATATGTTGCAGTGATTATTATTATTTTGTGCTTTATCCATGAGACTTACTCTGAATAAATTCCTTTGGACATTCATTTCATCAAACACTAATTGATATTGCTCAAGCGGCCTTATTTTTTAGCTCGCCTGTTCGAAGAACAGAGAGCTATAGCGATACCTCCGGCGTGAGCGTCATCATGAGCATGAGCGTGAAAATGTTAAATTTTTTGATGCAAGTTATATTTAACCTCCGCCATTGAAGATCGGAGGTTACTGTTTTCACCCCTTTCTGTTTGTTTGTTTGTTTGTGAACAGTATTACGGAAAAAACACCTCGACAGATTTCGACGAAACTTGGTGGGGGGGGTTAGGTATGGCCCAAGGATCATGCCATGAGATTTTGGACTTGCCCCCCCCCAAAAAAAATTTGTTGGAGAAAATTTTTTTTTTTTTGCATTTCTACATGTTTTAAGTGATTTCAACCCCCCCCCCCAAAAAAAAAATTGTTGGAGAAAAGAACTATAACTCTGTCAGCACTGTTGACATATTTAATGAATAAGATATAAGGTTCACTTGAGTGAACCAGCAGTATTGGCGGCGGAGGTTTTGCACTCTCCCGAGTGCTCCCCCTCTAGTTTCCTTTCTAATGTATTTATCGACCACACTTTTTTTATACGCCCGATGTATGTATGTATGTATGTATGTATGTATGTATGTATGTATGTGTATATATATATATATATATATATATATATATATATATATATATATATATATATATATATATATATATATATATATATATATATATATATATATATATATATATATATATATATATACATATATATATATATATATTGTTGCGAATTCGCGCCCGCCGGCGTGCGAGCGGCCACGTAACTCGAATCGCGGCACGTCGCCCACCTGACGGACAATTCCGTCGTGACCCTCTCGGACTAACGCCGGGAACTAGTCACGGGTGGGCCTTTCGGCCTCACCACGATCTTGCCAATCGGCCCCCCCGCGTGGGATAGGGTTGTTCGCCAAATTCGACCTACCTAAGTACCCACACGGAGGGTAGACCGGGCGATCGCACCTCGCCGCAGGTCGACTTCGGACACGGGCCACTTTAAGCGACCCGTTCCGTACTATGGGGATAACTGAGCGGTGTTATCGTCAACCTTGACGGTTCCGATTAATTGTCGGGCGTATTTTAGCCCACTACCAACCCTTTACGTGAAGTAAGATGGAGATTCAATTAAAGAAAAGACGAAGCGAAACGGGAAAAACAGTTCAACATAATTCACATTTATTCCGCGGCAAACGGAAAGCACACATATACAATTACAACAATTATGCACCAAAAGCAAATGTAAAACAAACACAACAATTATGAACCAAAAGCAATTGCAACAAAAGAAACACAATGCAGATCTACTACCGACTACACGAGCACACGGCAACACTTACACAGTTTTACTTTACAGACGGCGCCGACAACGCATATACTCAAAAGCAAAAGAAAAGGGGCCACCCTCAACTACAAGGGGGCAGCAATGGTCTGTGGGCGCGAGACCGGGTAGAGCCTACCCGTCTTGTGATGAGCCGCAAAATGGCGGTGGCGCCCCGACTCCGCGCTCCTCCGCGGGCCTCGCTGGCACTGCCTGGAATGGGGTGGGAACGGGGCCCCCCTTTTCGCACTATCTCAGCGCGGGGGGGAAACAGGGGGAGTTGTTGATGCTCTGGGGAAAGAGGATAGCTGGCTTGCTTGGGTCCCGCGACGAGCGACTCCACTGCGCCCTCGACCACGTTCCCGGCTTCTCCTCTCTGCAGCTCCCCGACAGACTCCGAACCCCGACAGACCGACTCTCCTCCAGACCCGTCTTGACTGCCGCTGCCACATTTCGCCGCCGCCACACCTCTCCAACTCGAGCCCGAAACAGAAACTCTCAACTGACTAAATTCGCCCCGCGCTCGGTGCTTTATAGTGCGACAGGAGAACCCACATGCAGATTTTCGGATCAGGATGGGCTCGGGGGCGGAGCCACGCTCGCCCATTGGACGGAGGAAAAGTGGGCGTGAATCATTCCTGATCCGCGAATCTGCATATATCGATTCTACTCCGACGCGCCTGGAGGCGGGGCCAAATCGCCCCGCGCTTAATGATTGGAGGGATCGGAAGTGGGCGTGAATCATTCCTGATCCGACTTCCCCGGAAAGGCCGCTTTTTGCACCCGCTGCTCGGCGCGCGCCCTGTACGAGTCCAGGATCAGTGCCCACAAGCGGCGCGGGAATGGCGGCAGAAGGAGGAGAGGTGAAGGTGGTGGAGGGTCCATTGTGGTGGTTTATGGCCATGGCGACGCTTGGAATGGCGGTGATGCGATGTTTGCGAGAGCGAGTTGTGAAGGTAAAGGCCGTGGGTGTTGGCGTTGTTGTTGTGAAGCGGCATTGCGGTTGGTGGTTGTTGTGTGATGGCGGTTGAGACGTGGTTGGTTCAAAATAAAGATAGAACAGAAAAACGGCTATCTTAAAGGGTCGCAGCCCGAATGAATGACATTTATTCCCTCTAAACAACGGGTTTGGGCCTAACTACACATGTACTTACAGAGATATCTCGCCTACGGGACCTGAATGGTGGTTTGCGAATTTCCCCAACGACAACAATATGTATATACAGTAGACTAGGCGTAAGTCGGCAGCGTGTAACTCGTCACTTCGCCGAAGTCGACAGTGTCAAAAAGTCCCGAATTTATCTCATGTTAAATCCCTTTGAATAAAGGGTCATCCCGCTGTAAGTCGTCATCTCTAAATCGTCACTTCGTCTAAGTCGTCAGATGTTGTCCGTTCCCGCGTAATGGAAACTCAAGTAAATTACCACTCCTAACTAGTCACATGGAACTGCTGCCTCGTGAGAAGCCCGATTTCATGGAATCGTGATGCTCGCTCATTGGTTTACACCGTCAGTGATGGACTATTTATAACTGCGTACACACGTTGATCGCACTGGTTTACAACTAAAACCTACCAAGAAAAATACGACATTATCCAGTTTTGTGAGGCAAACCCACTGATGAAGAAAACAGCCACAGCTGAGAAGTTGGACATCAAACGGCAGACATTGAACGATATCTTGAAGAATAAGGGCAAGATATTAGGACAAGTGGAGAAGATCGCGAGGCCGGTGGTAAGTGTGAAACGCGTGAAATGTGTGTCCTTTGAAGATGTCGATGACGCGCTCATCATCTGGTTTCGGCAAATGTCGGCTCAGCTAAATATTCGGTTGGACGGTGAAATGTTGCTGCTGAAGGCATGTAAATTCGCTGCGGACCTCGGGCATGATGATGCCGAGACCTTGCCAATGCACTGGATAGACAGATTCAAAGTGAGGTGGGGAATCCGGCAGCGTGGATTCGCCGATAATGTCTGGATGTGATGCGCCGATACTGTCTTTCGGTGGAGGATTGCCCAGACAACATCATGGAATACAATGACCGGTTTGAATCCTTTCTCATGCACCAGATGCCCAAGAGTTTGAGGCATTCAAACATAACGGATTACTTCGCGAAGAAGTAAAGGATCGATCGAGCTTAGTGTTGAAGTCCGATCATGGTTTTATCTTGGCTTGTTTTGTACATTACCGCACTCACTTACACATAGGCATTGAGTGGTAATCATCACCACGATGACTGTGTGTCATGTAATTTGTCACCATACCATCACCGATGGTATACGAGTTGTCTTACAGAGTTGTTCATTATCTTTACTTTTGATAAACTGATTCATGAATTCCATCTTTGCTTGATCACTTTCCAACTCACCAATGAACCCCCACCTATGCCCCGAGGATTGTGTTTTCCTTTTGGTACAATAGCCGGCTCTCACACATACGAGTCCAGGCCACGCGCGACTTCATCCTTCACCCCACAGTCATCATGAATGTTCGCATACGCGCAAGTCGTCACATTTCTAAGTCGTCACTTTTTTCTCGGTCCCGATGGTGACGACTTACGCCTTGTCTACTGTGTATATATATATATATATATATATATATATATATGTATATATATATATATATATATATGTATATATATATATATATATATATATGTATATATATATATATATATATATATATATATATATATATATATATATATATATATGTATATATATATATATATATATATGTATATATATATATATCTTCTTCTTCTTCTTCTTTCGGCTGCTCCCGTTCGGGGTCGCCACAGCGGATCATCCGTATGATCCGCATTGTGATTTGGCACATGTTTTACGCCGGATGCCCTTCCTGACACAACCCTGGTCGCCTCTTACAACACAGGGATATGGTACACCTATTTTAACCGAGGTATACACCGGCCCAGTATACTGGTACTCATTTTGCCGACCTCGGAAGGATGACAGGCTGAGTCAACCCCCTGGTGTATTAATTCAGTGGCCCAACGGGGCTTGAACTCAGGACCTTTTGGATCCCAAGCCGCTGCCCTAACCACTGCGCCAACACCAGGCATATATATATATATATATATATATATATATATATATATATATATATATATATATATATATATATATATATATATATATATATATATATATATACATATATATATATACATACATACATACATACATACATACATACATACATACATACATACATACATACACACACACACACACATCGGAGCATATTATGTTATACCGTCCGTCCGTCTGTCTGTCTGTCCGTTCATTCCTGTCCGCACTCTAACTCCCAAAGTTTTCAACTTTCACGTTTCATCTTTGGTACAGAGGTACAGACTGTGGAGACGGTGTGTCCTGACATACCTTCGTCATCTAAAGTGGTTGCCATGGCAACCAGGATGCTGTTTTCCATGTTGCAGCACAATTCTGTATATACCTTCTTGTTAGGGCATATATTGTGCTCACTTGCGCTCTTGTTACTGATTACAATATACAAATACATATATTGCTTTATAATTATACTTCACTGCAATGCTTTATAAAAAATATTAATTATTAGACTCGTCTTTTAAAAACGATAAATGTATAAACAGGCGAGCATTGCGTGGCTTTGACACCAACTCTGGTTAACATCAGTTTTTGACTCTTTTACCGTCCATTTTTTCAAACTTCGTGTGCAGGATGTGTCGAGTGTGAAGAAATGTCTGAAGAGATATATGGAATGGGAATATATAGAGGATTTCTATTGCAGCAGGTAAGGAAGTGCTTTAAGTTTTTCTGTTATTCAACCTTAATTTGTGTGAATGAAACGTTATGATCTGGTGTTTTTCTTTGCATTTCACGTTCCTCTTTCAGTTGCCAGAGGAAAACCATGTGGAAACATTACTCCGTTCATCAAGGCCCAAAGGTGTTGACACTGGTATTGAAGAGATTTCTGCCTTATGAGGACTCCAAAATTAACAAGGTTAATAAAATGAAAGTTGTTTTAAATGGCAGTGGAAACTATTTGGGGTCAAGACCTCAATATGTGTGAAGAATAATATAATTGATGTTGTGTAAATTCTATCAAATCTGTCCAGGATTTAGCAAAAGCATTGGTGGAGATTCAGTAGTTTCACATGATGTAATGTTTCGGCAGAAGGCAGAAAGAGTCGGTGAATTTTGACAGATGAAAGTACATCAAGAATTTTATGACAGCTTCTGAACGTTTTTGCTTTTTTTCATCTGCGTTCCAGAATGTTCGGTTTCCTGAAGAGCTGGACCTGCATGACCATTTGGCTGAGTGTCGTGAGTCCAGGCTGACGTACAATCTCTATGCCGTGATTGTGCATGTCGGAAAATATAGAACGTCAGGGCATTACTATTGCTACGTAAAGGTAAGTGTGAGAATCATTAAATATTTTCTTTAATACAACATGGTGCAGAAGAGATGTAGACTGTCCACACATCAATAAAAGCTGGCTTTAAGCGATCAACGGAGACTTGTATCACGAATATCGAGTACGAGGCATTTTTACCCGTGGTTTCGTTGACAAATTGAATGAAAAGACAATAATGTTGGACCACAAACATTCTGCTCTCTGTTCACCCGATCATTTGCCTGAGGACATCTTCCATTTAGTCTAACTCAACTAATCCGGGAGCCCATGGAGATTTGTTTAGCATTGCGAGTACAAAAGGTTTGAGGCTTGGATTATGATGGGATACAACATGGGACCCTCAAACGGGAATTCTTAAGTTTCATCTCCCGTACCATTTCTGGGGGCAACCACTTAAAGTACCCCCAACTTCAAGTTTAATTAGCATGATTGAGTATATGAATGAAACCTGTGCCAAAATGTTCTCCGAGAAGATAGAAATAAAGATCCGCCATTCTTAAGTGTCAACTCTTGTACTTAGCCTATTTAAGAACGCCCCTAATTAGTGCTAATTACCATGTTAATTAGCATGATCGAGTACAAAAATGAGACTTGAACCAAAATATCCAGTAGGGTACCCTGACTAAGTTTCGGCCATTCTTAAGTGTCAAATCCTGCACCAAGTCCAGTTAAGAATGGGTGAAAGGTGAGGGTCAGTGCTGCTGGGACGGGGGGGGGGGGGGTTAATTACCTTAATTAGGTACATGAATAAAACTAGCGCTAAATTGTTCATCTTTGGGGTGAAAATCAAGATCCGCCATTCTTAAGTATCAACTCCTGTACCAAGTCCACTTAAGAACGGGGATAAAATGAATGAACAATATACATTATATATGCGAAAACGGAGTTTAATAAAATTTGAAACAAAATTGCAACATGGACGAAAATGCGAGAGTGATTGCTGATAATTGGTACTGAGTTGTAATGATCATGATTAATTATATGAAATTACTAATGGAGTTATTTCTAACTGAAGTTTGATTGTATTGATGACATTAAAGAAGTCACAGGCAGCAACTGGTTGTTGTGCATCGTGTTCCTTAATCATCTTCTGTCCAGTCTGACTCGTCATCCGATGAGACGGTTATGTTCTCCTCTTCGATACTTTCATCACCATTGAGCTCATCTTCCTGTGGAACCAGGGTGTCTGGCATCTGTGGCCCTTCATGCCAAATTGGCTGATAATATCCATTGTCAAAGTCCCAACCATTTGATTCCGAAGGGTGCTGTTGGATTTTGGTGACATCAGCATTCAGCCACATGTGAGCAACAAATGATGCACGTTTCATATGCATAATGAGCTCTGCCTCACATGGTGGAATGGCACTTGCGTTTATGCCCTTAAGTTTCTCCAAGGGGTTCTTTGCTGTCGACTTTGGTCCACAGCCCTTTTCAAACACCTTGTACCGATAACCATTGAGTGTCACCTTGCTGGTGTCCTCTGCACCATACATGATTGTGGTGAAGGTTTGCAGGGTCTTTCGAGTTTTTTGACTCAGTTCTGTTTCAGTCGCCAGGCTTTGAAATGCTTTCTGTGCCTCTTTATTCTTTTCCAGCTTAGCAAATGGTTTGACTTTGTTTGGAGATGTACCCCTTCGCACCATCCATCCCTTTGCTCTCTGTAGGCCACTGGACCCACTGTGGGTAAGATCGCTGAACTCTGTAGGAGGCCATTCTGAGGCTTTGTTGGGCCTCAAGACAGGACGCAAGTCTCTTCCCGATTCCGCTCCAGACAGAGGGCAACCCCCTGCGTTCGGTGTGCGAGTGACGTCATCAATCCTTCACTTGTGTATGTAATCCTTCACTTGTGTATGTAATCCTTCACTTGTGTATGTCATCCTTCACTTGTGTATGTCATCCTTCACTTGTGTATGTCATCCTTCACTCGTGTATGTCATCCTTCACTCGTGCATGTAATCCTTCACTCGTGCACGTAATCCTTCACTCGTGCACGTAATCCTTCACTCGTGCACGTAATCCTTCACTCGTGCACGTAATCCTTCACTCGTGCACGTAATCCTTCACTCGTGTACGTAATCCTTCACTCGTGTACGTAATCCTTCACTCGTGTACGTAATCCTTCACTCGTGTACGTAATCCTTCACTCGTGTACGTAATCCTTCACTCGTGTACGTAAACCTTCACTCGTGTACGTAATCCTTCACTCGTGTACGTAAACCTTCACTCGTGTACGTAACCCTTCACTCGTGCACGTAACCCTTCACTCGTGCACGTAACCCTTCACTCGTGCATGTAATCCTTCACTCGTGCATGTAATCCTTCACTCGTGCATGTAATCCTTCACTCGTGCATGTAATCCTTCACTCGTGCATGTAATCCTTCACTCGTGTATGTATGTCTCCTTCACTTGTAATCTTATCGCACTCACACCAAAGGAGCATGTTACAACTTGTAGTGGAACCAACATGTGTCATCAACTATGATTGGGATGAGTCTGGGCACAATATTGACTGTAAACTGACAAGCCTGGGCATGTCTATGTACGTCATGATTTGGTTGCATTTTTACGACCTTTAAACTTTGGCCGAAAATATCTCGAGAACAAAAAATACTACCCCTCCAGTTTTTTTGATATTGTTGCGGATTCGCGCCCGCCGGCGTGCGGACGGCCACGTAACTCGAATCGCGGCACGTCGCCCACCGGACGGACAATCCAGTCGTGACCCTCTCGGACTAACGCCGGGAACCAGTCACGGGTGGACCTTTCGGTCTCACCACGATCGTGCCAATCGGCCCCCGCGTGGGATAGGGTTGCTCGCCAAATTCGACCTACCTAAGTACCCACACGGAGGGTAGACCGGGCGATCGCACCTCGCCGCAGGTCGACTTCGGACACGGGCCACTTTAAGCGACCCGTTCCGTACTATCGGGATAACCGAGCGGTGTTATTCGTCGGCCTCGACGGTTCGATTAATTATCGGGCGTTTTAGCCCACGGCCAACCCTTTACGTGAAGCAAGATGGAGATTCAATGAAAGAAAAGATGAAGCGAAGCGGGAAAACAGTTCAACAATAAGCACATTTATTTCGCGATGAACGGAAAGCACACATATACAATTCCACCAAAAGCACATGTAAAAGAAGAAGACAATGCAATATTACACAAAAAGCAAATGCAACAATGCAGATCTAACCGACTACCGGGCACACGGCAACACTTATACAATTTTACTTCACAGACGGCGCCGACAACACATATTCCCAAAGCAAAAGAAAAGAGAACCACCCTCCAGGATGAGGCGGGCCTGGGGCCGAGACCGGGTCAGGCCTACCGTCTGATGATGAGACGCAGAGCGGCGGTGGCGCCTCAACTCCGCGGGCCTCGCGGACAGTGTCTGGTAGGGGGTGGGAAAAGGGGCCCCCTTTGTCGCACTATCTCAGCGCGGGGGGAAACAGGAGGGGGTTGCTGATGCTCGGGGGAAGGAGGATATCACCCTGTCTCGGGTCCCGTGGCGAGCGTCTCCTCCTCGACCTCGGTCGCGTTTCTGGCCTCTCCCTGTGCAGCTCCCGGCACCGACGCGAGCACCCCCTCGTCCGCCTTCGCCGCCGTCACCTCTCCACAGCTCCGTCCTCTTCACTCTGACGAGTACCACTTCTTTCCAGCTCCACCGACGACTCTCTTGAACTCCGCACACTCTACTTTACTGACGAATGCAGCCGTTTATATAAGCCCCGTGGCTTCGCTCTTTCACCCTTGACCCTCTGCCTCCGACCCTTCACCTCTCTAACTGGCTCCCCATTGGCCCGAGGAAAAGTGGGCGTGAATGCTTTTTGATCCATGAATTTGCATATAGCGACCGCCCTCCAACGCCCTGGAGGCGGGGCCAAATCACCCCTCGCTCACCGACTGGACGGAACAAAAGTGGGCGTGAGTCGTTTTTGATCCGTTTTCTGTGGAAAGTCCGTGATGTTTTTGAACACGCTGCTCGGTGCGCGCACAACACGAGTCCAGCATCGGCGCCCACGAGTGGCGCGAGATGGTGTGGATGCGATGGTGGCGAGTTGTGACGGTAAAGGTCGTGGTGGTTGTGGTGAAGCGGCGTTGTGTTGGTGGTTGTTGTTGTGAAGCGGCGTTGTGGTTGGTGGTTGTTGTTGTGAAGCGGCGTTGTGGTTGGTGGTTGTTGTGTGATGGCTGTTGAGACGTGGTTGGTGGTGGTAATAATGGCGGCTGGTTCAAAATAAAGATAGTAAAAGAAAAACGGCTATCCTGAAGAGTCGCAGCCCGCATGAATGACATTTATTCCCTCTAGACAACGGGTTTGGGCCTAACTACACATATACTTACCGAGATATCTCACCTGAGGGACCTGAATGGTGGTTTGTGAATTTCGTCAACCACAACACTACCCCCTCCCCTTTTTACAGACTCGTCCCGAGTCGTCAAATTTTCGTGTGCCATCATGTGTAGTTTTCCCCTAGTACATTTTACCTACGGATCCCTGAGTGCGACATTCATGGTATTCGTGTCCCCAAAATAAATAACCTGAGGGCTGCGTAACTACCTAAACAAACTCACTCACACGGACAACTTAAATAAAATTGCCGGCGCTAAGACAGACATGCCGGGGGCGCACTCATATTTACAGTACATCTTAACCTTAACTTACAAATTTTACACTAAACCATGGCCCAGGATCAATGAACTCTGCAAAAGGAAAGCAGTTAACAGGGAGCCAGGCTGCCCGCATGCAGTCTTTGGCTCAAAACAATGCAGGTGACAGGGAACGTGGCCGGCTGCTCACACGCAGTCCAAGGCCTTCCCTTTTGAACTGAACGCAGTGAACCACAACGGTGTATGGGCTGCACAAACGTAGTCTCCATGCCAGCTCAAGTGGCACACGCAATGAACACAACGAATGGATGGATGAATGGTTTGAACTGAACGCAGTGAACCACAACGGTGCATGGGCTGCACAAATGCAGTCTCCGTGCCAGCTCAAGTGGCACACGCAATGAACACAACGAATGGATGGATGAACACAAACACGGTGCACGGGCCGCCACTGCAGGCCCATGTTGTAGCTGCCAACAGGGCAGTTCTTGCAGCTTGCAAACTGTTGCTTTCTGATCCTGGCGCACGTGGCAATGAACAGGGGGGGGGGCAAAGCAAAATTGAACAGGGCTGGTGAACGTGGGCAGTGGGCATGGCATGGCATGGTAAAGGCAGCAGGCAACCACAGCCTGCAGAACCAGGCCGTTGCAGGCAAACACAGCCGGCAGATGAACTGGCCGGCACAGGCCTTGAAGAAAAACAGCTGCAGACGATCCAGCCGGCACAGGCCTTGCAGCAAAACAATAGCTGCCGATTAAGTGGTGCTGGCCACTCAGAAGGTGGGCTCGGACCTACCTACCTGTCTCCCTCCCACCTATCGCCTTTGCCTGTCACTGTACATACCCACTCCCTTAATTTGTCAAACCCCAATTTAGCCCCAACTTACTTTTTTTTTTTTTAACTTCCCCACTATAAATCGTCCCCTAACCCCCTGTACTGTCCTTGTTCGGCTAACCTATCCTATCACCTAGCCTACTCCCAACCCCTACGTTCCCTTCCCGGAGGGGAATAAGGGAGAGCTAGCGTCCTGTGTCGAGGCCCAACTCAAGCCTCAGAATGGCCTCCCCAGAGTTCAGCGATCTATAACCGAAGTGGGTCCAGCGGCCCACAACGAGAGCGAGGGGATGGATGGTGCGGAGGGGTACACTTCCTATCTACCCTAACCATTAACTGTTAAACTACCCCGGGGCTTTCAACAAGCGCCTCTCGCTTAAACTATTGGTTCTAACAACCCAGATTCCCGTCGCCTGTGTTGGTGTCCTCACAATTTCGGGCCTCGCCCCCCAATTTTCTCTCCGTGCCCTCACACGGTCTCATGGCTGGGACACGTGGCTCCCTTTGGCAGGCACGACCCTCTGCCGATTCTCCGACGATGGCACCCCCGGGCACTACACTGCCTCCGAGCCTACCAGCTCCCTAACACCGGGGAGTGCCCCCCATGGCACCTCCCCTGAAACGCACACGTGGCAGGCTGGCTTCCCGGGCCCCTTTCCGAGGGTCACCCGTGCCCACAACACTGCCCACGCGGCTAATGGCGCCCCGGGCCTCCGCACCAAGCAGACGCACCCGTGCCCACTACGCTATCCCGGCCCCCCATGGGCCCTTGGCCTACCACGGCCGACTAGCCTGGTGCCCGGGGTACCCACTCAGCGATACTCACTTTTCGCAGCCACGCTCCCAGCCCGTCAACAGGGCTCCTGCACCCCTCCAAACGGGTTTCGAGCCTACTTCCCCACCAACAACAAAACAACCTCCATTTTTCAATTTGACTAACCCCCTAACTCACTTTATACTGACCCCGGGGTCCCTTGGGCGGGAGTCACTCCTCCCCCCAATCACTCATCGCACCATGCATTCCAGACTCGCTCCATTCACACAGACCTGCTGGCCTCACTCACTCACCAAGCACATGCTTCCACTTCACTCACCAACTCTACAACACACTCACCGCTGAACTCTGCCATCCTGCTAACTACCTCCCCTAACTAACTCCTGCTCCCACGTCGTCCCTTAAACTATAGCACGTTCCATTTAACCTACGTAGCTAAGCTACGTCCCCACTACACATCCACAAGTCTGTCACTGTCTCCAAATAAATCATTTTATTTCCCAACCTAAAGCTCACTAAATCCCTCTACCTAATCCATTCCACGGACTCCATGAGGACTTACCCCTGCCCCATGAAGTCGGTCTAACTAAGCTAACCCTTCCCCCTAACTAGTTTCCATCCTGTGCCCTGGGAAGGGGGTCTTCCACCCCTTGCCCAGGAATCCTGTGCACCCGAAAGTGAGGCTTGTTTTTTTTTTTTTTTTTTTTTTTTCTACATGCGCATCACCAGCGCGGCAACTCCCAGCTCGCGCACTTTGCACCTGCCCGTGACGTCATGCAGCTGCACGTGTTCCTCGTCCCTCCTTGGACGGTACCATCCGGCAGGGATACCCTTCCTGCCGGATTCCAACCCCACGTGCAGCCATGACGTCACCGTGCGCATAAAAAAAACAAGCCCCACGTCTCGAGGGGTTCCCCACGCGAACACATGTGCTTTGCCCGTTGTAGCTTAACACACACGATCGCGTGGAGAACCCGTCCGGTCCAAATCCATTTACCTGCCTAAACTTTGTCCGTCCGCGGGATCGGCAAATCCACCGCGTGCGTTTCCGGACCGGGACTTCACTCTCGCAAGCGAGCACGTGGGGGCCTCGTGCGTTGCACAGCACGGACCTCGTGCTCACTGCTGGGTGAACCCGGCACGGTCCCCAAAACAACTACAGCCGCTACCCGGCTTTCTTTCCTCTGTCGCAGTCTCCGTCTCCATTCCACACACGCACTCCCGCGTGTTACGACGCTCACACTCCATTCCATTACATTCACACCGGGAGACGCGGCTGCGTGCTCCCGCATGCCAACCGACATCTCCCTCACATACCGCTCTCTCACACACACGGTCTCCCTTGCATAAACCATACCACTCACACGTGGTGCTCCATTCACTCGCGGCCTTCCACACACCGTGCCTCACTCACACACGCGGGGGCACTCACCCGCGGTGCCTCATCCACACACCGTCCCTCACTCACACACGCGGGGGCACTCAACCGCGGTGCCTCATCCACACTGGCCGTTTCATCCACACACACGGCCTCTTCCACACACGGTGCCTCATCCACACACGGCGTGCTGGGAAGCACGTACTCTGGCACCATCGCCACCACACCACTCACACATGGGGTCGTTTCCACACACGGGGACGCACTCACGCCTTGCACCACACACACAGGGACAACCACACTGGGAATTCGTGTCCCCACAAGGGTCTCTGGGGCCTCTATACCCCCCAAGCTCTCCGTGCACCTGTCCACAGCACTCGTCCCCTCAACCTCGCTCGACACGACCGAACTCACCTGGTCGTGACTCGCCTCAAGGGGGCATACTCCCTCCCCTCGTTCCTGGAGGAGGCTATCCCGCTGCTCGCACCGGGTCCCTACACGCTCCGCGAGCTCAACCTCATCGTCCTCCACTACCTCCGTGTGTGTGTGTGCGTCACTTACCCCGTCTTCATCGTGTAGTCTTCCCTTTATCGTTCCCATCTCCCGTGTCTCTGCCAACTCAGTCACCTCTTCACTCTTTACCTCCCTTGTCTCAACTATTATTTCCCTTGTCGTCACCTCGTGTCTCGTCTCACACGTTTTGGTCTCCCCATTTAATTTTTCCCTTTCGGTCACAGTCACGACCCTCGCCCAACACGCCCCCCGAATTATTTTGTCACCCGCCTCCACCGCGGGCCTGTCAGCCGTTGCACCCCCTCCCAGCTCGTTCGTTCCTACACGTGGAGTCGTCATTTTTAGCTCCTTGGTCACTGCCTTCATGCCCGCCTGCAGGCTTCGGCCCATGTTCTGCATCTCACCCCGGAGCTTTTTCGTTTCTTCCTTCATGTTTGTTTCCATTCCGTTCATCTTTTCGTTCATGCCTTTCATTTCGTTTTTCATTTCATTTGTGTATGTATCCATCTTTTCGTTCATTTGCTTGATCATGTTCGCTGTCATTTCCGCATACATTTTTGCCAGCATGGTGAATAGCTGGGCCATGTCGGGTGCGCTTGGATGAGCCGTTTCGGCAGGGGTTGGGGAAGGGTTTTGGTGGAGAGGGGGAGGGGAGGTGTCATACACCGCGGCCGCTGCCGCACCCATTTCGGGCTCTGGGTTCAGTTGGGCGAGTTCGTTTTCCTGTACAACCAACATTTCCTGCACGGGGATTTCATCCTGAGCCATGGATTCTACACATTCTACATCCATTTCTAATACCCCCGGCTCCCGCTCGCCTTGAGACGCCATCTTGCTTCTCTTAAAGGGTTAATTTAGCTCGCTCGTAATTTGGAGGGAATCGGGGGTCGCTCCTCTCACCCCTGGACCGATTCCCGTGAATTTAGCCGGAGACAGGAGAGCCCGTTTTCCCGTTCTCCGATACCAGTGCCGCGTGGAGGGCGATGGGTTTATATCGCACGACCTGACACCAGTGTTGCGGATTCGCGCCCGCCGGCGTGCGGACGGCCACGTAACTCGAATCGCGGCACGTCGCCCACCGGACGGACAATCCAGTCGTGACCCTCTCGGACTAACGCCGGGAACCAGTCACGGGTGGACCTTTCGGTCTCACCACGATCGTGCCAATCGGCCCCCGCGTGGGATAGGGTTGCTCGCCAAATTCGACCTACCTAAGTACCCACACGGAGGGTAGACCGGGCGATCGCACCTCGCCGCAGGTCGACTTCGGACATGGGCCACTTTAAGCGACCCGTTCCGTACTATCGGGATAACCGAGCGGTGTTATTAGTCGGCCTCGACGGTTCGATTAATTATCGGGCGTTTTAGCCCACGGCCAACCCTTTACGTGAAGCAAGATGGAGATTCAATGAAAGAAAAGACGAAGCGAAGCGGGAAAACAGTTCAACAATAGCACATTTATTTCGCGATGAACGGAAAGCACACATATACAATTCCACCAAAAGCACATGTAAAAGAAGAAGACAATGCAATATTACACAAAAAGCAAATGCAACAATGCAGATCTAACCGACTACCGGGCACACGGCAACACTTTTACAATTTTACTTCACAGACGGCGCCGACAACACATATTCCCAAAGCAAAAGAAAAGAGAACCACCCTCCAGGATGAGGCGGGCCTGGGGCCGAGACCGGGTCGGGCCTACCGTCTGATGATGAGACGCAGAGCGGCGGTGGCGCCTCAACTCCGCGGGCCTCGCGGACAGTGTCTGGTAGGGGGTGGGAAAAGGGGCCCCCTTTGTCGCACTATCTCAGCGCGGGGGGAAACAGGAGGGGGTTGCTGATGCTCGGGGGAAGGAGGATATCACCCTGTCTCGGGTCCCGCGGCGAGCGTCTCCTCCTCGACCTCGGTCACGTTTCTGGCCTCTCCCTGTGCAGCTCCCGGCACCGACGCGAGCACCCCCTCGTCCGCCTTCGCCGCCGTCACCTCTCCACAGCTCCGTCCTCTTCACTCTGACTAGTACCACTTCTTTCCAGCTCCACCGACGACTCTCTTGAACTCCGCACACTCTACTTTACTGACGAACGCAGCCGTTTATATAAGCCCCGTGGCTTCGCTCTTTCACCCTTGACCCTCTGCCTCCGACCCTTCACCTCTCTAACTGGCTCCCCATTGGCCCGAGGAAAAGTGGGCGTGAATGCTTTTTGATCCATGAATTTGCATATAGCGACCGCCCTCCAACGCCCTGGAGGCGGGACCAAATCGCCCCTCGCTCACCGATTGGACGGAACAAAAGTGGGCGTGAGTCGTTTTTAATCCGTTTTCTGTGGAAAGTCCGTGATGTTTTTGAACACGCTGCTCGGTGCGCGCCCTACACGAGTCCAGCATCGGCGCCCACGAGTGGCGCGAGATGGTGTGGATGCGATGGTGGCGAGTTGTGACGGTAAAGGTCGTGGTGGTTGTGGTGAAGCGGAGTTGTGGTTGGTGGTTGTTGTTGTGAAGCGGCGTTGTGGTTGGTGGTTGTTGTTGTGAAGCGGCGTTGTGGTTGGTGGTTGTGGTGTGATGGCTGTTGAGACGTGGTTGGTGGTGGTAGTAATGGCGGCTGGTCCAAAATAAAGATAGTAAAAGAAAAACGGCTATCCTGAAGAGTCGCAGCCCGCATGAATGACATTTATTCCCTCTAGACAACGGGTTTGGGCCTAACTACACATATACTTACCGAGATATCTCACCTAAGGGACCTGAATGGTGGTTTGTGAATTTCGTCAACCGCAACAATATGTTATAGTAGACAGTATGAACTTTCATTTTCATGCAAGGTCAGGTCACGAGGTCATCAAGGTCAAATGTCAGGTCAACAAATCATCCACCCCTAACTTAACTCGATCGACGAACTGATGCTGGATTTGCATTCTATGGACAATTACCTTTCCAACGACACCAAAATAATCGAGATAGGGCAAGGGGTTGCTGAGATACGAGGATTTGAATTTTGGTGGAAACACGACATTAGTCGAAATGGTCAAAAGTTCTCAAGGTCATATCTCGTCAACCCCGAGTCCGATTTAGCTAAAATTTTGTATGTGAACATAGACTATCATATTGTTACGAATTTGGGAATTCGATCGCACACAACATTCAGGTTCCTTTAGTCAGTTATATCGATAAGTGCTTGTTCCCTAGATAGTTCACCTTCCATTGTTTAATGGGCAGAAATCGATTAAGTGCGAGATTCAATTTAATAGTTCGGGAGCTTTCATAACACAATGGAGACGCCCCTCCCCCTCTTCTGTGAAGAGGAAGAAGAGCCCTCCCGTCCTGAATCACGGGATGTAAACAACTCCCTCCCACCCGTGGTTGAGCTGGGGATGGAGCACGAGGGCATGAGTCATGCCGAGGGCAGGGGAGGGGGCCGATGAGAATAAAGAAGCGATCCTCTGCTGTGTTCGGGCTGGCTTTTTAGTAAGCTTTGGCTTCTGCTTGGCTCGGGTTAGGGTCGAGGCTTTTTGAAGGCCTTTTGCTTCGGCTTGGCTTTTAGCAGGCCTTTGGGTCCTGCTTGACGAGGGTTGAGACTTTTGGTTCAGTGAGCTTCGGTTCTGCTTGGCGAGGTGGAGGCTTTTTCCTTCGGCTTGGCTTTTCAGCAGGCCTTCGGGTTCTGCTCGGCTCGGAGTTCTTGGTCCTCGCTTTGTTCATCGGAAGAGAGTTGAGCTGGTTGCTCGGCTCAAGCTGCTGGTGGTGGCTTCTTGCTCTTGGTTCGTGTTGTGAGAGGCTTTGTTCATCAGAAGAGAGTTGAGCTGGTTGCTCGGCTCGGAGCTCTTTGTTCTCCGCTTGGCTCCCGGCTTGGTGCGACTCCTTAGTCTCATCTTGGAGGTGGTTCTACGAGGAAGCGACGCATCGACGGGAAGGATCGACGCCTCATCTCACCAGCACGTGTTCGGAAGCACGAGAGGATTCGCTGGAGCTCGGGAAGGATTGCGGCTCACGGCGATTGGGTCCACCTCGCTCTCGCTGGAGCCCGGGTCCGAATAGCTTGAAGACCACACGAGGTGGAGAGGTTCGAGATAGGTTCTGGGTTTCAGCTCATCTGTCCTCTGAGTTGGAGTCCTTCGTAAAGGCATCAGCCACCATTTCTTGGGTGTGGGTGTGTGTGTACGTACGTGTGTCCGTGGGCCCCTCTAACACGTAGGAAACTGGTAAGTGCTTTGTGTGCTGTAAATGATTGCATTACATTTCGTATAGTTGTTATCGTTCTGCTCTTACGTGCTTCCCGAGTTCCCCATTTTTATTAATAAATACCCCAATTGTTAAATTTTTTCAGCTCGTCACGTCGATTCTTTCATTGACTGAACATTTCGTGTGTTGGTAGTTAGAAAGCCGTTGGTTTGCCATAAAAGGGGACCGACGGTTCTCGGCGATTAAGCCGCTCGGAATCGCGCACGGGACAGGCTCGCTTAAGCGGCTTGTTTCGTACGAGTTCCGTCGAGGGTGTGGAGTCTCGGTGGATCGCCACGTAGTCTCCAGGTATTTTGAAGAATTGGCAAATAACCCTGTACCACGTGGTGGAAAAGTTGGCCCTTCACGGTTCTTGCAAAAGGACCCGTCGGCTTCAGAGTTATCCGGGCAGCGATCTATATTCCAGGCGATCGGTCGGGCCGACTCGACTTGCGGCTCCGTCAGAGCGGTTGGTTCGCGGCCGACCACCGGCACCGTAACAATATGTAACATACATGCAAAAGATTAGCCAAATCTGAGAGGGTTGGGTTACAAATTATTTTTTTTCTGGGTGATTTGAGGTGGAATGACCCTCCTCTTTTAGCCTTCTCTATCATAAAAAGCATATCTATATCACTGATTAATTCCAAATCCTGTTTTGTCATTTTCAACATGGCACTCCAAGCCAAACCCTGGGCTGTGTAATAGTGAGCAGGGTCTAATCCATAAGAATTTTTATTATGACAGACTGTTCTAAAAGTCTCAAACACATCAGTCAATAATAATGCATCAGTTTTGAGATACAAATCGTGATATTCTCCAAGATTCTTTACATTGTTATGAATTCGCGCCCGCCGGCGTGCGAACTGCCGCTTTCCACTAATAGTAGCAGCTCGCCCACCGGACGGACAATTCAGTCGTGACCCTCCTGGAACTATTGCCAGGAACCAGTCACGGGTTGGGGTTTAACCTCACCACGGTCGGGCCAATTGTCTACCCGTGCAGAATAGGGTCGCTCGCCGAATTAGATCTACCTAAGTACCTGCACGAGCAGTCGACCGGGCCTCGGCGCAGGTCGGTTTAGGACACGAACCGCTTAAGCAGTCCGTTCCGTACTGCAGTGATAACCGTGCGGGTATTATCGCCAGACCTCGCCGGATCCGATTTTACTCAACGGGTGCTTACAACCTAGACCAATTTATTCCGCGATGCAAGATGGCATTTCAATGTGGTGAAAGGAGGACGCGACAAACGGGGTACATTTCACACAAGGACATTTATTCAAGCAAGCACGTATATACAGCCAAGGCAGTCATGCAATGTACAAGCAAGGGAAATAGAAAGCAATACAACAGACTACAATGAGAATGTACATGCACTTAACAGTTTTACTTAACAGACGGCGCCACGACAACATTCATTCAAAACAAAAGGAAAGACCCCCTCATAGGCAAGGGGGTAGACTGGGTTCGTAAACCTTTATGGCCGTGGATGACCGAATGGGCCCACGAGACCGACGCTGGTTACCTGCACCCTCGTGGTGCGACGGTCGGCGAGCTCTCTCCGGCACTCTCCTCTCGTGCATGCCTCGACCTGGACCACCGCTCACAACCCTCACGACTTGGTGCCCAGAGGGAAGGCACCCGGATCTCGAACACTACGGAGCAGCAGCCATCCCCAATGCCACGAAGAGACGAAGCTCCCCCGAAGAGACAATACGACTCCACGACCAACAACTCCTCGAACCTGGCGTCTCGTGCGCCCTTTTATTCCTTCCGGTTCCAACGCCCGACTCCTCCCCGTTTTCGGCTCCGCCCCCTTCCAGCTCCTGCGGGAAGCTTCTAAAAAGAGGCGTGCCCTCTCATCCCCCTCCCGCACGCCACCCGGGGGGGGGGGCAGAGAAATCATTTTGGCAAAATAACGATAGAAAAAGAAAAATGGCTATTTCAAAGGGTCGCAGTCCGGTGAAATCCGAAGAAATCCCTTTAAACAACGGCGGAGACCTATCTGCACATAAACTTAGTGCAGGCGTCGGCAACCTAAACCAGGCCGCGGGCCACTGGGCCACGTTCGAGCCACCTCGCGGGCCGCACCCCCCTCCCAACCCGAAAAAATAACAAACACACCTAAAAATCAATGATAATAAATGTAATTGTAAATTGAACCTTAAGACTTGCAGTAATCACAATGTGAAACAATTAATGTGAAGGCTGGTGATTCTTTGATGCAGACAGAGAGTCAATGTCCGGCTTGATGGAGGAGGAGGCCAGGAGGAGGACGTCTTGAAGATGAGCGTCTGTAAGCTGTGCTCTTGTCTTGTTCTTCGTCAGCTTCATGCGACTGAACAGCTGCTCGCAAGAGTATGTGGACTCGAACAAAGAAGCTAAGCGCAGGGCCTCCCTAACAAGAGCCGGAAAAGCACGTGAGGCTGAGAGTGAGTGCCAGAACTTCATTGGCGACAAAAGAGCAAACTTTGCACGGTGGCTCTCTGAGCACTGGAGCTCAACGAGCTCCAGCTGAAGGTCGTCAGCCACATCCACAGAATCCACATCAAAGGGAGCGGAGAATAGCTTGAACTCTTTCTCACAGGCGCGCACATCTTTGAAGCGTCTCTCGAACTCGCCTCGCAGCTCAGACAGGGCAGCGGCGTAGCGACGGCAGGCAGCGGGGGTCGGGCGCAGCTCAGCCAATCGGGCGAAGTGAGTGAATTTGTTCTGGTTGAGCTGATGCTCCCACAGGCGAAGTTTGCATTAGAATGCCTTCACGAAGGTGAGGAGGTCAGGTAGCAAGACATCTTTACCCTGCAGATGGATGTTCAGCTCGTTTAGATGTCTGGTAATGTCCACCAGGAACCCGAGGTCACACACCCATGCGGGATCCTCGAACTGAAGGACAGGATTGCCCTTCTCCCGCAGGAAAGACACCAGCTCATCCCTCAGGCTGAAGACTCTCTCCAACATCTTTCCTTGGCTGAGCCAACGGACCTCGCAGAAGTAGATCAGGTCGCCGAACTCTGCCTCAGCGTCAGCCAGGAGATCGCGGAACTGTCTGTGGTTGAGAGCACGGGCGTAAACAAAGTTCACCGCCCTGACGACGACAGTCATGACCTCCGTAATGGTCAGACTTGGCGCACAGAGCCTCCTAGTCCTGGTTAAGTGGACTAGAAGCCAAAATAATTTATTGTGACGTACAGAGACTGTGATGTATGTGGAAGAATCTTATGTCCACATATGTTAAATTTGCCGTCAGTTCAGAAAAATGTTTCACGGGCCGCACCTAATGGAAATCCGGACAAGGCACCGCGGGCCGCACGGGAGGAGCTCGCGGGCCGCAGGTTGCCGACCTCAGACTTAGCGTCATAACTGATCTGAGGACCTTTATGGTGTATTGCAAATTTCCACAGCTGTAACAATATTAAACTTCTCCCAAACCTTTTTACCTTGTGTCTAATCTCTCTGAAATATGAGTTTTATTCATCTTGCTATAGAAACTTTCCCTTGAAGGAAGTTGTGTTTCTTTAAACTTCTCAAATGAATCCATTTCATCATATGGATATATTCCCTTTTGTGATAAGAGATCAATCTCTTCTTGATTTGAGAAATGTGATTTAAGATTCGGTAAGTTTTTATCCCCCGCCGCGTGGCGGAAGGGGGATATTGTTGTCACCCAGGTCGTCCGGCTGTCCGTCCGTCCGTCTGGGCGTCAACATTTATAGCTGTGAGTGCGATAACTCATAAACTGTTCGCCATATCGATTTGAAAATTGGGTCACACATGTACCACCTGAAAAGGAAGAACCTTATTGATGTTTTGCGTGGCTGGATCCAAGATGGCCGACTGGGGCGGCCATCTTGAAAAAAAAAGTTTTTTGTAATAAATTGATAATCGCTTATCTGATTTCATATATTTTTCTATGGCGGTTGATTTTGGGCATGGCTGGATCCAAGATGGCTGACCATCTTGAAAACAAGATGGCCGACGGGCGGCCATCTTGAAAAAAAGTTTTTGTAATAAATGGAAAATCGTTTATCTGATTTCAATTATTTTTCAATGGCGGTTGATTTTGGGTGTGGCCGGATCCAACATGGCCGACTGGGGCGGCCATCTTGAAAAAAATGTTTTTTGTAATAAATGGAAAACCGCTTATCTGATTTCAATTCTTTTTCAATGGCGGGGGATTCCCCATCTCTGATGGTATATTTAATATTTGATGCCAAGTTAGATAATGGACATGCCATAAACTTGTATGTGTCAACAAATCTGATATGGGTTATGGGGGATGTATGAATTGTTTTAGTGAATGAGATGTATTTTTGATTTGTGTTTGGAATGACAGAAATATCTCCAGACGTCTTTGAAAGTTCATTTAGAAATAGATGTGTGTCATAGTGAGCGTTGTTGTGAAGAAAGACAGGAATAAAGTTTGGAGGCTTGTAATTAAGATAACAATGGGAATGAACTGGACCTCTATATTTACCAGTAAGATGACAGTGATCCCTAACCTTAACCTCTCCCTCAATTTTCTCCTCACAAATATGGCAGATACTGTTCTTGCTAAATTCCTTTTTCTCTCCCTTTGTTAATAACATTGGTTTATATGAGTACAGACCCAAATATTGCATTGTTCGAATCATGCGCTCCTCGGTGACATGATAGGTCAAGCTGTGATTATTCTTCTTCTGCTTCCACATGTGCCACGCTTGGTGGTGGAAATAAACGACCTCTGGTTTATAGCTGTGTCTGGCCATGTGTTACAAACATGACACTTCCTCACTAGCTGATGCATTGTCAGTTAGTTAACGTTAACCATGTGATAAGCATTTTAACCACATGATCGGTCTTATCCAGTGGTTAAAATTCCCAGTTTTGAGCAACTGGAGCCTGGTTGTGCCTCGTTTTTAGGTGTCGTATCATAGACTCGGTTCTTAAGTGGACGTTCAGGAACTCCATATTGTTGTGCTGTGTATTTTAGTCTCTAACTCTCCCACTCCGCTTATTTTCCCCCATTTCTTCCCTTTTTTCTCTGCTATTGCTGCTTCTCGTTTCTCTTTCTTCCTTATCCTTTGAGGTTGAGAGAGTGAGAGTTGGACTCACTGGGCTTGTATTAATTCTGGTACGGTGTCAGTGAAAGGGCTGTGTGCCTCCAACGAAACCTTGTGGTGATATGATGATGTTCAAATATCTTGCTGTTCTTTAAGGAATGAACATTGTCTGTCACACTCAATTAAACTAAAGCTGGTTGATGTGTTTTGGGCGTTCCAATGATCAGTCTTCTTATTCGTTTGCAGCACACGGCTGTGGGGATAGCATCATTGGCTGGGGTGCGGCTGTGCCCTCTGCTGGTTAGGGCAGAAATTTGAAATTTGCCAAAGGTGCCTGAGACAGTTCGCCTACTCTTTGCATATAATAGGACACCATGGGATCTTTAACGTCCACCAATGAATGTTGCCAGATCAGCTTCCCATTTAACGTCCATTCAAGGTACGCTGCACACACTGATGAATCACCCAAGGCCATAATGGACAGTGTTGGGTGAAGGAGATGCTCTGGCGTAGCGGGATCCAGAAACAATGGACTTCATGGACTCATGAAGAGAAAGAAGAAGATGCCACCCCTATCCCAACCATACATACATTTGTTGTTGAAAATTGCATCCAAATTTAAAGTGTTTCGTGTATTCTTGAGAGAGAACTGGAACAATGCATTAGACTGTGGATGAACTGTTTGTTTATGATTTATTGTATGCAGGTTTAAACTCAGGTGGGGAGCTGTGCTGTTCGGTAAGTGGAGACAGACCTCACGATGCTCCCCCTTCTGGATGCAGTTTCAGGAGAGTCTGAAGAAAGAAGGTGGGGGCATTGTTGTGGGAATGACTTCCAGGGGGGGGGACTTTGCATCATATCAGGGTCATTATTTTCCATATTGCATGTTTTGGCGTAATTGTGAGGTAATTTAATTATGATATGGAATATACGTCATTTTATGTGTAGAAAAATTCCGTCAACTTTACCCACTTATTCATTTCTAAAACCACTTTCCCTTCATTCCCTTTTATCGTTCTTACCCTTATGATCTGTTCAAATTCTAAAATGTTCCTTTAAACCATCCAAAAACCCATCAGCCCCCATGATGCAAAGTGAGCCAAAAGTACTGAGTGGCAGGTCAGCAGAGGGGATTATCTATATTTGAGCGTTGAGACTTTTGGTTCAGTGAGCCTCGGTTCTGCTTGGCGAGGTGGAGGCTTTTTGCTTCGGCTTGGCTTTTCAGCAGGCCTTCGGGTTCTGCTCGGCTCGGAGTTCTTGATCCTCGCTTTGTTCATCGGAAGAGAGTTGAGCTGGTTGCTCGGAGCTCTTTGTTCTCCGCTTGGCTCCTGGCTTGGTGCGACTCCTTGGCCTCATCTTGGAGGTGGTTCTACGAGGAAGCGACGCATCGACGGGAAGGTCTTCCTCACTAGCTGTTTTTTTTAATATCCATGAACTGCAGATAAACTGTCGATAAAATATCCATGAACTGAGTACAGGCGAATGGAGAGGGGGAAAAATGAGGTAACGGTTGTGTGGGATGGTGGCAACTATAAATAGGGGTGACGCAAATAGCACTGGATCAGATGCACATGGAGCTTGCAGCGGAGACTGCATGTTAGCTCCAATGGGGTTTCCCCCTGAACAAAGCCTTTGCCACCACAGCTGGAGCCATGTCCCCCCCAAAGCAGGATGCATTCACTTCCCTCCTCAAGTCAGATTCAGTCCATGGCCATGAACTGTTTCTGGCCAGCCTGTCACACCGCTTGGAATTCCATGTGTTCTGCCAGGCACAGCAGCAGTATTTCCTTTCCTCTGCGATCTTTGTCTTTATATCCTGAGAAATGTCTGAGACCGAAAGGAATTAGATCGTTAAGGTTCTCATTTGTCTGTTGAGTTGTGGGCACGTACGGATTTGGGTTATTATTAATTATTATTATACAGTATTGCTTCAAACCCTTTCACAGTATGTTTCAAACATTATATATAACTCTTTGGTATGTGGGTGATTTTGAGAGTTTTGATGCCAGTTTGATTATACATGCCTGTGAAAGGGCAGATTGGGTTTGGGGGATTAGAACCCAGGACAAGACCATGTGTGTGCCCAGTGATTCCCCTCAGTTGCCATTAGAGTTAACAGACTCACGGCAACGATCAGCATGATGCATGTCCTGGCTCCGTAGTTCCAGGGAAGCTAGGTATCGTGCTTAAACAGGTCTGTGATACAGCTCGGAACGACTGAATCAGTCGGCCGGCACAACCGCTTTGATGCAATTCACCGGCATTTGGACTGGGAAATTGGCTAACATGATGGTGTCAACAGTATATTTTGTCTTAACATGAAAAAATTAAAATTATTATTCACCATCAAAGACATAGTCACTATTATCTTTAATAATTGTGTGTGTGTGTGTGTGTGTATCCGGACATGTGTGGGCGGTGTTTGTCTTCGGACGTGTGTGGGCGGTGTTTGTCTTCGGACGTGTGTGGGCGGTGTTTGTCTCCGGACATGTCTGGGCGGTGTTTGGCTGCAGATGTGCCCAAGCAGTGGTTGTCTCCAGACCTGTCCAAATGGTTTTTTTTCTCCGGACGGTGTTTATCTCCAGACCTGTCCAGGCGGTGTTTGTTTCCGGACTTGTCCGGGCGGTGTTTGTCACCAGGCAGTGTTTGGCTGCAGATGTGCCCAAGCGGTGGTTGTCTCCAGGCTAGTCTAGATGGTGTTTTGCTCTGGACGGTGCTCGTCTCTGCACCTGTCTGGGCGGTGTTTGCTCCGGACCTGTCTGGGCGGTGTTTGCTCCGGACCTGTCTGGGCGGTGTTTGCTCCAGACGTGTCCAGGCGGTGTTTGTCTCCGGATGTGTCTGGGTGGTGTTTGTCTCCGGACGTGTCCGGGCAGTGTTTGGCTGCAGATGTGCCCAAACGGTGTTTGTCTCCGGACCTGTCCAGGCATTGTTTGTCTCCACACCTGTCCAGGCGGTGTTTGTCTCTGGACCTGTCTCGGCGGTGGTTGTTTCCGGACCTGTCCAGATGGTGTTTTTCTCTGGGCGGTGCTTGTCTCTTGACCTGTCTGGGCGGTGTTTGCTCCGGACCTGTCCGAGCGGTGTTTGTCTCTGGACGTGTTTGGGCAGTGTATGGCTGCAGATGTGCCCAAGCGGTGGTTGTCTCCAGACCTGTCCAGATGGTGTTTTGTTCTGGACCTGTCCGGGCGGTGTTCGCTCCGGACCTGTCCGGGCGGTGTTCGCTCCGGACCTGTCCGGGCGGTGTTCGCTCCGGACCTGTGCGGGAGGTGTTCGCTCCGGACCTGTCTGGGCGGTGTTCGCTCCGGACCTGTCCGGGCGGTGTTCGCTCCGGACCTGTCCGGGCGGTGCTCGCTCCGGACCTGTCCGGGCGGTGTTCGCTCCGGACCTGTCCGGGCGGTGTTTGCTCCAGACGTGTCCGGGCGGTGTTTCTTTCCGGGCGGTGTTTGTCTCCGGACGTGTCCGGGCGGTGTTTGGCTGCAGATGTGCCCAAGCGGTGGTTGTCTCCAGACCTGTCCAGATGGTGTTTCTCTCCGGACGGTGTTTGTCTCCGGACCTGTCCGGGCGGTGGTTGTTTCCGGACCTGTCCAGATGGTGTTTTTCTCTGGGCGGTGCTCGTCTCTGGACCTGTCTGGGCGGTGTTTGCTCCGGACCTGTCCGAGCGGTGTTTGTCTCTGGACGTGTTTGGGCAGTGTATGGCTGCATATGTGCCCAAGCGGTGGTTGTCTCCAGACCTGTCCAGATGGTGTTTTTCTCCAGACGGTGTTTGTCTCCGGACATGTCCGGGCAGTGTTTGGCTGCAGATGTGCCCAAGCGGTGGTTGTCTCCAAACCTGTCCAGATGGTGTTTTTCTCCGGACGGTGTTTGTCTCCGGACCTGTCTAGATGGTGTTTTTCTCCGCACGTGTTGAGGCGTTAGTTATATCAGGACGTGACTGAGCGGTGTTCGTCTCCGACATGTCCGGGCAGCATTTATCTCAAGATGTGTTTGGGCGGTGTTTATCTCTTGTGGTGTTTGTTTCCGAACGTGATCAGTTGGTGTTTATTTTCAGGCAGTGTTTGTCTCCGGATGTGTCCAGGCGGTGTTTATCTCCGAGCTGTATTTGGCTCCGGGTGTGATCGGGTAGTGTTTATCTCCAGGTGGTGTTTCTCTCTGTGAGGTGGGTTTTCCTGGACGTGTACGGGCGCTGGTTATCTCCAGACGCGTCCGGGCGCTGGTTATCTCCAGACGTGCCCGTCCGATGTATGTCTTAGGATGTTTCTGGGCTGTGTTTATAGTAGGCGTGCACATACTACGGCCCGCAAGCCAAATACTGCCTGGCAACGGTTTTAAACCAGGCTCTGAATAATTTCAGAAGAATCATTAAACGTGGCCTGCAGCCACGCAGAATGAGAATTTCTCACCAATTTCGTCTGATTTAAACAAAAGGCGTTCACGTTTTGACCACGAGTACAACCGTTCCCAACGGGAGTGGCAGGAAGTCATTCCTCTCTGGAGTATTTAGATTGCAGTACATCTCGGGTCGGCCCTCAAGAATATCAGGAGTGTGTGCAGTTACCATGTTTCTTGAACAGCGCTTGCCAATTGGCTTAAGTATTCAAACAAGCACTCCGTTCAAAACCGTTGATGAGGAACAGCTGTTTTGGCAAGAGCGAGTTAGCTGCTTGGTAACTGAACACACCCCGGGTTTCCTCAGTTTCAGTTTTCATCCATAGCGACTGTTTCGAAAGATAATCGTACGAAAGATAAAAGATAATTGTGAGTTATTATATTCTTTACTTCTGGTAGTGGAACCCCACAAAATGTCACGATAAGCTATTTATACACATTGACATGGTGTTTGTCGAAGGAGGAAACCCCTTTGGGAGAGGGGATATTACTGGTATTAATATTGTTTTGTTATAACATTAATATAATGCGGTTATTATTTGTGTTGTTATGACCCTTGCTGAAGGAGAGGGTATTGCATTTGGGTCCGTTTGTTTGTTTGTCCACACAGAACTTTCATGTTTTTCTCTGCAATGTGGTTGGTGAATTGAGACTAAATTTTCACCATAGGTGCAACTACTCATGTGGAATGTTTTAACGATAATTATGACATTATCGGTCACGTGGTGTGGCAGCCATGTTGGAAAAACAGAAAAACGTTGGATCTCTATCTCTGAAACCAGACAAAGGAAAAAAATTGAAACTTGGCACATGGCAAGCACTCCTCATGGGGAATAAATGTGATATTTTAATGATGTTATCGGTGCCTTCATTATGACATCGTAATTGCATATGTAGAATGCTACATCTGATTAATATGAAGAATTTTGAGGGTCATCTTAGGACAAAATGGTCCACAGAAAAAAAAATTGGTGATGTCATTGGTCACATGATTCAGCAGCCTTATTGTTTAAAAAATAAATAAAAACCTTCAAAAATCTTCTCTGAAGTGGCTGCACAGATAGAGGCGAAATTTTACATGTATGACCGCCGATACATGAGGAACACAAGATTCACACATATGACAAGATTCACACATCGGTCACATGGTTTGGCAGCCATATTGGATTTACCCTAAAACCTCCAAAAATCTTCTCCAGAACGGCTGGACAGATCGAGGGGAAACTTCACAAAAATGTTCCTCAAGCCTTGGTTGCACAAGTTGCTCAAGGAATCATTGATAGATCACATGGTTTGACAGCCATATTGGATTGAATAAAAATATTAAATGTTTTATTTGGAACCACTCGATCAATCGACATGAAACTTTACGATCATGATCTCGTCGTGATGGGGAAATACATATTTTAAATTTCAACTTGATCATGGTCTGACAGAACTATTTTTTTTTTTTTTGATCAGGGTTCTTTTCGATTTTTTTTTTTTTTTTTTTTGATATGTCTTACTTGGCTGTTCCTGAATGGGTTTGAGGAGAGAGGAGCAGCAGCTGAAATGTGAATCCCATCCAAGTTCCTCCTGATGACTTCATCTTTGCTTTTTTGCTTGTTTGGGTTCCTTCTGATGACTCCATTGCAGCACTGTACTTATTTGGTCTTCCATTTGATTTGATTTGAATTTATTTCAATCCCTTTCTGCATTCAATTAAATAATAATATTAATAAAAAATCGTCATGGGTTAAGGTCAGGTATCCATCAAAGCGGGATGTCTTGGTACCCCGGTCATCACTGCCAGGAGTTCTAAAGTGGCAGTTCTATTTCTGTCCGTCTTTAATTATGTAACACACCACTGCACAAACACCAGACAAAATACACCACACAAAAGTCCTGTTGAGGGTCTGCAATCTCTGATTGCTCTTTTTCTTGGTGCTTTTGTTTTTAGAAGCAGCCTTGGAAAAACGACACGATAAGCTATCTTTACACTTATGCACACCTCAATACAGAGGGAGATCCTGTGCATTAGCTATCGTCATACAAATGTCATTATTTTCAACAAGTCGGCCACAAAGAAGCGGGGGAAAGACACAATCGTTTCACTAAAGTACTCGCATATGAAAGCATTTGCCATGAAGCTCCATCTGTTTGAGACACAAGTCAGTGAACCCAATGCTGCACACTTCCCCTCTCTGCGGGAGGTAACTGACACTTCCCCAAATGACAATATCCCTGAGCAGATAGGGAAATATGTGACAGTAATCACATCGTTGATCACAGAGTTCAACAGGTGCTTTCAAGATTTCGCTGCCATCGAGGACACAAACATGTTCTCATGTCCCTTATCTGTTAATATGGATGAAGCAGCAGAGAACACACAGTTGGAACTTTATAGAGATGCAGTGCGACGACATGCTCCACAGTCGTCACTAGCAGCTCCCACTGCAGGAATTCTACAGGAGCTTGGGAAAGTCAGGATTTCCACAGACAAAGCGACGTGCAAAAAGAATGCTGAGTTTGTTCGGTTCCACGTACATTTGTGAGCAACCATTTTCTCTAATGATTCCAAATAAGAGCTGTTTGAGATAAAAGATAACAGTTACATTTGCAATGTCCTGCAAATCACATCAACAAACCTCATGTCCAACATCACAGTGATTCTCCAGTCCAAGGCACAACATCAATGTTCTCATTGGAAGTGTCACTGGTGAGTAAAATCTTTTCAAACTCACCTTCTAATGTGCTATAATACCATTCGCCTAATTACCTCCACTACCAAGGTGAAGGAGGTTATGTTTTCACCCCTTTTTGTCTGTTTGTGTGCAGGATATCTCAAAAAGTTGTGGATGGAATTGGATGAAACTTGGTGGTGTGTGACCACGTCGAATTGATTCGATTTTGGTGAAGATCCGAATCTGGAACCGGGTATGAGAATTATTTAATGTTTTTCAAAAGTGATTCTTCACCATTGAAAGAGAGTTCACCATTGAAAGCCATTAACGATAGAGCATGATATTTCAAAAATGTATTGGGCCCGATATGTTCTCATGGATCAGGTATTACGTGGCAGAAGTATGCGCTCTGCCGAGTGCCCTTCTAATTTAAATTGCAATGTAAATGATGTTGGCTACTGTGTGCTGTGGAAACTACACTTTTTATTGAATTTATAATAACTAGCAAATACACATCTACGACGGGTATGGGGGACAGGACAGATCACAATACTTGGTTACGGTGGTTTCTTTGGATGTCTTGCGCCGCATTCAACAGCTCAGTTCATATTGGTGGCGTGTCTAGGTGCCCAGGGTAGCGTTTGAGACCGGTCGCTTTAGATTGTTGGCCTTGACACATTGTGCCGGATGAGTAACACGAACAATTTGACATATTCATCGTTTCTATATTACCTCCATCAACAGATTAACAACATGGCAGGATAAAAGTCATAAATGCTGAGTTGAACAAACGTCCTGCACTCGTGGGCTTAGTTAGGTAAAGCTCGTCGTCTGAGACCTGGCCGTCGGTTTGCCGCCGAATGCTGCTGATTGTGACGTCATCAATTCCCTCTTTGAAAATTATATCTGTATTCGATTTTTTTTTTAATCCGCTATCACCTGCGTAAATACATGGAACACATAATGTGAAGATTTCAGAAGCATGAACAGAATATGTTTGGAGAAAAGTGTGTTGGAAGTTCCAGGCTTGCACCCATTATATTATGATGTAAAAATGCAAATTAACTTTGTTTAGTGCTTTGAGAAAGAATTTATAAAATATATGTTGGGAAAACTAGGAGAGGGCAGAATACACACATTCCTCTGTAGTCGTAAACAACCTTGTAAAACCTTATCTGTCTGATGACCATCTAAGTCAGCAGCAAGAAATGACCATCTCCCTGCCACACCCCTTCCTGGGGCTTTAAACAAGCCCCAAAACAGACCAATTGTCCTTCTATGTTGTAATTTGAAGTTCACAATGTTCCATCTGTTGTCAAGGCATACACTGGTAAAACCGTATATGTACACTCAATATTCTATGTAGAATTAAGTCTTTGGCTCACAACGTCGTTGGGAGTCGAAGCCTTCCTCCTGTGCACAAGAGAGTCTTTCAAGAGTCAAGAGAAGACAAGTCAAGAGAGTCTTTAAACAACTTGTATTGAACGAAAGTTTCTTCTGTCTTAAGATGGCTGAAATTGCTTCTACAATGCCACATGTCTGAGCAGGTCAGGTCCGGTATGGGAGCATGTGCCAGAGCAGCGCATCGCTGTGTCCACTTTCCGCCAGTACTCCAGGGGCCTCCGTCTGGCCTTCCCCCAGGCAGATGCCTGGGCAATCCCCATCTCCTCGAGATGCTGATCAAACTCCTGCAACCACGAAACACGTGGTCGGCCCATTGGCCTCCTCCACTCACGAAGCTCCCTCGCTGAGAGAATCTGGTGAGCAGGATCGGTGTTCGAAAACGAGCCACATGTCCTACAACCACAGCTGACACTCACGGATGATGCAAGTAACAAATCTCATTTGAGTCTCTCTCAGCAATCGCTCGTTGGACATAAAGTCTGACCAGCGATAGCCAAGGATTCTCCGAAGAGACCTGCTACCAAAGGAATTAAGTGTCCATCTCAGATCCCTGCACAGAATCCAAGTCTCATATCCCTAGATCAAGACTGGAAGCACCAAGGACCTGAAGACGCGAACTTTCGTCCTCCCACACAGGTACCAGCAGTGGCACACCCCATGACCAGTGAATCCATGTCTCCCCAGGCCTGACCCAAACGTCTGTTGACCTCTGCCTCACAGCCGGCAGAGACATGAATATCACTGCCAAGGTAAGTGAATCTCTCCATGACCTCAACAACCTCACCACAAACAGGTACAGACAGGTTAGCAGCATCCAAGATGTCATTGAAAGCCTGGATCTTAGTTTTGACCCAGGAAACCTGTAATCCCAGCGGCTCTGACTCCTCCTTCAGCAATTCGAGGGCCCCCGAAAGGATATCTGGAGTCTCCGCAAAGATGACTATCCTCTGCGAAATCAAGGTCAGAGATCTTGACATTCCCAAACGATGCACTGCAGCTTCATCTCTCCGACATCCTCCCTAGAATCCAGTCCATACAAGTGCTGAAAAGTGCTGAAAAAAGAAAAGCACACACCCCTGACAAACTCCAGTAACAACTGGAAATAAGTCAGAGATGGTATCACCACATCTCATAGCACTCTCAGTACCAGAGTAGAGTTCAGACATCAGATCGATCAGTTTTGGTGGCACCTCAAGAAGACCAAGAATCCTCCAGAGGACATCCCGATTCACTGAATCGAGCGCTTTACAGAGATCAACATAGGCTGCAAGCAGCCCCTGCCGAAACTCTCATCTGCGTTTGGTGAGGACAAAGAGCAAGGATACGGTCAATCATTGACTTCTTTGGTGTAAAGCCTGACTGCTCTGGACGTTGGTGCTCGAGCAGATGGTGGCGAACCCTATCAAGAATTATCCGAGCAAAGACCTTGCCCGACACTGAGAGCAGCCTCACCCCTCGGTAGTTGTTGCAGTCTTGGCGATCACCCTTCCCTTTCCAGAGAGGGACATCAAGGCCCCTTTTCCAGTCAGTTGGGATAATGCCTGTGTTCCAGACAGAGCACAAAACTGCATGCAACGACACGAGTGCAGCATTTCCACCAGCCTTGAGAAGTTCAGCATGAATGCCATAGATCCCTGGAGCTTTACCCCATTTCAACCAGTACACTGCAGCCTGTTTCCACAAACAAAGGTGGACCACAGTTGATTGGAAGGTCAGCAATAGGGATTGTAACACCCCTGACATCAAACTCGACAGCTGGTGGATCAGCCTGGTACAACCGCTCAAAGTAACTGGCCCAACGGGACTTCACTTCAGACTCCTCTGTCAAGAGCCCATCGCCCTTTGCTCTAACTGCAGTACACCGAGGGATGGGCTTGGATGAACGCAATGCGGGAATTCCCCTGTAAGCAGGACGAGAATCACTTAACCACAGGTGATGCTCCACCCCCTCACATATTCCTCGCACATGGACCTCCTTGTCCACCCTTAGTGCATGTACAGTTTTACACCTCAACTCCCTGAACAGCTCAGCTCTGCCATTCAGCCTGGCCCTGTGAATCTGGGCAATGGTATCCAGTGCCCCTTGATTGACAAAATTCTTCTTCACCCTGCGGTGAGTTCCAAGACATCCATCGGCAACATCAAGGATGGTGGTCTTGAAGGCACTCCACAACTCTTCAAGATTTCCCAAAGCACCCAGACCCCCCAAATTCCCAGTCAGCCTATTTGCAAACTCCTCAGCTACCCTTTCATCCTTGAGCTTGCCATCATCCAGCAAAGGCTAGGATGGTACCATTTTCCTGAATTGAAGCTGCAGCTTAAGAGCTGCCCCAACAAGCTGGTGGTCAGTATTGAGGAACTGAGCACTCCGGTAGACCCTGCAGCTCTGGATCATCCTCCAGCGACCATCAACGAGCACATGGTCAATCTCCTTTGCCACACCGCCAGCGTTGGAATACCAAGTCCAGCAATGAGCTTGTGGGCACTAAAACCATGAACCAGCCACCCTAAGTCCATGACTTCTTGCAAAGTCAATGAACTTAGTGCTGTTCTGGTTTACAGTTCCAGACCCATGGGGACCAACACATGTCTCATAACCATCTCTTTCAGTTCCAGTCGATGCATTGAAATCCCCCATGACTGGAGAAGAGGAAGGCCAAAGAAGAGGTTCATGGATGCGGTGAGGGCAGACATGCGGGTGGTTAGAGTGTCAATGGAAGATGTGGAGGATAGAGCGAAATGGAGATGGTTGATCCGCTGTGGCAACCCCTAACGGGAGCAGCCGAAAGAAGAAGAAGATTACAATGACCACATCAACAGCATGGGTAATGGTTCTGAACAAAACATATACTGGGGTTCACAGTATGTTCGCCACTAGTATAGAAATAATGGGAAAGATTGAGGTTCAATTGGCATGTCGTTTAACCCTCTTAGTGCGAGTTCTTACTGCTGCTTTTGTATCCTAATATCCCTATTAACCTTCGAACAATCTTCTTTCAAATGATGCATTCTTTCAGCTCTTGCATGAACTGGCTTTTGTACAGATGTGCTGGTCTCTTTTGCAAGGACACACTGTTTTAATGGTTGGAGAAGTTTTGCCAAGCTGTGGTGAAAGGTTGTACAGTTTGCTTTGAACCTTGGCAATTGAAATAGGACACAGAAACTGCTCAGAAACGCAGAATGGGACCATGGAAGTGGGGATGAGGAGATGAACGCTTTTGGGCAAAGATCTGCAGACATTGCGAGAGGACCTGTCACAAAACAAGAATTAACGTGTTAGTGAATGCTTTGTCAAGCCTCGTGCATTTAACTTTAACTGAACAATTCCCAACACAATTATCGGCTCATTTACACAAAACGTCAAACTTTATCCCCATTTACTCCACATTCTCCTTCTCCCTCCCCAATCATCATGAATTCTCTCATACCGGGCGAGTGTTTTGAGGTTGTAATACTCCATCATCCCAAAGTCGTGCTGTGGAGTAAAATGCAGAGCTCTCGACATGAAGCCTGACAGAAAATAAATCATAGACACTGCAGTGATGAACAGAGTGGAGTGTAGGTTTGTTGAACCTATTGAAAAGCAGAATGAAGTAATACTGTGTATCAAATCAAAATGCTGTGTTGGAGGCTAATGCCCCAAAAACTGTGGGCAAATCCCTCACCGTTCACGAAGCTCCTTCTGCTCGACGCAAGTCATCTGATCTGGATCGACCATGCAGATGCTGGCATTTGGCCACAGGAAAAGGAAGTGGGGAGAAAAGGCGCGACTGCACTGCATTGTGGGAAAGAGGCAAAATATCAGGATGTTTTCAAATCTCATGAAAAGCCACAACAGGACTGACAACTGAGCAGGGTATAATGGAACAAAATCACTTCCATCCCCTCCAGTTGAGGGACGCAAGCGATTTTGCAAAGGGGTGCTTCTTCCTCGAAGAAATGTGCGAACTCACATCATCATATTGACCCTTCACACAAACACATCCGTCATTTTCATCGACATTGTCATTTCGTCGGGAAAAAGGCAAATTAATTTCGATAATCAATCAAGTTTTAAGTCAAAACAAGTGGTGCCAGGCACAACAAATCCCACCCATTTAAGGCATAAAGTTATTTTGGGGATCAATTTTAAATTTGATACATCCTTAACCTGAATGTTGATTATAAGGAATATTTTAGTCTTAGTTAAGTCAATTAAACTATTTTTGACGAAGTTATGACCGTAAAATGATTTTGACCTTTCAAGGCCACGTAAGGTCAAAGGTCATGGTGTCAAATGAAAGCCAATAAAGGACTTGCTATATGTCTAACATAGTAAACACGCATATTCCTAACCTTTTTTGATTTATAATGGAAAATTTGTAATTTTGACCGATGACCATGACCCCCAAAATTTCAGACCCTACTGATCTTCACAAATATGCATTTTTCACAATAGGAATGGGTAGGATTATAAGTGACAAATAGAATAAGGTTCACTATAAGCTTAGTTTGAAGTAAATCAGATCATTTTTGACGAAGTTATGAGCGAAAAACGATTTTGATCTTTTCGTGACCTTGACCTTTGATCCAATTGGACCCAAAAGTTAATGGGGTCGTCCAAGGTTCATTGCCCACCTGTGGATTAAACTTGATAGTGTTTGCTAAAGCCGTTTTGCCATAAAGTTGCTAACAGACAGACAGACAAATAAAAATAAACCAATGTCACCCGTAGGGTGACCCTATCTTGCCAAAAGGTGACCACGTGTGACTTCTTTAAGGTTACACTGAGGTGAACAGAGCTGCTACCACCAGGAGCGACTGACTCCTTGAGGAATATCTGCCTACGAGAGATTCCGATGAGAATCGTTCTACAGAGTAACCATGAAAAATATGCTTTTGCCTCATAACGTCACCAAATGACGTCATAATGTCTCAAGCTTGACATATCTAGAAAGCACTCATCGAGGTGTTCAATTTGAGGTACTACACGATATGGTTCCTAAAACTTGAAAATTTGACCTTGGGGTCACATATGTTTGACCTGAGGCGCTAACCATGAAGGTCAAGGCCAATCGCCACCAAAAAGTAATCAGCTGAGCGCCAGACCATGAACTATATTCCCATGAAGTTTGAAGACGATCCGATCAAAATTACTCAAAAAATAAGGGTTTCGTCGACTCCCCTGATTTGCGACAGTGACCTTGACCTTTGACCTTGACCTTCAAAATTTTGTGCACTGAAAGGGACCTCTATAGACCTCTGATATGCAAAGCTACAAAAATTTCCAATGATAACTGTGCTCTGCAGAATTTATACGTGATTACAGACAAACAAACAAAAAAAAAAAAAAAATAAAAAAAAAAAAACATACAAGCTGACTAACATATCTTGCAAAAACTTCGTTTTGGCAAGATAACAAACAAACAGACAAATGAAAAATCGTGCTTAGCACGACACTTGGCGAATTAGTTGACCTTTCCGTGTGGTGATCCAAGCTGTAATGTCATGGAATGTGTGGTGTTTATTTGTTCGTACATTAATAAAATGACGCGACGTCACAAATAACAATTATCAGGCGCACGTTGTCATGGTAACGGCAGCAGATTGAAAATTTTCACAACTCATTTAAAGCCACCATGTGACATTCAACAACTTATCATCGGTGCTTGTTGCCTACATTCTGATCGTAGAAAATATTTGAAAATACCGAGGAACATTGCTTTTCAACCAGCTTTACGATCCCGTTATCAGGTTTGAAATATGTTGTAAAACAAAAATATGTATTTTATATGTGTATTTTTCATGTTTTTGGTGATCCTGACCTTGACCTTGGGTCAATTTCTAACAAACTTTGTACACATGTTAATATTACATGCATAAATAGACAGTATAAGTTTCAATATAATAAGTGCAAAACTGTTTGACAAATAGCCATGTGTAATTCACAAAATTCCCCATTGGTTTTTAATGGGGGGGGGGGGGGGATAAAAAGCAAAAATCAACCAATTGGCTGAAGTTCAGTATTACAATACAGTACATACTGGACTTACAAATGTACTGCTCTCTCGCAAACTGTTCTCTTTTATCTTCCCAAAGTGAAAATGACATGCGAGTTTTCAACTGACTTAAAACTAGAAATATATTTTAAAAGTAAAACGTAATAAAATTTGTATCAACAACTGGTGCATTGCAGTTTTGCCTTTTCTTACCCATTATCATCATAGACCATCAGATCTTACTGTGAGGTACAGTCCTGGGACTGTGAGAAACACCATGTAGATGCCCTTCAATGCTTTGATCAGAGGCATCTCCAATCCACAATGGGATCCGATGGCAGGACAAAATTACTAACAATGATGTCCTTAACCGTGTGAGGGCTCAACATTATAGAACTATTCTCGAGAAAATTAATCTGAGATGGGCCGGCCAAGTCTCTCGCATGGATGACCACCACATCTCCAAGGATATCTTTCATGGGGAGTTGACCAGAGGCAGACAACGTTAGGGTGGTGTGTGTCTTTACACTTTTTCAGTTCCACCCACAGAGCACTTTTAACCCACCATTGCTGGAGCAAAATCTGTGATCCATATAGTCTTTTCAACATAATTTTCAGCATTTAGACGAAAGAGTGGCAATTTCAAGGTGGTTAACCCTAATTGTTGTATTCCGAAATGAAAATCAGTCTTACGGAAATATATGAATATGAGAAATATCACTTGAAGAGAAGGGTCGAGTTACTATCATTTCCTGTTTAGGCAATTACTTAGCGGCAGCCGTGGTTATAACACACAGACACTACACACATGAACGGATGCTTCTCCTTTCACCAATAGATGCAAAAAATAGAGTATCATTTCTCTTGTGGCCCCAAATCAAACAAATATATACTGTACAGTATAACGGCACTCACAGCCCATTCAACTCCCACTCCCACCCTCCTCCCAAACATGACTTACAGTAAGTATCATCATTTTTAAGTTACCCTGCATGGACAAGCCCCAGATATGACCTTCCCATCAGTATTAAGAAACACAAAGGTTTGGTGAGAACGCACCATCTTCGGCTTTTCACGGGTGCACATCACCTGGAGGTTTTTGCAATACAGATTGTAACATCAACTTTTGGATGAGTTGATCAGGAAGTTCTCCAACTGTTTCGTTATGCAGAGGCACACCCCTTTCTCACAGATCTGCTTACAACTACTTCTGGCTTCTTAAAAAAAAAAAAATTTCAGTCGTTTCATTCTCCAGTCCTTATCTGGGAGGTACAAAAGATGTCCAGGCCACCACAATTTAATTCATTACTAGTGGTTTCTGCTCGTGCACGCCGAGCAATCTTGGGTGGGAATACGTCATTTCCAAAGTTTCGAAAGTCACAAGTTTTAGTGTTTAAAAAAAAGAAAAAAGTCATGTACAATATCGTCCTCCTTAAAAAAAAGACATGTACTTAAAACTGCACTTCTGAACAATGGTAATCATGCATGAATGGAACTGCACCATCAGGAAGAGAGACCACACAAGTTTGTAATCCTCAAAGTCTAAATGACATCAACTAAAAATGTTACATACACAATGGACGTGAGAAAAGGAGGTCCTTTAAAATGAGACTTTTGCTTGTGAACACGTGACATGACTACCATACGTCTCTTATTACAAAATAAAAGCACAAAAATGTATCCTGACATGCATTCATCTCATGCTGCAACCACTAGCGTATATGTATATTGTTTCTGCTGCCATCACATGACCTCACAATTTTCTTCATCGTCGCAACATTTAATGCATTCATGTCATACGTAAATAGTGGATATGGAATGATTAAGGCTGAAAATGAGCATTCTCGATGGTTAGTCGATGCAAGCAATTCCTGGCATGACCCCATGTAGGTTACCGTGCCGAAGCGCAGTACCTCGCATGCCAGGAGTTGCTTGCAATGGCCGAATGTTGAACGTGCCCACCCTTAGATATCAAACATTAGCGACCGAGGTCCTGACATCACATCAATATTCAACAAATTGGTTTTCACACAACTAGTGCAAGAACATTAAAAAAAAACCAAACAAGGTCTTTGTACAATACAGCTGATCGTATGACAGCACAACTGCTTTGTGGCACCTGGTGACTATGCATGTGGGGCTTTAAAATATGGTGAGTTTTTTTTTTGGGGGTGGATCGGGCATCTACCATACATTTGCTGACCTTGTATACAAGCTGAGATCAAAGATAAACTTCACTGTGCATGGCTTGAGGAAGGTAAACATGAATCGAACAATACGTAATGTATAATAATACATTACATAGCTGCGAATATAAAAGGAATAGTAATTAAAAAAAAAATTCTCACCATGGCATAACTCTGTGCTCCATAAGCATTTCCTGTTACTATGGTAATCTTTGGCACCCTTGAACAGGCCACAGTGGCCATCATGGTACCTTGTGCCTTCAGAGCTTCTGCCTCCTTACCAGCCTGCTCACAAAAATAAAAGTGATATATCATGGGATCCAGAATGTTACATTTCACGTTACTAAAAATGTAAATTAAATGGAAAATTTACTATTCAGACAGACAGTCACATACTTGCAGTGCAAGGCTTTATTACGTTATGCACATGCACGCACGCATGCACACGTTGGGTCACACGAACAAGGTCAGGTTATTTAGTAAAACATCAAAAGGAATGTTGTTTACAACAGCAGCAAAAAATCAACTTGGGAGTGCAACACAGCAATGATGGGTCAAATGGCCTGAGTTCCTCGTTTGAGGTTGTGCAGGATGGTGTGACCACCAGTTGCACTCAGTGTAGTGTCAAGGAGACTTAAATGACAGGAGACCATTTGTGTATCAATTAATTTCCGTTCTGCATACGGAATATATATATTTAAACACAATTCATTCGATTCCCCAAAAAGCATCCAAGTCAACACAATAATGTTACCTCATCATGAAAACATGATGCAAACCAGTGTGAAAAGATGATTTTGTCAGGTTTTGAAAACATCATTAAAACGTTATCAAACAACATTGTTTTTGCAACTTTTTTATGTTATTATGATATTATAAATAAACATCATAAACGTTGAAATGTTTTGAAAACGTATTAAGCATGCAATGATTTCTGATTAGGTTTTCATGATGTATTAAAAATCTGACAAAATAATATTCTCATCACATTTGGCTACAACCTTTTGTAGAAATGTTTTTGTTACCTGTGATGGACCTTCAAAGGTGGATGCACAAGCCAATCTCTGTCCATCGCCCCAACGAGGGGGGGGGGGGGGCACACAACATACTGTTACGGCTGTGGAAATTCGCAAACCACCATTCAGGTCCCGTAGGTGAGGTATCTCTTAAGTACATGTGTAGTTAGCCCCAAACCCGTTGTTTAGAGGGAATAAATGTGATTCATTCGGGCTGCGACGCTTTGAGATAGGCGTTTTTCTGTTCTATCTTTATTTTGAACCAACCACGTCTCAACCACCATCACACAACAACCACCAAACACAATGCCGCTTCACAACAACAACAACCACACCTGCCTCTCAACAACCATGCCATCCTCACCACTCCGCCAGCAACAGTCAACATCTCCACGAACACAAAAGGGGAACAACAACAACTCCCGCCCCGATTTCTCAAGGTAAACAAGAATGACGGTTGAAGCTCAACTCCCACCCCGATTTCTCTGGTAAACAAGAATGACGGTTGAGGCTCAACTCCCACCCCGATTTCTCTGGTAAACAAGAATGACTGTTGAGGCTCAACTCCCACCCCAATTTCTCTGGTAAACAAGAATGACGGTTGAAGCTCAACTCCCGCCCCGATTTCTCTGGTAAACAAGAATGACGGTTGAGGTTCAACTCCCACCCCGATTTCTCTGGTAAACAAGAATGACGGTTGAAGCTCAACTCCCACCCCGATTTCTCTGGTGGAATGCCCCCCCCCTGCGTGCCGCGAAGGGAGGGGCGGGGTGCCGGGGAAATAAAAGGGCGCACG
Source organism: Eptatretus burgeri (assembly GCF_056783735.1). NCBI lineage: Eukaryota > Metazoa > Chordata > Myxini > Myxiniformes > Myxinidae > Eptatretus > Eptatretus burgeri. The sequence goes on from NC_140966.1 coordinate 86,509,520, forward strand.
GAGGCGCCGCTAACGAAGAGAGTGACACCAGAGGAAGTCAGGTCAGAGGAGGTCAGGTCAGGGCGGTCGGTGAGAGTGTCAGTATCAGTTGGCGGTTCATGGTCTTCTGGCCGTCTGGGTCTTGGAGAAGCGGTCCGTAGAGCGAACTGCTTGTTGGAGCTTGCAGTCGGTGGGGAGTCCAGACATCGCGGAGGGACGCGGACTGGAGGTACCGCTCTGCCAGCTGTGTTGCGCGGACCTGCGCGTTCGTACAAGGAGCGCCGGAGAGAGCTCGCCCACCATCGCACCGCGAGGGTGCAGGTAACTTGCAACGGTCTCGTGGGACTCGTTCGGTCTGCCAAGTCCCACGCCATAAAGGCCCACGGGCCCCGTCTGCCCCCTTGTCTTTGAGGGTGGCCTTTTCTTTTGTTTTTTTGTATGGATCTTGTGGCGCCATGTCTTGTAAAGTAAAACTGTATAAGTGTTGCCGTGTGTTCGCGTATTCGGTTAGCTCTGCATTGTTGTTTTTGTTTTAAATTGATATATGTGTGCTCTTCGTGTGTCGTGTAAATAAAGTGCATTATGTTGAATTGTTCCCCGTTTCGCTGCGTCCTTTCCTTCGTTTGAATCTCCATCTTGCTTCACGTAAAGGGTTCGTAGTGGGCTTAATACGCCCGATAATTATCCGATTATTATATAATTAATCGGAACCATCGAGGCCGACGATAACACTGCTCGGTTATCCCGATAGCACGGAATGGACCGCTTAAGCGGCCCGTGTCCGGAGTCGACCTGCGGCGAGGTGCGATCGCCCGGTCTACCATCCGCGTGGGTACTTAGGTAGGTCGAGTTTGGCGAACAACCCTATCCCACGCGGGTGGCCAATTGGCACGATCGTGGTGAGGCCGAAAGGCCCACCCGTGACTAGCTCCCGGCGTTAGTCCGAGAGGGTCACGACAGAATTGTCCGTCCAGTGGGCGACGTGCCGCGATTCGAGTCACGTGGCCGATCGCACGCCGGCGGGCGCGAATTCGCAACACTGGTGTCAGAGAGCGGGAAAACAAACTCTCCTGTCTCCAGCTAAATTCACGGGGAATTGGTCCAGGGGTGAGAGGAGCGACCCCCGATTCCCTCCAAATTATGAGCGAGCTAAATTAACCCGTTACGAGAAATAAGATGGCGTCTCATGGCGAGCGGGAGCCGGGGGTATTAGAAATGGATTTAGAATGTGTAGAATCCATGGCCCAGGATGAGATCCCCGTACAGGAAATGCTTGTTGTGCAGGACAAACTCCCCCAACTAAACGCAGAACCCGAAATGGGCGCGACGGCGGCCGCGGCGTATGACGCCTCCCCTCCCCCTCTCCACCAAAGTCCTCGCCGAGTCGGCTCAGCCGAGTGCACTCGACATGGCGCAGTTATTTGCAATGCTGGCGGAAATGAATAACGGATTAAACAACAAGATGGATGGAAATGCGCAACAAATGAACGAAATGAAAACAACATGAAGGAAGAAATGAAAGAACTGCGGGGTGAGACACAGAACATGGGAATGAGCCGAAAAGGAAGCTTGGACGAACTAAAAAACGAAATGAAAAAGTAAGTCGACACGATACGAGCGGAGGTGACCGGGTTAAAAGAAAAAGTAAAAGGAGTGGGGGTCGCAATGGAAGAGAGCAAGCAAGAGAGGGCAAACGAAATAAAGACGGTGGTGGGAAAGATAGACAAAGTAGGAAGAGGACTGGGAGAAGTAAAAAAGGGACAAGACCAAATAAAGGAGCAAATAGGGAAGAACACGACGGCGATAGAGGAATTAAAAAGAGAACAAGGGAAAATAAAGGAGGGATTGGGAGCCGTGATGGAGGACTGTGAGAAAAGACATCGGGAAATGACAGACAGAGTTGAAAACCTGCGAAAGGAGGTAAAGGCGGCGACACAGAAAGGATTAAAGGAAGTGGGGGAGGAATGTAGAAAGAGACATGAGGAGGTAATTAATGAAATGGAGAGGAAAGCCGGAGAAAAGACAGAGGAACTGGAGGAAAGGATAGAAAAAAACCGGGGCGAGATGGAAGAGCAGTTTAGGACAACAGGGGAGAAGATATCCAAGACAAATAAGGTGGTGACACAGGTACAAGGGGAAGTGGAGCAAATAAGAGAGAAAGTCGGGGAACTATCGTTAGAGACGATAGGGGAGGAAGTAAAAGAAGTAATAAAGGGGAAAATAGAGGAAATGGAGAGGAGACTGACGGAATGTGTGGAGACCCGGTGTGAGAGGCAGGGTGACCTCCTTCGGGAACAGGGGGAGAGGATATACTCCCTCGAGGCGGATCGTGCCCAGGTGGAGCCGGTGTCACAGGGCGGAGAAGGAGGCTTGCCCGATGCGGGGGTGAGCATGCCAAGCTTGGGGAGGGTAGAGGCCGCGGGGTCTTTTGGCCTAAGGGGGTACCCAGTATAACTGTTCCGGTGGGTGTGCAGAGTGCGAGTCCAATGGCTTGGGGGAGTAAGCGGGACGACGCAGGGCATGGACAGACACGGACAGGGTTGGTAAATTCCCCGGGCAAATGGCTCAGACCCTGTGGGAGTGAGGCACCGTTGAGACTGGGGAGGTACACACCCCCCCCCAGGAGTCCCTTGGGAACTGGAGGGGGGGACCTCGAAAGGACCGAGGGTGCCGCTACCCCTGTACGATGGCAAGACGGACTTGAGGGCGTACATGGCCCAGTTCCAGTGTGTTTCCAGAGGCAATGGCTGGAACGAGGCGCAGGGTGTGGCACAACTCACGGCGGCCCTGCGTGGCGCAGCCTTGGAAGTCCTGACCACAGTACCCAGTGAGGGGGTGACCCTGGAGGATCTCCATTCGGCCCTAAAAAACTGGTTTGGCATGGACCAGCAGAGCGAGCTTGTTAAAGCTCAGCTCAACGGGCGCAAACGATGCTCCCAGGAATCACTGGGAGAATTGGCACACGACATTCGCCGCTTGGTGGGGATCGCGCACACCAACATGCCACCGGAGTACCGGGAGGAGATTGCCCTGGACCATTTTCTCCGAGTGATAGGGGGCACCGATGTCGGAGCATTGCTGACCGTATGGCGCTCGGACAACCTCCAGAAGGCGGCTGATACCGCCGCCTGCTGGGAGGCAGCCAGAACGCCATTGGGAGGGGCTGGGCGGCATGTGGTGGCAGTCCTACAGGTGGGCCCCATGAACGACAGTGCGCTGGGAGCCGGGGCAACCCTGGGCGACCAAGCGCGAATGGAAAGGATGGTGCAGGACATGTTCGACCGCCGGTTCGGGAGACCTGGGGAGAGGCGGTCGGGCCCAGGAATGGCGGGGGATGGGCCATCAGGGGGTACCCCAATTCGGAACGGATGGGGGTATAATTCGGCGTACCGGAGGCAAACACCTTACCAGAGGAGGTGTTATAATTGTGGCGCAAGGGACCACCTGCAGCGGGAGTGCAACGCCCAGCGCAGGGAAAGGCCCCTGCGAAGAGAAGAGCCACGGCCCCCCAGACCACCAACTCCGCCCAGGGTCAATAGGGATAGCCAGGCCCAACCATCACCCACCCCCCCCCCCCAACCAGTTCCCGGGAAACTAAGAAGTGCCGAACATGTAGGGCCGTGTTCGGCAGACTCGGACGGAGAAGAGCCCTCAGAACTGCGACAGGTCATCAATTGTGGCCAAATTGGCAATGTTAGCTTAACAATTCGGTGCAAAGTTGCCGGCGTAGGGGTAGACGCCGTTGTGGACACCGGAGCAAGCGCCACGATCATCAGCCCTGTGGTCCTTGATTCGAGTGTAGACGGTTGGGATGAGATCTACCGTCTGCAAAACCAGTTTGCAGCTAGCTACCGAGGCAACGGCCCCCATCATAGGACGTGGTTTCGTGTCGTTTAAATTGGGCACCGTGAAAACAAGGATAGAGGTTTGGGTGGCGAAGGTGTGCGACCCATGTCTAATAGGGTTGGATGTGCTAACGGCCGGTGGTTGTAAGATCGACTTCGGCCAGGGGGTCATGCAGTTGGGTGGTGAGGAGTTGCCGTTGGGGGGTGTGAGTACGGATGAGAGGGTGGAGCTGGAGGCTCCTGACTCCATGGTCATTCCCCCGGGTGCCGAGGCGGTGGTCCCGGCCCGGTGGCGAGCACACCCAACGTGGCAGGGCTCCTGCGGCCTGGCGCAACTACCGGCAGGGCCGTCAACCCCGGGTTTAGTCGTGGCCCGCACCCTGGTAAGTACCGATGGGCCAATAGTGCCCGTGCGGGTGATAAATGTTTGCACGGAACCACGCACTATCAGGAAGGGCACGAAGGTGGCAGATTGCACCCCAGTAAAAGAGGTCGCAGAGCTAAGGGACGATAACGTCGAGCCGGACCGGCCCCAGAGGGAGTCTCCAGACTTGATTAGGAATTGGCCCGGTCCCATTTGCGAGATGGTAAATCGGAGTAGTGTAGATTTGGAGGATGCACAGCAGGAGGCCTTATACAAGCTGGTCGACTGACACATGGGGATCTTCTCCTTGTCACCCGAGGATATTGGACGTATGGGCCTGGTGCAACATCAGATCCACACCGATGGGGCCCGGCCTGTCCGTCAGCCTGCTCGAAGGCTCCCATGGAGCAAAAGAGAGGAGGCTGATGAACAGGTTGAAAAGATGCGCAATGCAGGTGTCATTGAGCCCTCGGGAAGTCCTTGGATGTCACCAGTTGTGCTGGTTAAAAAGAAGGATGGGACCACGCGTTTCTGCGTGGACTATCGCCAGCTGAACAACGTGACACTCAAAGACTCCTATCCCCTGCCTAGAATTGACGATACCCTCCACGCCGTTGCCTGCTCTAAATGGTTCTCAACTTTGGACCTTGGGTATTGGCAGTGGAGTATTGGCAGGTGGAGTGGGTATTGGCAGGTGGAGATGGATAAGACTGGGAAGGAGAAAACGGCATTTTCCACAGGGAAGGGACTGTATCAGTTCACTGTGATGCCGTTCGGTTTGTGTAACGTCCCCGCCACCTTTGAGAGACTGATGGAGCGTGTACTAGGCGGCATGCCGTGGCAGTCATGCCTGGTGTATCTGGATGACGTCCTGGTACACGCGAAAACATTCACCCAGGAGATAGCCAATTTGGACCAGGTGTTTGGGTGCCTCAGGCAGGCAGGGCTGAAATTGAGCCCAGAGAAATGCACTTTGTTCGCGACAGAGGTGGTCTATCTTGGACACGTGATAGGCCGCGAGGGGGTGAAGACCGACCCCAGAAAAATTACAGCGGTAGAGGAGTGGCCCGTACCTACAACTGTCAAACAGGTACGGGGCTTTTAGGGACTTTGCTCCTACTACCGGCGCTTCGTGGCAAACTTTGCGGAGATAGCCAGGCCCCTTCACCGGTTGACGGAGAAGGGGTTGAGATTTAATTGGACAGGGGAGTGCCAGGAGGCCTTCCTCAAATTAAAGGGGTGTTTGACATCCACACCCGTTTTAGTGTACCCCACCGATGACGGGATGTATACCCTGGACACGGATGCAAGCCAGGAAGGATTGGGAGCAGTCTTGTCTCAGACACAGGGGGCGTGGAAAGAGTGATCGCGTATTACAGTCGGGCCCTGAGTAGGCCCGAACGAAATTATTGCGTAACTCGCAAGGAGCTATTGGCTATGCTATCTGCCGTGAGCCATTTCCACCCGTACTTGTACGGGAGGAAATTTTTGGTTCGAACTGACCATTTCTCCTTGCAATGGCTCTTACGGTTCAAGGAACCGGAGGGCCAGATTGCAAGGTGGTTGGAAAAGTTGCAGCTGTACGATTTCAGTGTGGTCCATAGAGCTGGTAAGGCTCATGGGAATGCCGATGCGCTCTCTCGACGCCCCTGTCTGGGAGAAAACTGCAGATATTGCACGAGACATGAGGAGAGGGACCAATTGGCAGACACCTACCCGAAACTCCCAGCCCATGCGGCCCGGGTGGTAGGCCCAACTTTTCCACTAACCGCGGGAGAGGAATTTGGTGGATTGGCATGGAGCACGGCCCAGCGGGAAGACCCCGTGATAGGGCCACTGTACAAATGGGTCCAGGAAAACAGGAGGCCCAGTGGGGAGGAGATCGCCCCATTCGGAGCACGAACAAAAGCATACTGGGCTCAGTGGAAGACCCTAGAAATGAGGGACAACATCTTATATCGCAAGTGGGTGGAGATTCCTTCCGAACAAACTTCTTGGCTGGTGATAGTCCCTGATGGGTTGAAGACCCAAATTTTGAAACAGGTGCACGGTACCCGTGCCGGCGGCCATTTGGGCAGGAGCAAAACATAATCTCGGGTCCGCCGGCGGTTCTATTGGTTTAACATGGGGCGCGATGTACAGAACTGGTGTCGAGCATGCGACGCCGGTACTGCGAAAAATGGACCGCCACAGAGGATGACGGCCCCACTCCAACTACATCAGGTTGGGGCCCCCCTTGAGCGAGTGGCCATGGACATTTTGGGACCACTGCTCCCCACTCGCCAGGGTAATAACTACATCCTCGTAATTATGGACTATTTCACCAAATGGCCGGAGGCCTTTGCCCTCCCCAACCAGGAAGCAGGGGTCGTGGCAAAGGCCTTCGTAGAAGGATTTACATGCCGGTATGGGATTCCGCAGGAGCTGCACACGGACCAGGGACGAAATTTTGAGAGCAAATTACTAAAAGAGGTGTGCAGGCTCCTGGAAATTCGAAAGACACGGACAACGCCCCTGAGACCACAGTCTGATGGCATGGTGGAGAGGTTCAACAGGACCCTGGTCCAACAGTTGGCCCTCTTCACCACCACTAACCAGGAGGACTGGGACGAACATCTCCCGTACCTCCTGATGGCCTATCGCCCGTCCCAGCACGGGTCTACCGCGTGTAGTCCGGCGCTGTTGATGTATGGACGGGAGCTGAGAAGCCCCGTCGATTTATTGTGCGGTCCGACGCCTGAGCGGCTTGATAGGCCCCCGGGGGAGGGCTATGCCCGTCGGTTGGAGGAAGGAATGGAGAAGGTCCATGCCATCGCACGACACCAGCTTCAACAGGCGGGCATAAAGATGAAGCGCAGGTACGACCACCGGAGCCAGGTGAGCAAATACCCACCGGGGGCGAAGATTTGGTTCTTTAACCCCCGGCGGAGGAAGGGCAGATGCCCGAAGCTCACCTCACCTTGGCAGGGCCCGGGGGTCGTCCTGGCGCAAATCAGTGACGTGGTCCTAAAAATTAAAATGGGACCACGGGCCCTTCCCCGGATCGTCCACGCGGACCGCCTGAGACCTTACAAGGGCAACCTTACGCCCTCATGGATATGTCTTGCCGGAGGAGTCAGTGCTGGAACAGCCGCTCCCGCAGAGGCGCAAGGCTCGCAGAGCCTTGCAACGAGTTCACGAGCCCAGTAGGGAGGGATGAGATCCCCCCCCCTGCAAATAAGGATTTGGGGACAGTGACAGACAGTGAATGTGTAGAGGGGACCTAGCTTAGCTACGTAGTGTTAAAAGGAACGTGCTGTAGTGTAAGGGACGATGTGGGAGCACGAGTTAGTTAGGGGATGCAGATAGAAGGATGGCAGAGATCAGCGATGTGTGTGTTGAAAAGTTGTGAGGTGAGTACATGATGAGTGAGTGAGGCCAGCGGGTCTGTGTGAGTGGAGCGAATGTGGAATGCATGGTGCGATGAGTGATTGGGGGGAGGAGTGATTCCCGCCCAAGGGACCCCGGGGTCAGTGTAGAGTGAGTTAGCTGGGTTCGTTAAATTGACAAAATGGAGGTCCTTTTGTTGTTGGTGGGAATGTAGGCTCATACCCATTTGGAGGGGTGCAGGAGCCCTGTTGACGGGCTGGGAGCGTGGCTGCGAAAGGTGAGTATCACTGAGTGGGTACCCTGGGCACCAGGCTAGTCGGCCGTAGTAGGCCAAGGGCCCATGGGGGGCCGGGATAGCGTAGTGGGCACGGGTGCGCCCGCATGGTGCAGGGGCCCAGGGCACCATTAGCTGCGTGGGCAGTGTTGTGGGCACGGGTGACCCTCGGAAAGGGGCCCGGGAAGCCAGCCTGCCACGTGAGCGTTTCAGGGGAGTCGCCATGAA